>NW_027185694.1:30144249-30204704 GCF_028583685.1 Petaurus breviceps papuanus | reverse complement strand
GGGGGGGAGGGGGGTTGTTACCTGGAAGATGAAGCTGCTCCAGTTGCCTGGATCCATGGCGGAGGGAGGGAGGGAGGCGGCTCGCGCTCACCCCGGGGCGGGAGGAGGAGGTGGGGGGAGGGGGGACCAGAGGGGGGGGGAGGGCGGGCGGGAGGGGGGCGGGGGGGGGCACACACGGAGTCTCGGGCAAGCGCGAGCGCGGGCGCGCGAGTTCAGGGGGGAGGGGGAAGAGAGAGAGGGACACGGGCGGGAGGGGGAGGGGAGGCACCCAACTGCCCCAGCCTCCGTTAGCGCGAGACCCTCAAGACAGGAGCTGATTGGCCTAGGAGGGTGCAGGTGGTGGGCACGCGGGGGATGGGGCGGCTTCCCCCTCCCTCTACCGAGTCCCCCCCTCCTCTCTCCGCCAGCGGCCGTTATTCCGCGCGCACGCGCGTAATGTCGCTGCTTTTGCTGTACGAGGAGCTTGGGCGCGCGCGCAGTGCTGGGAGGGGCGGAGAAAATCCTAGGCACGCGCCTAACGGTCGTCGCCCTCCAGGCCTCACAAAAGTATTTTGCCGCATTTCGGCCACCGTCCCTCCCCCTAGGAGTTTATTTACAATTGTCACTTTTCCCCTCCTCCTCTTCTCCCTAAGATGGCGGCTGTTGGTGCTCCCCGCTTATTTTGCGGAGGGGGAATACTTTCCCTTACAGAAAAGGGAACGAATGTTAAATTATGTTAAATTAAATTATCAGTAATTAGCTGGTAGATGGCGAGGGCACTCCCCCCACCCGAGAGCCGATGCGCACGCAGATGGGCCCCAGGAGCCCCCCTCCCTCCCAAGAATCAGGCAGAGGCGACTGGATAAAATATTCTATTTACAAAACCCTCCCTCCCCCACCCACAAAACACAGAGTGCAAGGGCTCCTCCGGCCAAGAGGCGGCCGCGGCGCTCAGGCGTCCGTCCGAGGCAGGGCACTGAAGCACTCGGCCACGAAGCTCAAGATGTTGGCCTGGGAAAGGAGAAGCAAAGGGAATTAGCGCCCGGCCCAGCCCGGCCCAGCCCGGCCCGGCCCAGCCTCCCCCGTACCTTCAGAAAGGTGGCCACCTGCTTCTCAGAGATTCCTTCCACCTGCCCCAGATCCTCCACCTGCCGGGGAGAGAAGAGCAGCACTGAGCCTTCGCGCGCTAAGGCTCTCCTCCCGTCGTCCTCCTCCCCGCCCCGGCTCCCGCCTCACCTCCGCAAAGGGGCCGTGCAGTTCCCGCCAGCCCACGATGAGCTGGGCTTTCTTCTCTCCAATGCGCTGCAGCCTCCGAAGCTCCTTGGCCGAGCCTGTGTTGAGCAGGTCCAGGATCCTCCTGCGGCTCTCCGCCAGAAGATGTGGGGGCACCTGCAGCAGTGCCAAGGTGGCGCGGAGCCCCTCAGCCGGCTCCTCCTGCTGCAGCTGGACAGAGAGGAGGGTACTTGGGGGATGTCCAGGGGCTCCCTGCGGGCTGCAGGTAGGCAGGGGCTGGCCAGCTCCAGCCTTCCCCTGCCCTCATCCCTACTCCATTACTCTCTGGCACGGGCTTGATTATGGCCGGCCGGAACACACCCTATCTATTCCCACCCCAGCCTCAGACCTATCCTAAATCAACCCATCCTTCAAGGACCACCCTCCAGGAAACCTTTCAGAGCCGGCTGTTGTAGCCCAGTCCTCTTTCTCGCTTCTCTGAGCTCCCATTTGGCAATTATGTACATGCCACCTCCTAGATCTCTACTTTAATCATAGACCTCATTTAGTGTTTAGTTCTTGTGTCTACATTTTCTACTGCCACCAGCTAGATTAGAAGCTCCACAGACAGTTGAATGACAAAGGTTTGCCAAATAGTGTCACACAGAGGGCATACCCACTCCCCCATCCATTCTTACCTTCCTCTTCTGGCTTTCTTTCTTCGGGACATGGGTCTTGCTTTCGGATGTTGTCTGCTCCTGAACTAAAGGTGGGATTGGAGGCAATAACTGTCAAAGCAATCACCCATCTCCCCTTTAGTTTCCCCTGTCCCATCCAGAACTTCCAGCCCCCCACTCTTCCCCTTTCCTTACTTAGCTGAAGGGGTACAACCCTATTCAGGGGTTTGGTCATAGGGACTCTTTGGGAGGGAAAGGGGCAAGGTAGGGCTGGGGAGCCATTCTCCTCTTCCAATTCCTTGGGCCTCTGACTCAGTCTGTTGGCCTCCAGTTCTTTATACTTTTCCTTCAGCCTCTGTGGAAATAAGTGAAAAAAAAAAAAAAGGGTGATCTAGTCTTTATCATACACCTGAGGGTCTAATGTAGATTTGTTTCCGGAGGGATTAGAATAGGCTGTCACAAAAAGAGCTGAGAGAGTAAGTTCTGGCTGTATAGGGAGGGAGGGAGCTGGCAAGAAGGTAGGAAGGCAGGAGCACAGGGGTGTGGAGAACCTCAGCCCAACCTTGAATTCTCTCCAGTCTGTACCTGAATCTCTGAGTCCTTCTCTTTCAAAGCCTTTTCTAGGGCTGTTCGCTCTCTTCGTGGTGTGCTTAAGATTGAAGTCCCTTGGCTCCCTCGGGATTCTAGAATTCGATCCAGGTTTAGCAGACGCTCTTGCACAGCTGGTCCTAGATTGCTCAGCTGCTTCAGGGGGCTAAGAGGATAAATGAATTCAGTTCTACCTTCCTTCTCTTAAATCATTTAACAAGTAACTACCTCCCATAGCGCAATTCCCTATTTTCCCACAATTCTGTGGGTACAACAAATTCTAGTGACTCTGAAGACCTTGGTTTGAGTCCTGACTACCACAAAAAGCTAATCCCAAACCCTAGACAAAACATGTGCCATAATGAATGGCACAAACACTACAAATCATTATCGGAATTAAGACATGGGTAAGATTATCAAAAGCTGTGATGGCTAAGGACTGTTTTGTGATTATAGGACTTGCTAAGGCCCTATGAAGTAATGCATCAGTCAAGTCATCTAGAGCAGAAATACCAGATAACTTTGACCATAAGTTGTTGGCAGTGGGGGTGGGGTGGGGAGGGACAATGAGGTTTTTGAAAGCAGTGTGGGGTTTAAGACAGAACTCACTTGGGAGAACAAGGAAAAATAGCATCCTACTAGGATAGTGAATTTTTGTTTGTCACGTCTTTAATTCTGCATGGGCAGGATTTTTTTTTTTCTTTCCTGTCCAGTTTTACAATGCCCAGCCCAGAGATTCTGTACCTAGTTCATGCTCATTAAGCACTAGGGAATGACTGACAGCTCCTTGATCCTCAGTACAACAGGGCTACTCTTGTTGGACAGAAAGCCCGTTTGACTGCTGAGCCCAATGCTCTAGTACAATCCACTGGCCTCAAGTATTTGGTACAAAGGCTATGTTAAAGGGTCAGCTGATGCTTATGACAGAAATCAAAGGTTGCAGGGTCAGTTCAAAGCAAGGCATTTTAGGGAATTAGGGCCAGGTCCAGTGCTGCTCACTATTAGAAGTAGCTGATTATCTGAAAAAGTTCAAACAGCACTTCAACCAAAAACTTATAAGCTATATGACCTCTGGCATATCATGACAATTCCTGGGGGTCTCAGTTTCCTCAGTTATAAAATGGGAATTATACCATCTGCCCTGTATGCTTCATAGGGGTATGGTAATTACAGATCACATAAGAACTATGTAAAGTGGGCTTTAAGCAAGCTATGTTAGTTTTACTAACTACTTTTACATTTCTAGGTGGGCTAACCACCTCATGAGTCCAAGACTAGAATGGCTCTGAATAGTTTTACTACCCAGGAAGAGATGTTAAGCTAATTGGGTCAGGGTTATTTTTTCCCTCCATTTTTTGGAAGGGAAACTAAACTTGCCCTTTTCTAGTTTATATACACTTTTCCTTCAACTCAGTATTCTCTGAATTCTTTGCCTATCCTTAACTGGACAATTGCTCATGCATTAGGATTAGATGCTTCCCTTGCAAAGTCACACTTTGCTGCATAGGTAAACTGAAAAAAGTCGTTGGACTTGGTATCTCTTAACTGCAGACCTGGATGGAACTTGTACCCACACCAATCAATCCCTGAATGCTTCTTGACACAGCTGACCCAAAGATGTTACTTTCAATGGCCTAGATGCCATGGCAGGGTAGGACAGAGATAAAGAGAGTTGGGATATGTTCTCAAGGCCAGAACTCAGATTCCTTTCTAGTGGCAGAAAATGCAATACTGCACAACATGTCCTCTGATTATTTTGCATAGCTTTAAGAATCAGTAATATATCTGTCCATATATGCACCAATTCTAATCGTATTGTTCCTATTTAGGAAAAAACTTGCCCTGAAATATCATTGCTGTCTATGTGGGAGAGGGGATATTTGAGAGAGGGAGGACCAAATGGAGGCCCCATCCCTTTTGTCTTACCTGTGTTTGGGACAGCTAGGTGGGGGGTCAGGGCTATCTGTCCTATCTTCCAATTCTTCCTGGCTTCTGGCCCTCTTTGCTTTTGGAGGGTCCATAAATTCCTTCTGGGCTAACTTTCCTGGGATAAAAGTTACATGGTGAAAAGGATATCACATCCATCTATTTTTTTGCTTCTAGCAGCCTCAGCAAGACTACAGATATCACAATACTTGATCTTAGACTCTTCCTTCCTTTTCCTTTCTTGTCCCTCTCCTACCATACCCTTCTTACCAGGAGGCTGAAAACTCTTATGGGTGAATGGCCGATTGATCACTTCTTTGGACCTGGAGGCAAAGTTGAGTGATGTGACTGTATCTAGGTAGAAGTGCCTCTCTGGAGCAATATTAGCAATGAGCACACTGTGAGCTGAACCTCCAAGGGAGTCCTAAGGAAGATAGGGAACATGAGTCAGGAACTTAGATGCCCTATCTTCAGCCATGGTCTACCCCTGTTTTCAAAGGTACACCTGCCATCACCATACCATTCCCTCCCCTCTACCTTGGACATTCTCAATCCTTAGCTTGGTATGGTGAAAAGAGCACTGGTTTGTGAGTTAAGAGACTTGGGTTCTACTGACAAGTTACCTACTCTTTGGGCTTAAATTTTTTTCACCTGTAAAATAGGGATGCCATTTGGCCTGCCTATAAATTGCTATACAAATAAAAGGGATTTTTAATAGAACTGGGAACCTTTGTCCCTCAAGAAGAAATCAGAGGACCTCTTTTTTACACTGCTAGAATGGCAATACCAGGGACCCTTGCATCCCAGAGCAACCTAACCTGCAGCAGTCGAGTAAGCTTGCTGTCTCTGTAGGGAACACGAGGCAGGCCCTGGTTCAATGCATCTACCACCTTGCCCAGCACAAAGAGGGAGGCATTGATGGCTCCACTCTCCTTCAGTCGCAAGCCTTGGTTTCCTGTACGGCGATTATCCTCTGAACCAGCCAGGTCAATTAAATAGAGCTTCCCCTCCTGCTGCTGGAACGGAGCAGTGCGTTGCCGCTGTTCCACCTGTGTGTAAGAGGTTACTGGGTGAATGAAAGTTCAGAGGCCTTTTGGGGACTCTGGGGGACTTTTTCCCTGTGCTACCTCTTACCACCCTCCAAAACCCAGATGGATCCTCCAGTCTCCAACATGCTGCCGACACTATTTGAGCCTCCCTCTCTTCAAACCCACTTTGACCAGGAGCACCGCATGGCTTCGAGAAGAGCGCTGATTGAGCCGGGTGGCTCCCACAGTCCGGTTCCTGCTGGCTGGCAGAAAGTGTTGCTCAAAGTCAGTGAAGGAAGCAATGGGTTTTTGGGTGAGCCCAGGGATCAGGATGTTCCCCCACCGATCTTCTCTGATCACTAGGTCCCCTGAAGCTGGGGCAAGCAGGTCCAAAACCTGGGAAACACAGAAACAGGGCAGAATCCTTTATATATGGCATCCTGACCTTCTAGGGCTAGGCCTCACTACCATCCTAACCCACTTCTTCTGAACAAATATTAAATTTCCTACTCAACCATTCCTTCTCTTCGCTCAAGAGACTGTTCTTGAATTTTCCTACCTGTCCCAAAGGTTAAGGTCTCAAATTCTGGTCTTAATCTCTCTTAACTCAGGAGAAGCCTCACCTTTTCTTGGTAGATTTCCAAATAGGACATGGAGACAGCAAAGGCCCAGGGTCGCCCTTCAGCACCCTCCTCCCGGGTAAGCTGCAAGAGGTCTTTGAGGGCCCTAGGGATAATGCCAGGCTGTTCTGGGCTGCCTAGCATTGTGTATGTCTTCCCTGTAGGAAGAAGACAAGAGCAAACAGTAAGATTACTGGCTCTGAGACAGCCTCATTATCTCTTGCTCTCTGCACAAAGCCCTAGACCCATTCTACTCTTCCCTAACCTGCGCCTGTTGGACCATAAGCAAGCACACTGGCATTCTGTCCATTCATCAAGTGGCGCAGGATGGGGTGGACAAAGCCAACATAGATGTCCTGCTGGGTGCTTGTTTCCCCATAAAAGGCATCAAACCTGTAAATCAGAAAGATGGGAATCAGAGAAATCGGTTTAGACTATAGAAGGAACAGGGCATAGGACCTAGAGCACAGAGAAGGGATATGGCAGCAGGTACATGAGGAGCAGCAATAAACATGGTCAATAAAACAGTTCCCACAAGTGATGCCAATGTAAGGGTTCCAGGGATTCTAAAACAGTAAGATAAAGAAGGGGGTCCAGGGCCATTACTGGTATTTGAGTGTCTCTTGACTATTTCTCCCATTGGCAATCTCCAAGGAGCAGCTGTCCAGGCCTCGTACACAAGAGCTCTCATTGGTGCTGCTGGCCTCTTCCACAAAGGGCCTAAGCCTCACAGCCACACGTACTCGTGCCACAGCAGGGCGCCGATTGGTTCTGCCTTTGCTCAGCTGGCTACGTGTAGCACCTGAAGAAAAGATGAAACATTAGTATACTGGGACTTAATGTTCTCTTCCAGCACTTGCTTTTTGATGTCTGGCTGAGTCTTCATGCCTTCTTTGGGCCTGTTCCTTTAGCTATAAAATTAGAGGGCTTACCCTGTGTAATCTTTAAGATTTCTCTCTATTCAGACATATAAGCAAAGATGTAGGGGTTTAGAGAGTGCAAGATACTTCTGAAGAATACAAGGAGCCTATTTTGCAGAGTAAGGCACATATAGAGGCATAGTGGGAGATAAGGTGGGAAAGGTATGTTAGGATAAAAACCTAGTTTGGGGTAGCCTGGGGAGGCAGAAAACAGGGTTTATTTACTGGTTATATAAAGAATAAAGAAAAGAATCAAAGTTGATGTTAAAATTTCAAGCCTGAGTAAAAGAAAGATGTCAGTAACAGCAACAGAGGAAGTCAGGAAGGTAAATAAGCTAAGTTTAGTTTTAGATATGTTGAAACTGAGTAGCCAGTGGGATATCCAGATGAAGATGTCCAGTAGGCAGTTGAAGATAATCATCTAGGGCTCAGGAGAGAGGTCAGAAGAGGAAATACAGATTTGGGAATTATATGAAGGGAGGCAGTGGCTGAAGTATAAAACAGTTCAATTTCACACATTCCCCTTTTCTTTATACACTGAAATGTTTGTCTTTGATATTAAAGTTCATAATAAAAAGGAGGAAATACAATTTAAATCTTACAGATAAGGAAACATCACGAAGTAATTTGATAATGACTTGCCAGCTGTCATGCAGCTAGTATTCAGCAGTCATGATTAAAAAGGGCATTTTATCTCTGATACTTACATATGGCTACCTGCAAGTTACTTCACTGTCCTGCAGCATCTAAATCCAGTGTTCCTTCCAACCTCTATCATTTCCTTTTTTTTTTTTTTTTTAATTTTTTAAGCAATCGGGGTTAAGTAACTTGCTCAAGGTTACACGGCCAGTTATTTCTGGGTGTGGTGCTGAGTGTCTGAGCCCAGGATTTGATCTCCAGGTCATCCCAACACTGGAGCCGGTGCTCTTACTCGCTGAGCCACCTGGCCACCCCTAAGCAATTGGGGTTAAATAACTTCCTCAAGATTACACAGCCAGGTGTTTCTGGGTGAGTGCTAAGTGTCTGAGCCCAGGATTCGATCTCCAGGTCATCCTGACACTGAAGCAGGTGCTCTTACTCGCTGTGCTACCTGGCCGCCCCCCTATCATTTCCTTTTGATACTACAGAATGTTAAATGCACGCTGGATTACACACTTATATTATTCCCGTAATTGTTAGCTCCCACTGCTCAGGAGTTGAGCAGCATGGTGCAATAGGGACACTGAAGTAGAAGTCAGATCTGGGTTTGAGTACTGGCTCTGCTTCAAATCAGGTCTGTGATAAAGAAATCAGCTCCCCTCTTGGGACTTCAGTTTCTTTGTCTGAAGGTGAAGTTTAATCATATTGCTTCTAAGGCAATATTCTGTTTTCTCCTCCATTTTAAAATTGATTTAACATCATAGTCATTTCTCAATATGCTCTCTTCCCTCACTGAATTTTCTCTTATAATACAGAAAAATAGCATAAGCCACCAACAAAATAATCAAGTTTGACAACATGCCACATATTCCATACCCACAACCTCCCACTTCTCTGCAAAGAGGAAAGATGTATTCTAACATTGTAATTCAAAACTCATTCCAGTTCTAACATTCTATGATTATGAAAACATAAAAATTGGAATCCTTATTGATGACTAAGTAGAAGGCAAAGATGCCTTCTCTCCAGTGGGTAACAATCTTTAAGTAATGCAACAAGAAACATTACAGCAGTTAGATGACAGAAATGAGGGCTAACAAGAAAAATTCCACTATTACTCCTAGTCTTCAAGTGTATAGTGAAAAGGATCTACAAACACATTTACAGATGATACTCAACTTATCTTCCTAACAGCAAAATTACCAATAGAGGCAGTCAGGGTCCTTGACAGATAGTCCCACAGGTATACCATCTCATGTTTCTGACTCTAGCTGAAATAGCTTACATTTATATGAAATTTTGCAATCAAAAACATTCTTTTATCATCTTATTGGCAATGCAAGTATTGTCTGTTTTCATATTTACAAGACTCAAATAGCCATTAAGTATCAGTGAGGATTCAGACTAAGATCTTCTGGCTCAGCATTTAATGCTCTTTCTACTAATTTACATTGCCTGAAGAATAGAATGACCTGATTTGTCTTTCACCTCTTAAAGATTCCAAGGGGCAGTGGGCAAGAGAAAGGATCTTGTATTTTTATGCATTAATTTTGGTCATCTTTGGCTTCACCAGTCTCACCTTCCATCTCTTCCCCACCTTGTTTTTCAGTTTGTTTTGTGTACTGTCTTCCCACATTAGATTATAAGTAGGGACTTTTGAGGGCAGGGACTTTTTTCAGTATTTGTATCCCCAGTGTTTAGCGCACAAGTAGGCACTTTAAAATGTTTATTGGCTATTGATTATTTAACAGACACTTCGGGTAATGCACTATCTTAAATTTCGGTTAATACTTCTTCCCTGAAAGAGAGAAAATTTCATTAAGACAGGTAAATCTAAGGCAAATTTTAACCATTCTGTAACTTAAATGCTCTGTAGGTTTCTGTGATCAAAATAAAATGTTATCCTGTGACTCTTCTGGAACTGAGCTTCTCTGAACTTGGCTACACTGGTTGCTGGATGTCATATTTTACCCATCAGTTTGACAGGATCCAAAGAGTTTGTATTCCCTTGGCATAGCCTTCAAGAACCTAGGACTACCTCCACACCACAAAGAGGAATCAGGTTAGGTCCTTAGTGAAGGTTTTACTGAATGCAGGTGTGATGTAATGGAAAAATAACTGATCTTAGAATCAGAAGGACCAGGTTCAGATCTTAACTGACAATAGCTATGCACCAATTTGAATTTCAGTCTCCTCATGTGGAAAAAGGGAATCAAAACCCTTACTCTGTGCATCTCATACTATAAATAGTGAGAAAAGTGCTGTTATGTAAAACGATAAGACACTAATCCTAATTGTGTTAGGAGATAAAAGATGTAATTTATACTCTGGGACCTAGTAAGCACCAAGAAAAATGTCTGGTTTGATGGACTTCTGTGATGAAGCCCCTTATTCACCAGATAATACACACCAAAGAGTTTGATTCAGCTTGGCCCATTTGGGGAATTAGCAACCCCCCCAAAAAAAGAGGAAATGTAAACTTGGGCAAGTCACTTCCCCTCAATTTCACCCTTTGTAAAATATGGCTATTTTATTTCATGGGGTGGTTTTGGGGGCAAAATAAAAATAGGGGACTGGGCCTGTGACTTCACTGGTACAGGAAATTCCTCTACCAAAACAGATCTGTACCTTCTCTGCAACTTCATAGCTAATAATAGAAAGCACTTTAAGGTTTGCTAAGTACTTTACTTAATCATCTCATTTGACCATCACAAAATCTGGTGAAGTAGGTGCTATTACCATTCCCAATTACAGATGAAAAAACTAGAAAATGGCAGAAGCAAGATTTGAACTCCAGTTTTTAAATCCACTGCTCTAGCCACCATACCTATATCTAGCTAGTGGTTAAGCCTTCTATTTCATAGACTCCTAGAGCACTGACAGATTAAGTCAATTGCCCAGGGTTACCTAGCTGGTATATGCTACAGCTACTTAGAGCTTTAGGTTTTCGCAGCTCTGTAGATGGCTCTCTGTCTACCCTGCTAAGCTGCCCCATTGTGGCCAAAATAGGAAAACAAAGGGCTGGAAACAGTGAATCAATCAAGAAGTATTTATTAATGTAACTGTTGATTGAAAAAAATTGTTGCTCCTCCTTGCCCATAACTTATTCCCCTCCCTGTCTCTATTTTCTTCCCTTTTCAGAACCCAAACAACTAGTATTCCCAACTCCCTTTCTCCCAGAGAAAGTAAAAATTATAAGCCCAAAGACTTCCCTCTGAACCTATCATGGTGGGATTGGTTCTGTTATGTCTTGATCTTAAAAGAAGAATGAAAAGAGAAGGGAAGAGGAATATGCTAGCAGGGTGAGGGGATGAAAAGGAAAGGAAGGTCAGGGAAAATGATCTCAAGTAATTAGGGTATACAAATAGAAGTCTACACAAACAAGGAGGAAAGGGTTGAGGGAAGCAGCTGACACTTTAACTTCACTTTCATCTAAACTCATCAAAGAAGGGAAGCATTAATACACACACATATAGTTGGGTACAGAGGTACATTTCGCTCAACAACAAAATAGGAGGGAAAAGGGAGAAGGGTAGATTAAGGGAGAGATTAGTCCTAAGCAAAACTCTTAGTAGGGATGTACAAAAAATATTTATAGTCTTTCTTTGTGGTGGTAAAGAAGTGGAAACTGAGGGAGTGACCATCAACTGCAGAAAAGATGGAAAAATTATGGTATATAAATGTGATGGGAATCTATTGTGGTTTAAGAAATGATGAAAGAAAAAAAAGAATCGATGAAAGAGATGGTTGAACTGATGCTGAATGAAATTTATACAAGCAAATAAATTTACATAAAGAAGACAAACACTGAAAGATTTAGATGTGATCGCTGGGGTGGCTAGGTAGCACAGTGAATAGAGCACTTGGAGTCAGGAGGGCCTGGGTTCAAGTTAGCCTCAGACACGTAACATACAAACACACACACACACGCAAACTAATTGCGTGACCTTGGGCAAGTTGCTTAACCCCAGTTGCCCTCCAAAAAGCAAAAAAAAAAAAAAAAAAAAAGAAATGTGATCACCATAATGACTAATCATGATTCCAGAGAACTCACAATGAAACATGCTACCTACCTTTTGACAGAGATGAAGGACCAAGATGCAGAATGAGACATACTTTCTTTCAGACATTGTCAATATCAGGCTTTTTTTGTTTTGTTTTGAAGACATACAAGAAACCTTACAGATTAAGAGCCTGGACTATAAGATCAGCCTCCTGATAGTTCAGTGTCCTTTTCATTATACTATAGGTCTTTCTCAAGGTACATGTTTAGTTTTTAAACACAATAAGCATATATAAGCCTGACATATAGTAAGCACTTAATAAATGCTTGTCTACTGACAAAAGAATAGCACCTGACAAATGATATGACACGTTACACGCGATCAGTAGAAACGATCAGAGAGTGAAGGATCAGGAGCAATGGAAGGCTTAAGGAAAGCACAGGTCCCTAACTGAAAAAGTTTGCATGTCTGGTAGGGAGTTGAACTAGGAGGCAGTACCCTACCAATCAGGAGTTTCTAAAAGGAACAAAGAATCCCAGTTGTCACTATCTGTATATGGCAAGTCGCTTAAACCTCTCTGGGCTTCAGATCCTCATCTCTAAAATGAAGGCGGTTGTTTCAGGTGGCTTCTGGGGCCCCTTCCAGCTTATTCTATCACCCTATGGTCCTAAGAGTAATCCTCTAAAGTGTTAAATCTGTGACAACTTAAAACCCCGACAAATGGGCTGTTTGCTTTGTGCAGAGACAATATAAATTATCTGACCATCACTAGTTTTCCCTGTACTGATTATCTTCATTTGATCCTGCAAATACCTTGTTTGTACATAGTTTTCGTGTTGTCTCTCCTATTAAACAGTGAGTTCTTTGAGAGCAGGGGCTGTCACTTGCCTTTCTTCACACAGGGGTTGACAATAACGCTTTCTGACTGACAAGTTTCTGGTTTGTCACTGAGTCCTCAGTGTCCTGTCGTTCTCTGCCCCTCCCCCAATCCGTCCCACATCAGATCTTTCATTAGTCTCTAATTCCAAGACCTTTTCTTCACTTCATTCTCATTTCTAGTTCTGGTCTAATCCGTGATCCCCAACTCCTGAACCCCGCTTCCCTTTGGGGAGATAGAGAGATACCTCCTTCACGTCTCAGGCCCGTCGAAGGGATGTATCAATACTCCATTCCTCACTTCTCTTTCCTCCTGCCCTCTCTTCTCTCTGCGTCCCTCCCCCATTCCAACATCTTCCAAACCTTAACCTTTCTTCCTCCCCACCCTGAGAGAAAGAGGGAAGAGAAAGGATCTGGAGACGCCGGAAGGAGCGCGTTCAGTCCCTCCTGCGCCTGCGCCGGCACCGCGGGACCGACCTCCTCCTCCCCTCCTCCCCACCTCCCCTCCCCCATTCCCGCATCCCGCCCACCTGGGAAACCTCAGAGGGATAACCTGGAGAGGCAAACCTCTACTGGGGCAGCGAGGGCCATCCTCGGACTGCAGCTGGCCTGAGCGCTCCTACCTGCAGCATGAGCCGCTGCCGCCATCTCTCAAGCTTCCTCTCGGCTGTCCTCGCCGGCGCCCCCCCCAACCCAACTCCTCTTCCACAGAGCTGGTCCCTCCCGACGTTCGAATTCCCCGGCGGCCCCGCCTCCTCCGGTCCTCTCGACAAATGGCGAGCGTCAGTCCGGTAAGGCGCCGGAAGGGGTGGGGTCGTCCCCAGCAGCCTCCGGGCGGAGCCTCTTTTGGCTCGGCCGCAGTACTGTTTTGGCGTAGTGCTGCGGCGTTCCGCTCCTCGAATCCCGGAGTCCGGGCGCGCTCCTGGGGGCGGGCTTCGGGGGCCCTACGGAGGCTGGACCGCCGGGGCTGTTCTGCCTGTCCGCTCCTGGCGCTTGCTCTTCCGGCAGCTGAGCCAGCCACGGCCCTAGGCCCTCTTCTCTGCTCGCTCTGTTGTACTTTCTCTCTGGGCTCTCTGCACCTCTCCTCCGCGCTTCCGTGTCGGCTCCGGCTGCTTCGCAGGCCTCTCAAAACGGATGTCCCGTGGACATCTCTAGTTCAGCACATCCAAAGCAGGACTCGTTGTCTTTTCCTCTCACTCCCACCCTTCCCCCTCTTCCAATGTCCCCATTAATGTCGAAAGCACTGACATCCATCCTCTCAGTCCTCCAGGTTCAAAACCTAGGGATCCTCCTTGACTCCTCACCACCCCCCCCCCCCCGCCCCAACCAATCACTTGCCAAGTCCTGTGGTACCTTTGTACCTTAACATCTGTCTTGCACAGCCCCTCCTTTCTTTAGACCCTGCCACCACCCTGAAGTAAATCCTCAGCTTCTCACGCCTGAATTTTTACAGGTTTTTCCTCCCTGCCTCAAGTCTCTCCTTACTCCAGTCCATCCTCCACGCAACTGTCAAAGAGATCTTCCTAAAGTGCAAGTCTGGCTGGCTGTCACCTCCCCCACCCCCCTTTCAATCAATTCCGGCGGATTCCTGTCACCTCCAGGATCAAATATAAAATGTGCTAGCATTTCAAAGCCCTTCATAACCTGCCTTCCCCCTACCTTTTCAGTATTCTTATACCTTACTCTTTCTCCCTTCCCCTCCATACTCAATGATCAAGTGACGATGGCCCCTTTTCTGTTCCTGTCACAAAACACTACATCTCCTGACTGCATGAGTTTTTATTGGCTGTCTGTCCCCCATGCCTGGGATCCTCTTCATCGTCTCCACCTCCTGGCTTCCTTCAAGTCTCAGCTCAAGTCCCACCTTCTTCAAGAAGCCTTTCCCCCATCTCCCTCAATGGTAGTGCCTTCCCTCTGTTAATGGCCTCCAGTTTATCCTGTCTATATCTTGTTTGTACCTAGTTTGCACGTTGTCCCTCCGCCCACCCCCACTCTTTTAGGCTGCTGGGAGCTCCTTGAGAGTCAGGACTGGCTTTTCTTTATGTCCCCAACACTGGCACCTAGGACATAGTAAATAATGATATCTCGGATTTATATAGCATTTTAAGGTTGGCAAAACCTTTACAAATATCTCTTTATCTTCACAACAACCCTGCGAGGTAAGCACTATTGTTATCACCACCATTTTATGGATAAGGAAACTGAGGCAGGCAGAGGTTAAATGACTTGCTAGTAAGTGCCTAAGGCTGGTTTTGAGCTTAGGTCTTCCTGACTTCAGGCACAGTGCTCTGTTCACTGTCCCTTCTATTTCTGTCTCACCCTGGGTAAAGTTGTGGTCACTGTGCATCAGTGAATAGGGGAGCTACCCAGGACATGCATGATAGGACACAGGTGAAGAGACAGCCCTATTCTAAACCAGTGCCTGGGACAGGGCACATCGGAAGTCATAACTTAAGGGGAGCATGACTGCATCTTCACATCTCAGAGTAACATCAAGGGAGCTGAGGACATTAGTAATTAGTAATGGGTGGGAGCATCTTTCTGGCTGTCATTCCTGCTCATAGGGAAGTGGATCGATATTTCTTTTCTTTTTTTTTTGGAGGGCAATTGGGGTTTAAGTAACTTGCCCAAGGTTACACAGCTAGTTTTTTTTTTTTGTGTGTGTATGTGGGTGTTAAGTGTCTGAGGCCTAACCGAACTCAAGTCCTCCTGACTCTGGAGCCCGAGCTCTACTCACTGTGCCACCTAGCCGCCCCTGGATTGATATTTCTAAGCTCACATTTGTCAAGAGCCACCACTCCACAGGGTTTTAGTGTCACCCCTAGCAGGATTGTCTTGGCTTGCAGGAAGTTCCTTCTCCCTAAAGTGTCACATTCACTGAGCTGTCTTGTTGAACCCAGCATGAAACCAAAGGTTTTCTCTCTTCCAGGACAGTGCCAGTATGACATAGCAAGCTAGGGACAGAGCCACAATTGGACCTCAGTTCTTTTGAATCCTAGGTCAGTGGTTTTTTCCCCCCATTATACCATACTTCATTATTAGAAATTTGATAAACTTAATTCATACAGTAATTTTGAAACTTGCAAAATGATTTTCTCAAAACTGTGTGAGGTAGGTTGTGTAAATATGATTTACATTTTACAGAGGAGGAAACTGAGACTAAGAGAGTGACTTGCCCTTGATCATACAGCTAGTAAATTACTTGTTGACTGACTAAATGGTAGTCAAGATTCATAATATTTATAGTTAGAAAGGTCCTTCTCAGCAGTACAATGATCTAAGACAATTCTGAAGGATTTATAATGAAAAATGCCATCCATCTCCGGAGAAAGAATTGATAAAGTCTGAATGGATATTGAAGCATACGTTTCCTTTACTTTCTTTAATTTTCTTGGGTTTGTCTGTTTTCTTTCCCAATATGACTGCACCTGTACAACCTATATCAAATTGCTTGCCTTCTCAATGGGAGTAGGGGAGAGAGGGAGGGAGAAAGTTTGGAACTCAAAAATTAAAATAAAAAAAAGAATATTACAATTGTTTTTACATGTAATTGGAGAAAAATAAAATATTAAATTAAAAAATTATTGAGGATCTCAAAGAACTTTTGTTTATATGGCTATTTCTATTGATATTTACCATATTAGAAATTAAAATATCTTATGCTGTAATGAACATAATTTTTACCTCAAGGACCCCCTGAGTTTCAGGGGGCCACCAGAGGTCTCCTGATCACACTTTGAGAACCCACTGATAGTCCAACCTCCTCATTTTACAGATAAAGAAACAGGCCTAGAAAGGCTAAATAAGTTGGCCAAGGTCACCTAGGAAGTAGATCACCCATGCAGTAGAGTTTAGGCCCAGCATTTTTTTCCATACCACACCATGCTGGAAGTTGGGGAATAGGAGCATGACTGGTGAAATTGCCCAATTTAAAAATAACTATATTTACATATGGTTTTACGGTTAACAAAACACTTTACATATATTATTCCATCTGATCCTCACAACAACCCATAAGACTCCCTGGGTTGTGTGGTTTGATGCTGTGGTTTGATGTAGTCATAAGGCAACAGAAAGGCAGCGGCTCACTGTGCTAATTATCTAGCAAGAGAATGTAATAGTTAAATTATCTACAGGTGGTACTCAGGTGCTACTTGAACCACCAACCCAACCTTCTCAGTTTCTTGGGTAGGATAGCCAGCCTAAGAGGCTACAATAGCCCCACTGGCCACTAGGTGGACTGTAGCCTTCAAACACCTGGGCTGCTCAATCCTTGCCCCTCCCTCTCTTACCTCATCAAGAAAGTTCATGCCATAGTTGGTCTCTTATTTTGTTCAGCAGTTTGGATTAACTCTTCATCAGCTGGTCCAATATTAATCTAGGGAATGAAATGTAAAATTGCTCCAAATATTAAAAAATGAAATCTGACATCTATATCTGGTTCCTAATTCCTATATGGGTTTTTATTGTTGTTTAGTCATAACCCCATTTGGGGTTTTCCTTGGCAAAGATACTTGAATGGTTTACATTTCCTTCTCCAGCTCATTTTACAAATGAGGAAACTGAGTTAAGTGGCTTGCCCAGGGTTATACAACTGCTACATATCTGAGGCCATATTTAAACTCAGGTCTATCTGATTAAAGGCCCAGTGCTCTATCCACTGAGCCATCTGGGTTCCCACCTCTCAATTTATTGCATACTGCATCCATAGATTTTTAGAGACAACATGTTGTGATCTTACAGCTTATTATTCATAATAAACTGAAAAAAAAGCTAGATAACATGCTTCTGAATGGTAGCATTCTTTTCCTGATAGCTCCCAAAGTGTCTCCCAATTGTCCTTCCAGAACTTTGAGTGTGGATCAGAGAAGTTCTGACCATACTAGCCTGTGGTTCACGAGAAAGTAACAAGGGGAAGGAGAGTCTGATTCTTGTCTCAGGGATCAGAGATTAGCGATGGGAACAGTGAAGACAGTGAGTGAAATCAGTTTCCTATCTTACCAGCCCAATGGGATTCATAATAACTGATAGTTTCTGCCCCTCTGTATCCTTTTCTCCTCATGGCTCTCAGCTCTTGTCTCTGCTCCTGACCAGGAGATTTTTCAGATGTACTGGCCTTCATTCACTTTAGTTTCTTGGCAGTGTGTCTGCTGCCTAGTACTAGTTGTGGTCTACATCCATTTGCCCTCTCCCCTCTCACTCATGGAAGCCTGAAATGGTAAGGTTAGTGGAAGGAAGATAGGAAGTAAACCCCATAGTATGCATATAGTGCTTTCCCTTCTTCCTCATCCAATACTATGTCTTTCTATTCCAAAACATACCCAATGCAAAACACTACCCTGACCTCTATGGAAGCCTTAATTCTGATAGCATGTTTCACAAATTCTGTTCTGTTTCTCCCTCTCTATAAAAGATTTCGGTACTTGGGGTGGCTAGGTGGCGCAGTAAGTAAAGCACCAACCCTGGAGTCAGGAGGACCTAAGTTCGGATCCGGCCTCAGACACTTAACACACACAAAAAAACTAGCCATGTAACCTTGGGCAAGTTACTTAACCCCAATTGCCCTCCAAAAGGCAAAAAAAAAAAACAACAAAACCCAAAAAACAACAACAAAAAAGATTCTGGTATTGTAGAGTCTCCACAGAGATAAGAAAGTGCAAAAAGCACCGGGAAAATAAAAGTTCAATGTACACACCTGCAGCTTTCTTGCTAATTTGGTCAGAGGGAAGAGTTTCTGATAGTAGACTTTCCCAGGCTAAGACATGGAAGAATCTGGGGTTATAGTGGAGTATCAAGCATTCTTGCAGAAATAATCATAAGCTTGTCTATATATTCCAAGAGAGAAGTGCAGGGACTGCTCCTGGACCCCAGCTTTTTAGGTAGTAGGATCCTTTAATCTAGCTTTCTAGCTGACAAGGGAGATTTCTTGAGTGTCACCAGTCTTGGAAGTTGCCTCCAAAGTATTCCTAGATTCAAGTATTGATGATGATCAGATCGTCAAGAAAGAAAAAAGATTTTTCAGGAAGGAATCCTTTTGGAGAAAGAACAGGAACATCCACATGGCCCTGTATACGGAAAGCTACTACTACTACAGGAGTAGAAGACCTATATTTTATTTCCCATTTTAATAGCTAATTTGGGGCATATTTTAGACTTGGTGAGAAGGGGATTGTCTGCCCAGAGATCCCAAAGTATGTTTGCCTTCCAGGAAGAGTCCAAATCATAGTGTGGTCCTATATGTATGGAAGGGACTGCTTAACACTCTTGGGATTCTTTGGACTGCCTGATGGTAGCAAGTTCATTTTTCTTTGGAAGAGCTTATAGGCTACCATTACTACTTATTGTACTTTCTGTATCTACTTATAGACTCCTGTGAGACTTTTATATTTTCTGTGGGATAAAATTAAATACTGTCCTGTACCAGACATGTATTTATTACCTCAAATGTTGGTATAATACCTAGGGATTTTCTTATCTGCATCTATGGAAACCCAGACATATGTTATATTTAAGCTACATATGGTGACTCAGAAAAAATCTGGCTAGGGGCATATGAGCCAAAAGAGAAAATTGCTTTTAGGGACTAGACCCTAAGATTAGACTTGGTCTTATTAACCCGGAACTTGGAGATTCCTGAGTCATGGGTTACAAAATCATCCTATCATCCTTCTCTTGGGTCAGAGGTTATCCTCAATCATCCTTCTCTTCTGGAGTCAAGATGACTTCTGGAATGGAGTGATGTTAAGGCCAGAGTCCTGGTTCTGGGAAGGATAATCATAGACATTTAAAATGTTAGAGTTGTAAAGAACAGTTGAGAGAATCAGTTCTAATCCCCTATTTTACATATGAGGAAACTGAGGCCCAGTGTGGGGAAGTACCTTGCCCAAGATCACAGATTTAGTATCAGAACTGGTACTAGAACCTTGGTTTCCTGATTCAATGCTCTTTCTGCTAAGTCACATTGCTATCAAGATTCAGGATTCAGACCACCAAGGATTCAGAACAAAAAAGAGAGGATAAGGTGGGGCCTATCTGGGAAGTCACATTAACTGTTAAAGGAAAACAGGGGCAGTTGTTGTAGGTGGCAGCAAGTGTAGACTGAAAAATCCTAATAATAGTTGTTAATTTATATAGTACTATATGGTTTACAAAGACCTTTACATACCTTAACTCATTCAAGCCTTACCACAACCTTCTGAGATACTACAATGAGCAGTATTATTTTCATTCTTTAGAAGAAGAAAATGAAACTCAGGTTTAGGTGACTTGCTCATGGTCAGATAGTAAATGTTAGAGGTGGGGTTCGAATTCCTGTTATCTGACTCTATCCATCTCAAGGTTTAGCAAGTAGAAAAGAAACCTATCTTAGGATAAGGGGGAGAGTAGGAAAGAGGAAAGTGGAAGAGCAGAATTCTTGGAGGGGAGCCAGAGCAAGACACTTCTTCCATACCAGCTCTTAAATTCCAGGTTTGGTGAACACTTCCATCCTTCTTTAGGAAAAGCTGGCCCTTGAGAAAATGTCCTTGATATACTAATGTATATCTTCGTCCAACCACAACTCTGTGAAATTAAGACAGATAATGTTATCTTCATTTTCTAGAAGAGAAAATGGTCTCAGAGAGGTTAAGAATGTTGGAAATATCCCCAAGCATCCTTTGACCTGATGCCAGACAGAATTACTGAACTTTGAGATTCACATATACAAACATAGGCACATTTGAACTGGGTTAGAAATACACAATGGAAACACACTTCCACACACTGGCTTTAGTAACATCCTTTTATTTGAACCCTTTAGTAGGGGTAGGGTTTGAGGGGACAAAGACTTTCCTTATTGTGTCTGGAAGGTTAACAGCTTCCACAGTCACTGGGGTAAACATCCCAGTGTAGGCCAATAGCATCGATGACGGCCCCAGCACGACCGCTGAAGAATCGAAGAACGGTATTGGGGTACAGTGGGGCAGCATTGAAGCTGGTGCCTGTGTCTTTGCCATAACTCAGGTAGCGGCCCTTGTCTGTCACTAATATCAACTGCCGAAGATACTTCTTATATTTGCCAGACACTTGGATGATTGACTCCCCTGGATATAGGAAAAGCTCCTCCAGTTCACCTTGGGAACCCCCAACATAATTGCTCCACTCCTTGCCATATCTAACCTGGAGTCTGGGGTAGGGTAGGAAGAAAAAAAAAAGGGAGAAAGGTATTTAGCATCCCACTAGCAAGAAAGACAGAATAATGTAGTAGACAGTGCTGGCCTGGGAGACTGAGCATTATATATTAAAAACATGGCAGACATTTATCAAGCACCTACTCTGTATAAAGTATTGTGCTAGAGGGAGATATATATTTAGATAGAACATTACACCCTTAATAGTAATAATAACAAGCATTTAAGTAGCACCTTAAGGTTTGGAAAGTGCTTTACAAATATCTTTTCCTTGCAGCAATCCTGGAAGATGAGTGCTATTATTATCCCCATCTTACAGATGAGGAAACTGAGGCAGAGGTTAAATGGCATGCCCAGAGTCATACAGCTAGTAAATGTTTGAGTCTAGATTTCAACTCATGTCTTTCTGATATAGAGCTTCAGGAGCTGTATCCACACTGCCACTTAGCTGTCCTAGTTTGAGAGTTTTTTTTATTATTATTCTATGACTATTCTATGACCAGGTGGATAATTGAGTTGGGGATTTAAAGGAGGGCCAGAATTCAACAGGTGATGGAGGCATTCTAGGTACACCCTAAGTTAAAAAAAATACAGAGACAAGAGAATGCAGAGCATATTTGAGGGTCAGAGAAGGCTAATTTAGTTGGAGTGTGGAATACAGAGTAGAGAGTAATATGAGATATGTTTGGAAAGGTAAGACTGGAAGACCTTGAATGCTGGAAAAAAAATGTAGTTAAGGAGACAAGAGTATAAAAATACTGAAGATGTTTGAGAGTGGACCAGAGCCATGAGGCCACATTATCCTAACATGAAGGATGAGCTGAAGCAGGAAGGCCTCTAAGGAGGCCATGACAGAAGTTTAGAAAGGTGGTCCCAAGGAACTGTGCTAGTATAGCAGAAGTGAGAGCAGAGAAGAAGAAAGCAAATGGAGAAGTTGCCCCTTCATGAGTAGCTGATTGGTTATGAGAGCTGAGGGAGAGGGCAGCATCAAAGGTAACCCCAGGGATTTGAAAATGGGAGACTGGGTGAATTGCCACCAAAACCGTGAAGTAAGAAGGAAGAAAAGGTTTGGAGGGAGATAAGAAAAGGGGTGAGGGAAGGTAAGGTTGATTTTGGATATGTTCTGTGAGACATGCAGATGGAAATATAGGTGTAGATTCCAGAAGAAAGGATAGGAATGGAGATAATGGATTCTGGAATCATTTACACAGAGATGGTACTGCAGGTCCCAGTAGCAATTAAGATATCTGAGAAGGAAGAATGTAACAAGAGAAGACAGGAGAGCCAAGCATAGGCATTTGAGGAAAATGAAGGAGTGGAAAAGAAGATGAGGATGAGGAGTCAGAGAAGGAACATCTAGAGACATAGGAGGAAAACCAGGAGAGCAGGGTATCTATGAGGCTGATGGGGACAAAGTATCTGAGAAGAAAGGATGGTCAACATTGTCAAAAGCTACAGAAAGGTCAAGAGAAGATCAGGACTGAGGAAGAGGTCATGGGATTTGGGAGATCATTAGTGATAGTGGGGCAGATGCCAGAATGGCAAGGATCTGAGGCAAGAGTGAGTGTTGGGAAATGGAGGCATCAAGCAGAGAGAGATTTTTCAAGATGTTTAGCAGTGAAGGGGAGAGGTGAGATGGTAGTAGAATATACTAGGAAGGATATTAAAAAAAATTAGGGAGACTGGAGGATATTTGGAAGCAGATGGATAGTAGTTGATGACAAGGGAGCCATGGGGGATGCATGAGAGCAAGGGGATGATTGCCAAAGCAGTTCCTAGATTGCCAAAGCAGTTCCTGGAGGAGGCAAGAAGGAATGGGATGAAATGTGTGTACAAAAGTGGTGCTCAGTAAGTGGTTAATTAATGCTCATTGACTTGGTTTGTTGACTGTCTAGAGGGATTAACTTTATGGAACAGTGGGGATATGTCTTCTGTGACCAGGAGAATAGAACAGAAAGGATGATAATAAGGATGAAAGGTATTGAGGAAAGGAAGGAGACCAAGGGAGTCAAAATATCTGGGTCCTCCTGGCTTCTCCCACTTGCTAACAGTGTCTCTATGGGCAAACCATTTCATCTTTTCATATTTCCTCATTTGTCAAATAGGGACTCATAACATTTGCTTTGCCCATCTTCAGGGTTTTTGTCAGCAACAAAAATACAACAATGTTTGGGGAGAGCTTTGAAAACTGTAAAGTGTGATATTCATATATAAGTTAAAATGATGATTAATAATGTGGAAGACTCCAGCTAGCCTCTTAGCTGTGGTGAAGACTAAGAAAAAGGGATCTGGGAAGGGAGCAGGGACAGAATACTGAAACTGGATGTGAGGGGAGAGCTTGGCTCTGATTATCGTGACTTTGGGCATGTCACATGATCTTTCTTGAGGTTAATGATAGATGTCCTTGCTTAGCTCACAAAGGTGATAGATAAGGAGTATTGAGTTGAATCAGGAGACCTGGATTCCAGTCCCAGCTCTATGACTCACTAACTGTGTGACTTTAGGGCAGGTCACCTCTCTGAGTTTTGTTTTTCCCATCTGTCAGTCTAGGAGATTAGAACTGATAATCTCTAAACCCCCCCACCCCCCAAGGAAACCTTTCTCTGGTTCTCAGTTTTCTTATCTGCAAAATGGTCAAGATCCCTGCAAACTAAATCTACAATCCTATGATTTGATAATAGCCAGTATTTATATAACACTTTAAGGTTTGTCAAGACCTTCAAATATGTTATCTCATTTGATCTTCACAACATAGATGAAGGTGCCCATTTTACAGATAAGGAAACTGAGGTTGAGGGATGTTACATAACTTGCCCAGGATCACACAGCCAGTAAATCTCTTAGAATTTGAACTCGTTTTTCTGACTCCAGACTCAGCACTCCCTCCCCTACATCAACTAGCTGCATTTTTAAACCTATATTTTGTTTGTTCAGTCATTTTAGTCACGTCTGACTGTAACCCCGTTTGGGGTTTTGTTGGCAAAGATACTGGAGTGGTTTGCCTTTTCCTTCTCCAATAAACTTGTATATAACCTATATAGACTCTATCCAAGAAAAAAAGATAAAGGAGCCTGGGAAAAACTTGTATCTCCAGGTGATCACAGAGAATAAAATGTTCCTTGTAGAGTGGAAGAAGGGAATCAATGTGAAAATGAAGAAGAAAAAGGATCTGAGAAGGTGGAGAAGAATCTTGACCTGTATCTGAAAGCAGGAGAGCATAAGAAGGTGACAGAAGAGATAGGGAAGAAGGACCTTTGAACAGTTGGGAGCAACGTTATTGATAAGAGGGGCCTCCTGAAGAGTACTGTCTGAGAAGGAAGCATCTGCTTGTCCTCCAAGGAGAGATGATAGGGAATGTTATGTATTATTATTATACATATACAATATTATCAGGAGAAAGATCATCAGATCAGAGGAAGAAGAGATGAGTAATGGTGGTTGCTGCCTCCCTGCTATGAATTTTTGAGGCCGTTCTTTGACACTGACAATAAGGAGAACCACAGCCAGGCTATGTATGCAGGAGGCTACAGAGAGCCTCCAAAGACTTTTCAAACCCAGTGACTGCTATCTACTTCTCATGATGTATGTGGGCACAGATGATACATCCAGGAGTAATCTTCAAAACACTGCCAGGGATAATGAAGTTTGGGAAGAGAAATCGAAGGCTCTCAGTGCTGCCGATCCAAGGCAAAAGTTTCAGAAGGGAAAGTACCTGGTACATGGTAGGAGCTTAATAAATGTTTAGTTATTGATTGGTTGATTGGTTAAGGAGATGTTAGGCAATAGGCTTTGTATTTCTGGACCACAGCTTAAAATATATGAAAGATGGTGATCTTGGCCAGGGCCAGAGAACATCTAACAAGGGCTCTAAGAGTGTTTTTGACTGTAAGCTTTCAAATATAATCAAAAGGGCTCAAAGCTGAAAAGGAAGGGGGCGGGGCGGCCAGGTAGCACATCGAGTAAGAGCACCGGCTCCAGTGTTGAGAAGACCTGGAGATCGAATCCCGGGCTCAGACACTTAGCACCCATCCAGAAACACCTGGCCGTGTATCCTTGAGCAAGTTACTTAACCCCAATTGCTAAAAAAAAAAAAAAAAAAACAAAAAAAAAAAAAAAAAAAGAAAAAACAAAAAAAAAAAAAAAAAAAAATAAAAAAAAAAAAAAAAAAAAAAAAAAAAAAAAGAAAGATAAAAGAAAAGGAAGGGGGAGAAAGAAAACTGTCTACCTTTCTTTACAAAACTAGCTAGTGTAGAGAATAGTGACAATGTAAGAAATATAACAATAGAGATTTCCAGAAATTCACAGGAGACAAACTTTATAGAAGCCAGTAATAAGTATCTGCACATAAATGCCCCAAATATCAGTAACAAGCAAAAGTAAGAATTCTAAAGCAAGGAGTCTGAGTCATAAATATGCCGGAGACTTGGTAGGCTGGGACTCATGAATGTATCTCTGGAAGGAGATGCTTTATTCCAAAACAACAGGATAGGTAAATTCAGGAGGGATGAAGGAGTAATTGCAGAAATCCAAGAATAAGAAAGTGATAAGTAGTGAGGGCCAGCCTCACTCAGGGTCCTTACCCTATAATGTAATATGTGCTGACCCGGATTCGGATGGCAGTGATGGGGCCATCTAGCTGGTTGCCCGAGTGGGAGAAGCGTTCTCCTCCCCCTCCTCCATACTCTCCATTGTAGGAGGATAACCGTGGTTGAACTAGAGACAAAACAATGTATAAGGGGGATAAAGAAGGTGGCGTATCACCAAGACTGTCACCATCTCTAGGAGTCCTCCCACAGATTTTCATCCTCTCTAGACCCAAGCTCGAATGTCCATCCTATACATCTCTCAAACCCCAGATGGCCACTGTGGACCTACACATCCTGTGCCTACAGATTGCTTACCGGACTCAGCTGACACACAGAATAGGGCGAGGAGAACCAATGTCAACATCCTAGAAGCCAAGAAGAAAGGAGATGAAAAGGATTTACCCTGTCTATTCTTACATCAGACCCAGCCATTCTGCTTTCTTAACTTAGTCCCAGGCTTCCTACCCACTTACCTCAGACCCTGGCATCCCCATACCCTGACTCAGAACCCTGTGGTCTGCCTTCCCAACTCTGTTATCTTCATGGCTCTAACAAATCTAAAGGGACTACTCATCCTCCTAATTTAGGACCAGGCATCCCATATCCCCTCACCTGGCAGATTCTGGTATAGTGTGACCTTATGGAAAATCCAAGTCCTTTTATCTCGGGCCCAGACCCTCCCTTATTTCTTATCATGTGAACTTCACCTCCTGAATAAATACTGTAAAGTCATTAGAGTCAGGTGTGGTGTAAATAACCGGATATCTCCCCCTGGTTCCCTCCCTCTCTTGGGTCTCTCCCAGGGCTATAGCTGCCTGAACTAGGGTCCCAGATCAAAAGGAGTCAGGATGGCAGGGTAGGGGTAGTCATGGGCAGCAGAGAGGGGAGGCCTAAGAGGGAGATAGAAAAATGGGCAGCCTGAATGGTATGTCACAGAAGTCAGTGGCAAAGGTCACTCTGTCCAAAATGATCTCTTATCCCACCTCTCACAGTGCCTGAAATGCTACCATTAGTGGTTTCTTCCTTTACATCAGTCACTTTTCGCTATAGGTTTTTAAAAGGTAAATCACCCACAGGCACAAAAAATGTTCAGTCTCTCTCACCTCAAAGTAAATTAGTTGATCCAGGAACCAACACAACCAGAGAAAGAGGTCAAGGTTAACAAAAGAGGAATGAGGGTAGAAAGGGAAGGGAGTTCTCTGCATTGACTTATTTTCTTTCACTCTCATTTTGTTTAGGAGCCCTGAGGACAGACACAGTCTTCAAAAAGAGGCCGGATTTGAATTTAGGTCCTCCAGGGCCTGTGCCCTATTCACTGTGCCACCTAGCTGTACCTGAATGGTCATGTTTAAAAGTGAGCTGGAGTGAAAGCTCACTCCTTACTCTTCCCCACACACTGTTCATATGGGTCAAGTTGGCCATATGGGCCTGGGGAGCTATCCTTAAGCTCCACACACCCTCTTTGCTGCCCTCCCTCAAGAAACTACTCCTTCTTTCCCCACCTCTCACCCTTTCAGCTCCTCACACCACCTGCCTAGGCTAGTCATGCTGACCATCTGGGAATTATGCCAAGGTTCATCCATAATAAAGAAAAAAGCCACATCCTGTAGTGCTGGAGATGGGGCCTGAGTCCTGGTTATGGGAATTCGAGACAAGAAGAAGAGTTCTCTTCCTCTTCCTGTCCCTGTCTCTCTATTTCCTTCTTCTTCCTTGTAATGCCAAGCAAAGGCAACTTCCCAAGGTTCAAAATACCAGCACAGGTGCTCTCCATTTTATTCAGTGGCAAATTAAGAACAGAGAGAATCAACATATAGTAAATACAGCATTTACCAAGTGTGATTTAATCAACTACTACCCCATCCCAGGACATTACATTCATTTAATCAATCACAAAGTCCCTCTTCTAAATACTACTCCACCCCTAGGCTGTACATTCATTTAGTCCATTACAAAGCCCCTGTTCTCAAATGGAGATTAGTTTCCAATCACAAGTAAAGTACATTCATTTGTTCAATCACAGAGCACAAAAAAGTCAAAAGTTCCCCACCCTTGGATCACAATTGAATTTACCCCAGAGTTACAACAAGCTTAAGCACAGCATTTAATACCCAAATGGAGGTCTTTTCTTCATCTTCATTAATTATGTAATAGTAATGGATTTTGAAGATCCCCCTGTATTGGCTTGGTTTTTGGTTTGATTGTGTTAAAACCCAGAGCTTGTGAATCCCACAAGTTGATGGACTTGTTGACATGAAAAGAGAGGGCTGAACTGGGAGGAGCTGGTGACGTAAATTTAGAGAGACACAAGAAAAGAGAGAGGCAGAAGAACTTTTTGGAAGCAGTATCTTGGAGGCAGAGAGAGACTGAGAGGATTGCTGAAGGCCACTTTGAATTGCCCAGAACTTTTGAGAGCTGCCAAGGACTAAGGAGACATGGCTGTTATGCTGGTACTTTGTCTGTCTGTTTTGATGTTGTTTTGCCAGATTTGTCCACTGGTGAAAGACAGTCCTGTTGTTGCAGAGGTATTGGAACCTTGCTGTTGGTTCAGAGTACCTGAGACTGTTCTGCAGACAGTGAATTCTGTCCACTGGTGAAGGACAGTGCTGTTGTTGCAGAGGCTCTGGAACCTTGCTGTTGGTTCAGAAGCCCTGAAGAAGGATTTTCTTGTTGTATGTTTACAGAAATCCTGGAAGGGGGTTTTGCTAATGTTTTCAGGGGTCCTAGGACTGTTCTGCAGACAGAGAATGAATTAATGAAGACACTGACAATGTATCTTGTGGCCTTGCTAAGCTTTGTCTCCCCAGGAACAAAGATTGCTGAGAACTTGCCTCTGTGTCAAGATGAAGAAAAGACCTCCGTTTGGGTATTAAATGCTGTGCTTAAGCTTGTTGTAACTCTGGGGTAGATTCAATTGTGATCCAAGAGTGGGGAACTTTTGACTTTTTTGTGCTCTGTGATTGAACTTGGAATGTACTTTACTTATGATTGGAAACTAATCTCCATTTGAGAAGAGGGACTTTGTGATGACTAAATGAATGTACAGCCTAGGGGTGGAGTAGTATTTAGAAGAGGGACTTTGTGATTGATTAAATGAATGTAATGTCCAGGGGTGGGTTAGTACTTGATTAAATCACACTTGGTAAATGCTGTATTTTGAATTATGCTATATGTTGATTCTCTCTGTTCTTAATATGTCACTGAATAAAATGGAGAGCACCTATGCTGGTATTTTGAATCTTGGAAAGTTGCCTTTGCTTGGCATTACATTCCTCCTATTTCTACTTCTTTAAAAAATTTTTTTTGATTAATAAATTTATTTTTAGTTTTCAATATTCACTTCCAAAAGATTTTGAGTTCCAAATTTTCTCCCCATCTCTCCCTTCTCCCCACCCCCAGGATGGTATGCATTCCAATTACCCCTTCTCCCAATCTGTCCTCCCTTCTATCACACCCCCCCCTTCTCTTATCCCCTTCCCTTCTATATTCCTATAGGGCAAGATAGATTTCTATACACCATTGCCTTTATATCTTACTTCCCAGTTGCATGTAAAAACAATTCTCAACATTGATTTTTAAAACTCTGAGTTCCACACTCTCTGCCCTTTTCCCTCCCTCCCCACCCAACCTCATTGAGAAGACAAGCAATTTGATATAAATTATACATGTATAATCATGCAAAACACTTCCATAATAGTCATGTTTCCTTCATATAGAAGAGGTAAGGGAAAACTGTTACAATGGAGGGGAAGAACAGGAAGGCAAAAGGGAATGGGTCAATATTTCCCTCCATCCTATCCCACCCCCCCCCATTTATTCTATTGTCTCCTTTGACCCTGTCCATCCTCAAAAAAGTTTTTGCTTCTGATTACCTCCTCCTCCCATTTGCCTTCCCTTCTGTCATCCCCCTCCCCCTTATCCCTTTCCATGTTATTTTTCTGTAGGATAAGATAGAT
The DNA here is from genome assembly GCF_028583685.1 of Petaurus breviceps papuanus. Taxonomy (NCBI): domain Eukaryota; kingdom Metazoa; phylum Chordata; class Mammalia; order Diprotodontia; family Petauridae; genus Petaurus; species Petaurus breviceps. The sequence goes on along the minus strand of NW_027185694.1, from coordinate 30,175,528 downwards.
TTCCATACTCAGCTGAGTGTGTATGTTATTATTCCCTCCTTAAGCCAAATCTGATGATAGTAAGGTTCACTCATTCCCTCTCACTTTCCCCCTCTTCCCCTCCATTGGAAAAACTTTTTCTTGCCTCTGTTATGTGAGATAATTTGCTCCATTCTACCTCTTCCTTCTTCTCTCACCCCTTAATTTTATTTTTTAGATATTATTCCTTCATATTCAACTCACCATATGCCCTCTGTCTTTTTCTCTTTGTCTCTGTCTCTCTCTGTATGTATATGTACGTATGTATGTATGTATTCCCTCCAACTACCCTAATACTGAGAAAGATCTCATGAGTTGTAAATATTATCTTTCCATGTAGGAATAGAAACAGTTCAACTTTAATAAGTCCCTTATGATTTCTCTTTCCTGTTTACCTTTTCATGCTTCTCTTGATTCTTGTATTTGAAAGTCAAATTTTCTGTTCAGCTCTTGTCTTTTCATCAAGAATGCTTGAAAGTCCTTTATTTCTATTTCATTGAATATCCACATTTTCCCCTGAAGTATTACACTGAGTTTTGCTGGGTAGGTGATTCTTGATTTTTAATCCTAGCTCCTTTGACCTCCAGAGTATCATATTCAAAGCCTTCCAATCCCATAATGTAGAAGCTGTTAAGTCTTGTGTTATCTGGATTGTGTTTCCACAATGCTTATATTGTTTCTTTCTGGCTTGCAATATTTTCTCCTTGTCCTGGGAACTCTGGACTTTGGCTACAATATTCCTAGGAATTTTCCTTTTGGAATCTCTTTCAGGAGGTGATGAGTAGACTCTTTTTTTTTTTATTCTCCTTTTTCTTTTTTGGGGGGGGGGCTTTCTTTCTTTTTTTTTCAAATGCTTTATTAACTTCTGATTTACATTATTCATTTCCACCAGATTTTGAGTTACAAATTTTCTCCCCGTTTTGCCCCTACCCACCGCTCCAAAATAGCAGTCCCACAGGATATCCCTTCCTCCAATCTGCTCTCTCCCATATTTTCTCCCATACCCATTTCGACTTTTCCAGTGGATCTCTATGCTCCAGTGCCTGTATATCTTATTTCCCAATTACATGTAAAATAGTATTAATAATAGTATATATATATGTATATATATATTTGAGTATTTGATTTTAAAACTTTGAATTCCAGATTCATTCCCTTCCTCCCTTGTCACCCACCCTTACTGGGAAGATAAGCAGTTCAGTATAGGTTGCACATGTGTGGCTAATGCAAAACAATAACATAGTAGATATATTGCAAAAGACTGACTATATTTCCCTCCCTCCTATCCCACTTCCCACTTGTTCTATTCTCTACTTTGATCCTGTCCCTTTTCAAAAGTGGGTGCTCCCAACTTCCCTCCCTCCCAGACTGCCCTCCCTTCCATCATCCTCCCTATCATCCCCTTCCTCCCATACTCTCCTGGAGGGTGAGATAGCCTATTTAGTGTGTATTTCATTCCCTCCTCAAGCCAAATTCAATGGGAATAAGGTTGACCCATTCCCTTTTGCCTTCCTATTCTTCCCCTCCTTTGTAACCATTTTCCCTTGCCTTTTCTATATGATAGTTTACCCCATTCTGTCTCTCCCCATCTTCTCTCATTATATTCCCTCTCACCTCTTAATTTCACCTTTTAAGTATTATCCCTTCCTGTTAAATTGGTCCTGTGCCCTCTATCTATGTATACCTGTAAACATATATACACACATTCACATATGTATTCATATGCCCATATACCCTTATATATATATATTTTTCTATTCCCTTCAACTACTGAGAAAAGTTTCATAAGTTACAATTATTGTTTTTCCATGTAGGAATGTTAATAGTTCAACTTTGATAAGTTCTTTATGATTTCTTTTTCCTGTTTACGTTCTCATGCTTCTCTTGCTTCTTGTATCTGAATGTCAAATTTTCTATTCAACTCTGGTTTTTTCAGCAAGGATGCTTGAAAGTCCTCTATTCCACTGAATAACCATATTTTCCCCTGAAACATGATACTCAGTTTTGCTGGGTAAGTGATTCTTGGTTTTAATCCCAGCTCCTTCGACCTTCAGAATATCATATTCCAAGCCCTTCGATCTCTCAGTGTAGAAGCTCCCAGATCCTGTGTTATACTGATTGTGTTTCCACAATATTCAAATTGTTTCTTCTTGGCTGCTTGTAATATTTTCTCCTTGATCTGGGAACTCTGGAACCTGGCTATAATATTCCTAGGAGTTTTCTTTTTGGGATCTTTTATAAGAGGTGATCGGTGGATTCTTTCAACCTCTATTTTGCCCTCTGGTTCTAAAACATCAGGGCAATTTTCCTTGAGAATTTCTTGGAGGATGATTTCTAGGTTCTTTCTTTGATCATGGCTTTCAGGTAGTCCAATAATTTTAAAATTATCTCTCCTGGATCTATTTTCCATGTCAGTGGTTTTTCCAATGAGATATTTCACATTGCCTTCTATTTTTTCCTTTGTTTGGATCTGTTTAATAGTATCTTGATTTTTCATAACATCACTAGCTTCCATTTACTTCAATCTAATTCTGAAGGAATGTTTCTCTTCAGTGAACTTTTGAGATTCTTTTTCCATCTGGCAAATTTGGCTTTTTAAGGCATTCTTCTCCTCATTGCCTTTTTGAGCCTCTTTTGCCACTTGAGTTAGTCTATTTTTAAGGTATTTTTTTCTTCAGTCAGGTTGTTGATTCTCTTTTCATGATTTTCTTGCATCATTCTCATTTCTCTTCCCAATTTTTCCTTCACTTCTCTTATTTGGTTTTCAAAATCCTTCTTAAGCTCTTCTATGGCCTGTAATCAGTTTATATTTTTCTTAGAAGCTTTTAGTACAGGAGGTCTGACTTTTTTTTTTCTTCCTCCTGTTCCATGCTTTGATCTTTTTTGTCCCCAAAATAAGAATCTTAAGTCGGATTTCTGTGCTTGCTTTGCTTCCTTTACTTGGTCATATTGCCACTCAATTACTTGACTTTTGAGCTTTTTGCTACAGTAGAACTCTGCTTCCAGAGAGGAGAGCTCTGTCCCAAATTGCTGTGGTTTTCTCAGCTGCCAGAGCTATTAGTTGGGTGCTCTCTGAGAAGTCTCCACTGGCTCTTGCACCTGGTCACACACCCCAGGATCTCTACCCTAGACAGCAATCCAGATCCAAGCAGGTTAAAGCAAAAGTGATTACCCCTCAAAATGGTTGCTTTGTCCCCCTACAGTCTGCAGGCCAGGAGTTCTGAAGTAGCCATGCTGCGGTGGCTGCTGTGCCTCAGCCACTTCTCCCTCCAGGGGGAAGAGGCCAGACCACACTCCTGGACCCCCTGTTCCCAAAGTCTACACTGAGCTCTCACTTTGTCTTTGGCATTTATGGGTTGATAATTCTGGAAACCACCACAGCTGCTGGTGATCTACTCTCCTGAAGTCTCTCTACCTACGGCTGGTCATGACTACTCTGAGGCTAAAACCTAGGGCTCACGTGGGGCTTGGCTCTGCTCCCACATGCTGCAGTGGACCCTTCCTTTCTGCCTGTCGGGCCTTCAGTGGGACATTAGTTTCTCTCTGTCACTTTGTGGGATCTGTAGCCCTAAAGTTTGTTTAGAGTAGTTTTTTATAGGTATTTGAGGTGGTTATGGGGGGAGCTCAGGGAGTTTTTCTCTTTCTACGCTGCCATCTTGGCTTCCCCCCCCCCATTTCTACTTCTTTTTGTCTCCTTCACTATCACTTCTTTCTCCTTACCTTTTCCTGATCTTTCTTTCCTTTTGACTTTTTCTGTAGCTCCTTCCCTACCCATTCTCTTTCCCTGAATATCCATCTCCCTTTCTCTTCCTGTGTCTCCCTAATCTCTCCCTCTCTCCTCCAGCCCTGCTCCTGGAGACATATGTCCAGCCTCAAACATTCCCTCTTCCTAACCCACCTCACCTCTTTGGGCACAGTCCATATTTGGAATCAAATTCCCCTATACAGACATAGGAAGATAGAAATGGAAGCTCTGTTGGTTCTGATGTGAACCTTCCTTCACTTTCAGAGAAGACTCCTTGGGACTTCCAAACTTTGAGCTCCCTGGGTTCCCTGAGGACACTGTTTATTGCCATAACCTGTGTCCCCTTCGGGCTGGTATTTTAGGAATGTAGTATAGCCCCCTGGTTCTCCTCACTCCATCTCTGTCTAACCCAGAGTCTTGCTCATAGTAGACACTCAAGTACTTGCTGGTAACTCAAACAAAATTTAGCCCAGCAGCTGTAGCAGTATAGTCATTTAGAATACAAGGAACTGCATTACTGTAGGTTGAGAGATCTCAGTTGCTAACACTACAAAGGGAATTTCACCCTAGATCAATAATGGGGAACTTATGGCTTTGAGGCCACATGTAGCCCTCCAGTCCTAAAGTTCTGTGAAGTTTGGATTCCAAGGGCTGCACTTGAGGACATAGAGGGCCATATGTGGCCTCAAGGCTGAAGGTTCCCCACCCTTGCCCTAGATTGTCATGCCCATTATCAGTGGGTATCCCCTAGGCTCTGTCTTGTGCCCTCTTTTCTTCTTTCTCTACAGTATAGTAACTCACCTGGTGATCTCGTCAGCTGATTGATCTAGCCCTAGTCTCTTCTAAGCTACAATTCCACACTTCCTCTTGGACATTATTTTGCCAATCTGATACCCACAGCAGCTGCTATGAATATGCAGGCGTATTCCCAGGTTTGAATTGCAAGATATTCCTTGAAGACAAAACCAAGACATTTATTCAAACACCAGTAAGCCAAATCCATCATAGTAACAAAGAAATCTATACACATTGTCAACGCAGGAAGCACCAACACCCCAAGCGTCCTTTTAAAGACAAAATCCACACATGTCACCAATGCAGGGAACACAAACATCCCCAAGCCATTAGGCCTCCCCCCCAAAACAAGTTCCCTCAGGCAAAAATCCTCTCTCTCTCACTCACTGCTCTGTTCTGACTGCCTACTTGTAACAACAAGCACCCTAGCATACCCAGGATGGCTGCTAGCACAGGTTCTTTGATCTGCTTTTCTAAAGGAAAGCAACTCAAAAAAATCTTACTTTAATAATAGCCTTATTTGCTATAAAATATATGAGTTAAGGCACAATTTGGTAATCATCTTTCCTGAATAAACAAAAGTTACAATATTATCTTTCCCATGTGTGAAAATCTCTACAGCCTTTGGAACATCATCTGGCTTCCATTTTACCCATACTTAGCTCCCAATTTTATTATATTAGTAGAACCAAACCCTTTAGTTCTTCTGATAGTTATTTCAGAATTAGGGTCAGGAGACACAGGGGCAGGCCAGGAAGGTGTGGCCAGCAGAGGCAGGCCTGGAAGGGGCCTGATCAATTCGGAGGGCAAGTCTTCCCACCAACCACAAGGTCCACTACCAGGCCTATCACCAAAGGGCTGGGACTGGAAAGAGCAAGGTAAGAAGCAAATACAGGGGCCCCTGTCCTGGACAGCAAACACTCCTGGGGCTACCACTTCATAGCCCAGAAATTTTTTTAAAAAGCCCCTTTCAGGACCTCCAAAGACTAGGATGACAGAGGGAACCTCACTTGCTCCAAACCTCCCCTCTGACCCTGAAAACAATAGTAACTCTTGCCCCAGGGCAAAACCCTCTACAGTAAAGACTAGGGATCCTAGAGGAAGGGCGGGATCCTAGAGGAAGGGCGTGGCTAGGACCCTGCCTCAAAATGGGTAGAAAGCAGACTACAAAGACAAAGACTCTGGAGTCCTACTATCCTCAGAGGGAGGATCCAACCTCAGAGGGAGACAATGTGGACTCCACACCCAAAGCTGAAACTTCAACAAGGAATAGGTCCCAAGCACAGAAGGCTCTCCTAGATGAGATCAAAAGGAACTTTGAAAACAAAATGAGAGAGATAGAAGACAAAATGAATAATTCTCTCAAAACGAAAATAGCAGAATTAGAAAAACATTATAATGAGGAAAACATCTCTCTAAAAAGAAAAGTGTATGATATGGAAAAGGAGCTTCAAAAATTAACCAAGGAAAATGATTTGCTAAAAACTAGAATTAACCAAATGGAAACAAATAACTCTATGAGGAACCAAGAATTAGTCAAGCAAAACAACAAGAATGAAAAATTAGAAAAAGAGGTAAAATACCTCAAAGAAAAAATAACTGACCTAGAAAACAGATCCAGGAGAGATAATCTGAGAATCAGAGGCCTACCAGAAAATTATGATGAAAAAATGATCCTGGACAACATTCTCCAAGAGCTCGTTAAGGAAAACTGCCCTGAGATACTAGAACCTGAGGGTAAAATAGAAATCAAGAGAATCCACAGACACCTGCTGAAAGAGATCCCAACCTGAAAAGTCCTCGAAATGTTGTGGCCAAACTCCAGAACTACCAGATAAAAGAGAAAATGCTTCAAGCAGCCAGAAAGAAACAATTCAAATATTGAGGGTCCTCTACACTGAAAGATTGGAGGCAGTGGAATACAATTTTCCGGAAGGCAAAAGAGCTCAGGTTACAACCAAGGATCACATACCCAGCGAGACTGAGCATATTCTTCCAGGCAAAGAGATGGTCATTCAATGATATAACAGAGTTCCAGACCTTCTTGATAAAAAAGCCAGAACTCAATGGAAAATTCAACCTCCAATTATGAGATGCAACAGTGACTTAGAAAGGTAAACAAGGAGAACACATACACACCCTGCTATTTGATAAGAGCAAACTGGTTATAGACAAGTAGAGGGTATGACTATAAAATACAGAAAATGACGATTTAAAAAAATCTTATTAAGGGCTACAAAGGGACTGCAATGGAAGAAAGGGAATGGTTGAAGTGGAAAAGGGTAAATTATGCCACACATAGAGGCATAAAAACTGTATAGCAGAGGAAAAAAGGGAGGGAGTTGGGAAGCTTATGAGCTTTTCCCTCATTGGTTCTGGTACAAGGAGGGAATAACAACCAGTTAAGCATAGGACTCTATGGAGAAGAAACGCAAAAAATATAATTTTAGAGGGAAAGAGGGGAGGGAGAGGAGCTTCGCATGAGATTTGTTCCTGTCACTCTTGATGCAAAGAAGAAATAGCATACTTCATTAAGTATAAAAATATCCTTCAGGCAGTAGGAGGGGGAAAGGGTTACGAAAGGGGGGTGGGAGTGGTTTGTAGGGAGGGAAGTAGTTAGGGGAAAGGGGAGGAAAAGGGAGGGGGGCTGAAAAGGGAACACTGAAGGAGGCGGTGGTCAAAAGGAAAACTATTAAGGGGGGAAGGGAGAAGGGAGGGAAAATATGAACATTAACAGGGGCAGGAATAGGATGGAGGGAAAGAAACAGATAACAATCATAACTGTAAATGTAAATGGAATGAACTCTCCCATAAAACGGAGATGGCTAGCAGAATGGATTAGAAATCATAATCCTACAATGTGCTGTTTACAAGAAACACATCTGAAACAGAGGGATACACACAAGGTAAAGGTAGGAATAAAATATATCATGCCTCAGCTAAAGTAAAAAAAAAAAAAAGCAGGGGTAGCAATCCTTATCTCAGATAAATCGAAAGCAAAATTAATCTAATTAAAAGAGATAAGGAAGGAAACTATATCCTGTTAAAAGGCACCATCGAGAATGAAGCAATATCATTACTTAACATATATGCACCAAGTGGTGTAGCATCCAAATTCCTAGAGGAGAAGGTAAAGGAATTAGAGGAAGAAATAGATAGCAAAACTATACTAGTGGGAGACCTTAATCTTCCCCTCTCTGAACTTGATAAATCCAACCTCAAAATAAACAAGAAAGAAGTTAAGGAGGTGAACAGGATTTTAGAGAGGATAGGTATGATAGATCCCTGGAGAAAACTGAATGGGGATAAAAAGGAATATACTTTCTTCTAAGTGGTTCATGGCACATACTCAAAAATTGACCATGTTCTAGGGCATAAAAACCTCACAATTCTATGCAGTAAGGCAGAAATATTAAATGCATCCTTCTCAGATCATGATGCAATAAAAATTATATGCAATGAAGGGCCAGGGAAAGACAGACTAAAAACTAATTGGAAATTAAACAATTTAATCCTAAAGAATGAGTGGGTCAAACAAGAAATTATAGAAACAATCAGTAATTTCATTCAAGAAAATGGTAATAATGAGACAACATACCAAAATCTGTGGGATGCATTAAAGGCAGTTCTTAGGGGAAGTTTTATATCCCTGAGTGCATATGTGATTAGAGAAAAGGGAGCTCAACGAATTGGGCATGCAATTAAAAAAACCTAGAAAAAGAACAAATTCAAAATTCCCAATTAAATACTAAATTGGAAATATTGAAGACAAAAGGAGAGATTAACAAAATTGAAATTAAGAAAACTATTGAATTAATAAATAAAACCAACAGCTGGTTTTATGAAAAAACCAACAAAATTGATAGACCCTTAGTCAATATGATAAAAAAAAAAGAAAGAAGAAAACCAAATTATGAGTATCAAAAATGAAAAGGGTGAATCTACCTCCAATGAAGAGGAAATCAAAACAATAATTAGGAATTATTTTTCCCAATTGTATGCACATAAATTTGACAATCTTAGGGAAATGGATGAATATTTACAAACATACAAGTTGCCCAGATTAACTGAAGAGGAAGTAAATTACTCAAATAACCCCATCTCAGAAAAAGAAATTGAACAAGCCATCAGTCAGCTCCCTAGGAAAAAATCTCCAGGGCCAGATGGATTCACTAGTGAATTCTATCAAACATTTAAAGAACAATTGATTCCAATACTCTACAAACTATTTGGGAAAATTAGTGAAGAAGGAGTCCTACCAAATTCTTTTTATGACACAAATATGGTACTGATACCTAAATTGGGAAGAGATAAAACAGAGAAAGAAAATTATAGACCAACCTCCCTCATGAATATAGATGCAAAAATTCTAAATAAAATACTAGCAAAAAGACTACAGCAACTTATCTCAAGAATAATACACTTTGATCAGGTAGGATTTATTCCAGGAATGCAAGGATGGTTTAATATTAGGAAAATCAACAGTATAATTGATGATATCAACAACAAAACTATCAGAAACCACATGATCATCTCAATAGATGCAGAAAAGGCTTTTGACAAAATACAACATCCATTCCTATTAAAAATGTTAGAAAGTATAGGAATAAATGGAGCCTTCCTTAAAATAATAGGTAGCATCTATTTAAAGCCATCAGCAAGTATTATATGTAATGGGGAGAAGCTAGAAGCATTTACCATAACATCAGGGGTGAAACAAGGGTGTCCACTATCACCCCTCTTATTCAATCTGGTACTAGAAATGTTAGCAGTAGCAATTAGAGAAGAAAAAGAAATCAAAATAGGGGCGGAGCCAAGATGATGGAGTAGAAGCACGACCCTCCCGCAGCTCCGGCTTCCACCCTCCCCAATCCATGTAAAAAGGGGACTCTAAACAAACTTTGGAGCTGCAGAACCCACAAAATGACACAGAGAAGCTAACCTCCCGCTGAGAACAGCCTGGCAGGCCGGCAGGAATAGGCCAGCGCAGTGCTCTGGGAGCCGAGCCCAGCCCCATGCCGAGCTTTTAGCCCCAGGGCGGGCCTGATCAGCCGCCAGCCAGAGGGATTCCAGATCAGCAGCAGCTGTGGCCATTTCCAGATTTATCAACACATAGATGCGAAGGACAAGGTGAGAGGCCAGTGCATTCTGGACTTTGGGACCCAGTAAGTGGGAGTGCATGGCTTTTACCCCCGGGGCGAGAAACCACTGAGATGCCGGCACAGCCTGCCAGCGCCACATGGCGGCTTCAGCTCCTGGCCTGTAGAGTGTAGGGGGACCAAGCACCAGTCTGAGGGGTCATCGCTCTTGCTTTAACCTGCTTGGATCTGGATTGCAGTCTAGGGTGGAGGTCCTGAGGTGTGTGTCCAGCTTGCCAGAGCGTGTGGAGACCTCAGAGAGGGCACCCATCTAATACCTCAGGCAGCTGAGAAAACCCCAGCGTTTGGGACGAAAACTCCCCTGTCTGGTGGCAGAGTCCTACTGTGGCAAAAAGCCCAAAAGTCAAATCATTGAGTGGCAAAATGAGCAGGCAAAGGAAACAAAGCAGACAGAAGATTCCAACATTACACTCCTATTTTGGGGATAAGAAGGAGCAAGGCATGGAACTGGAGGAAAACAGTGAAGTCAGAACTCCTGCACCAAATGCTTCAAAGGAAAATACAAGCTGGTTACAGGCCATAGAGGACCTTAAGAAGCAGATAAGAGAAGTGGAGGAAAAATTGGGAAGAGAAATGAGAACAATGCAAGAAAATTATGAAATGAGAGTCAACAGCCTGACTGAAGAAAATAATACCTTAAAAAACAGACTGACTCAAATGGCAAAGGAGGCTCAAAAAGGCAATGAGGAGAAGAATGCCTTAAAAAGTCGAATTTGCCAGATGGAAAAAGAATCTCAAAAGCTCACTGAGGAGAATCATTGCTTCAGAATTAGATTGGAGCAAATGGAAGCTAATGACTTTATGAGAAATCAAGATGCTGTTAAACAGATCCAAACAAATGAAAGAATAGAAGGCAATGTGAAATATCTCATGGGAAAAACCACTGACCTGGAAAATAGATCCAGGAGAGATAATTTAAAAATTATTGGACTACCTGAGAGCCATGACCAAAGTAAGAGCCTGGAAAGCATCCTCCAGGAAGTTCTCAAAGAAAACTGCCCTGATGTTTTAGAACGAGAGGGCAAAATAGAGGTTGAAAGAATCCACCGATCACCTCCTGAAAAAGATCCCAAAAAGAAAACTCCTAGGAATATTATAGCCAAGTTCCAGAATTCCCAGATTAAGGAGAGAATATTACAAGCAGCCAGGAAGAAACAATTTGAATATTGTGGAAACACAATCAGGATAACCCAGGATCTGGCAGCTTCTACACTGAAGGATCGAAGGGCCTGGAATGTGATATTCCGGAGGTCAAGGGAGCTGGGATTAAAACCAAGAGTCACCTACCCAGCAAAACTGAGTATCCTGTTTCAGGGGATAATATGGTCATTCAGTGGAATACAGGACTTTCAAGCATTCTTGCTGAAAAAACCAGAGCTGAATAGAAAATTTGACATTCAGATACAAGAAGCAAGAGAAGCATGAGAAGGTAAATAGGGAAAAGAAATCATAAGGAACTTATCAAAGTTGAACTATTTTTTTTTTTAAGCAATTGGGGTTGAGTGGCTTGCTTGGGGTTGCACGGCCAGTTGTTGTTTCTGGGTGTGGTGCTGGGTGTCTGGGCCCAGATTTGATCTGGGTCGTCCCGGCACTGAGGCCGGTGCTCTTGCTTGCTGAGCCACTTGGCCAAAGTTGAACTATTAACATTCCTACATGGAAAAACAATAATTGTAACTTATGAAACTTTTCTCAGTAGTTGAAGGGATTAGAAATATATATATATATATTATATATATATATGTCTTTATATGAGGGTATGCAGGCATATGAATACATATGTGAATGTGTGTATATATGTTTACAGGTATACATAGATAGAGGGCACGGGACCAATTTAACAGGAAGGGATGATACTTAAAAGGTGAAATTAAGAGGTGAGAGGGATATAATGAGAGGAGACGGGGAGAGACAGAGTGGGGCAACTATCTCATACAGAAGAGGCAAGGGAAAATGGTTACAATGGAGGGGAAGAATAGGAAGGCAAAAGGGAATGGGTCAACCTTATTCCTATTGAATCTGGCTTGAGGAGGGAGGGAAATACACACTAAATAGGGGATCTCACCCTCCAGGAGAATGGGGGGGGAGGGGATGTGAGGGGGGATGATGGAAGGGAGGGCAGGCTGGGGGGGAGGGAAGTTGGAAGCACCCACTTTTGAAAAGGGACAGGATCAAAGTAGAGAATAGAACAAGTGGGATGTGGGATAGGAGGGAGGGAAATATAGTCAGTCTTTTGCAATATATCTGCTATGTTATTGTTTTGCATTAGCCACACATATACAACCTATACTGAACTGCTTATCTTCCCAGTAAGGGTGGGTGATAAGGGAGGAAGGGAATGAATCTGGAATTCAAAGTTTTAAAATCAAATGTTTACATATATATATATATATATGTATACATATATATATATATATACTATTATCAATATTGTTTTACATGTAATTGGGAAATATAGAGATCCACCATGCCCTACTGGAAAAGTTGAAACGGGTATGGGAGAAAATATGGGAGAGAGCAGATCAGAGGTGGGGATATCCTGTGGGACTGCTGTTTTGGGGGGATGGGTGGGGGAAAAACGGGGAGAAAATTTGTAACTCAAAATCTGGCGGAAACGAACGATGTAAATCAGAAGTTAATAAAGCATTAAAAAAAAAAGAAACATTAAAAAAAAGAAAAAAAAAAAAGAAATCAAAGGAATCAAATTAGGCAAAGAAGAGACCAAGCTATCACTCTTTGCAGATGATATAATGACATACTTAGAGAATCCTAGAGAATCAAGTCAAAAACTACTTGAGACAATAAATAAATTTGGCAAAGTTTCAGGATATAAAATAAACCCACATAAATGTTCGGCATTCCTATATATTTCCAATGAAATTCAACAGCAAGATATAGAAAGAGAAATCCCATTTAAAGTTACTGTATACATTATAAAATATTTGGGAATCTACCTGCCAAAACAAACCCAGGACCTCTATGATCATAACTACAAAACACTTTTCACACAAATAAAGTCAGATCTAACTAATTGGAAAAATATCAATTGCTCGTGGCTGGGTTGAGCTAATATAATAAAAATGACAATTTTACCTAAATTAAATTATATATTTAGTGCCATACCAATTAATTTACCAAAAAACTACTTTATAGAGCTAGAAAAAATAGTAACAAAATTCATTTGGAAGAATAAATGGTCCAGAATATCAAGGGAATTAATGAAAAGAAATGCTAGGAAAGGTGGACTAGCTATACCAGATTTCAATCTGTATTATAAAGCAGCAGTCATCAAAACTACTTGGTACTGGCTGAGGAATAGAGGAGTGGATCAATGGAATAGATTAGGCACACGAAATTCAGAAGTCAATGACTATAGTAATCTATTGTTTGATAAACCTCCAGACCCTGGTTTTTGGGATAAGAACTCACTATTTGACAAAAACTGCTGGGAAAACTGGAATATAGTATGGTAGAAACTGGGCATAGACCATTATCTAACACCATATACCAAAATCAAGTCTAAATGTGTGCATGATCTGGGTATAAAGGTTGATACTGTAAGCAGTCTCCTAAAACAAGGAATAGTTTACCTATCAGACTTGTGGATAGGGAAAGACTTTATGACTAAACAAGAATTAGAGAACATTATAAAATGTAAAATGGATAATTTTGACTACAAGAAATTGAAAAGTTTCTGTACAAACAAAGCCAATGTAACCAAGATTAAGAGGGAGGTGGGAAATTGGGAAAGAATCTTTACAACCTATTGTCTCTGACAAAGGACTCATTTCTAAAATATACAGAGAATTGAGTCAAATTTATAAGAATACAAGTCATTCCCCAATTGATAAATGGTCAAAGGATATGAACAGGCAGTTTTCAGAGAAAGAAATTAAAGCTATCTATAAGCACATGAAGAAATGCTCTAATTCACTATTAATTAGAGAAATGCAAATCAAAACAACTCTGAGGTACCACATCTCACCAGTCAGATTGGCTAAGATGACAAAACAGGAAAATGACAAATGCTGGAGAGGATGTGGGCAAATTGGAACACTAATGCGTTGCTGGTGGAGTTGTGAACTGATCCAGCCTTTCTGGAGAGCAATCTGGAATTATGCCCAAAGAGCTATAAATACTTTCATACCCTCTGATCCAGCAATACCACTCCTAGGGTTATATCCCAAAGAGATCATAGAAATGAGAGAAAGACCCATATGTACAAAAATGTTTATAGCAGCTCTTTTTGTGGTAGCAAAGAATTGGAAATTAAGGGCGTGCCCATCAATTGGGGAATGGCTGAACAAGTTGTGGTATATGCATGTTATGGAATACTATTGTGCCATAAGAAATGAGGAGCAGACGGTCTTCATATTTACCTGGAGAGGCTTAAAAGAACTGATGCTGAGTGAGAAGAGTAGAACCAGGAGAAATTTGTACACAATTACAGACACAACGTATGTGTGATGACCAACTTTGATAGACTGGACTCTTCTCAGCAATGCAGTGATATAAGTCAATCCCAAAAGACTCATGATGGAGAGAAATATGTGCATCCAGAGAAAGAACTAGAAAGAACTAAGTTTATATCCAGGTGGAAGCAAAATACCTGATCTTTCTCCTTCTCTTATTTGGTTTTATGTCCTCTTTATCATTTTTCATTCCAGCTGGTACAATCCGTCCTTATAACCTGACTAATGTATAATGTGAAAGTATTTACAGATCCTATACTTGACTATAAGCCGCCATGGGTGGGGGGAGGGGAGGGAGGGGGACAAAATATGAAACTCAAGGAATTGTGGAATTGAATCCTGTAAACTAAAAGGAAACAAACAAATTAATATAAAAAAAGAATCAGTGTTTATCAAATTGTGGTATGTGATTATGATGGAATACTGTTTTATTATAGGAAATGATGAGCAGGATGCCCTCAGAGAAACCTGGAAAGACTTACATAAACTGATTCAAGGAGAAATGTACTGTGTACAAAGTAACAGCAATATTGTAGGATGATCAGTTGTGAATGACTTAGCTATTCTCAGCAATACAACAATTCAAGACAATTCTGAAGAACTTAAGATAGAAAATTTTGTCTATCCTCAGACAAAGAACTGATGGTGTCTGAATGCAGATTGAAGCACTCTTTTTTTTTTTTACTTTGTTTTCTTGAGGGTTTTTTGTCTGTTTTCTTTCACAACATGACTTATGGAAGTGTTTTTGCATGACTAAACATGTATAACCTATATCAAATTGCTTGCCTGCTCAATGAGGAGGTGGGTAGGGAGGGAGGAAGGGAGAGAATTTGGAACTCAAAATTTTAGAGATGAATGTTGAAAATTGTTTTTTCATGAAACTGGGGGAAATAAAATGTTAAATAAAGAATCAATGTTCATTTAAAAAAAAAGAAATAGGGTCAGTTTTCACAAGGGGTATTGTTTCACAAGGAATAATGATTACTTGAACTATTCTATCATTTTTACAAAACTGTATAAGTTCTTCACCTGAATTTTGGAATAACACAATAACTTCTTCTTGATAATGAGAATCTATTATTCCAGCCAATACATGTGTTCCCCAAGCTGCTAAACCTGGTTTAGGGAGTATCTGTCCAAAATGATTTTTAGGGATTCTCATACATACTCCAAAAGAATTTTCCTTATTTATTTTCTCTCTGAATAAAATACAAATAAATTTTTATTTATAAATAAAATAAAAACAAAATAAATTTCTATTTTCTATCCAACCAAAAGTCTTCTAAATAATGTAAATTATATCTTGCTGAACGTTTCTGGATACAGTGCTGGGACATCTTTCCTCACAATCCCATAATCAATATTTAGGATCTTATGTGTTTGCTTTCTCATTTGCAGATTTGGAGTTATCCTCATGGCTAGAGGTGTACTTCATCCCAATCATATATTATTCAAATTATATAAAGCAGTAAATAAATTATCTTTTCAATGTTGATAAGAATTATTAGAACTTAACTTCCTTAACTCTTCTTTAAGTAATCCATTCATTCTTTCAATTAACCCAGATGCTTGTGGATAATATGGATTATGATATATCCATTCTATATTATTTAACAAAATCTGTCCTGCCCTTAATAAAGCAGCAAACAATTCTTTCCTTGTTAATCTATTCTGATTTTGAATTTGCTGTCTATTTGCTTTTCTCTCTTCAGGAAATTTATCTTTTCCCCATTCCCCTAAGTCATCTAACTGAAATCTTATCCAGCACCTCCAAAAAAGGGTGCCCTATTTCCCCAATTAGTAGAGTCAGAATTATATTCAGCAAGCTCCTCCCACCATGGGCTCCATGTGATCACATAGGCTCATTAAGGGACTGGGAAGATCTTCAAATTCCCTGACCATTACAGACATACTGAACTGGATGTTCCATAGGCATTTTTAAAAAATATATTTTTTTTGGAGGGGGGAGGGTAGGGCAATTGGGGTTAAGTGACTTGCCCAAGGTCACACAGCTAGTAAGTGTCAAGTGTCTGAGGTCTGATTTGAACCCAGGTCCTCCTGACTGCAGGGCTGGTGCTCTATTCACTGTACCACCTAGCTGCCCTGTTCCATAGGCATTTTAAACACAATAGATCCCAAACTGAACTTATTATCTTTCTCCCCAAATCTTCCTCTCCTCCCAACTTTCCTATTTCTGCTAAATGTACTACCATCCTCTCAGTTACCTGTGCTTACAACCTTACTGTTGTCAACTGGACCAAACCAGTCTATAACCTGTGGATGGCCAGAGCCAAACAGAGCAAGCTAGAGACAGGAGAGTCAGTAATCAAACAGAAGCTTAATTTCAAAGTGAGGGAAACAACTTGTAAGCAAGGAGCAGATCTAGCGCCATGTGCTGGGGCCCCTCCCCTAGTGGGGGGACCCAAGGCATTGTGGGGTAATCTCAATACTTATACCAGAGGCTACACAATGAGGGTAACAGCAACACTGAGATAAATTTGATTCATGGCAGGGCTTCATGACCAGAACATGGATATAGCAGGTGCTTGTCCAAGCTCAGAGAACACCAGGTGCTGGTCAAGCAATGCAATAATTATATGATTTTGCCAATTGTGAGATAATCTATAGTGTGACCATAAAGAATTGTTGTTATGACAAGCTTAGGGCAGAGTTTGCTTGCTGGTCTTAGTTCTGGAAAACAGGATGTCTCCTAATATTTTGACATTTCGCCCTTTTGGTCAAAGGGAGCAGGTCTGAAAGAACCCCTACCCTTCTGGCCAATAAAGGAGAGGCAGGTGTAAGCCAAGAAACCATGAGAGGCCAGTTGGGCCAGGACAAGAATTTTTATCCCAGGAGATCAGTTCCTTGAGGAGACCTATTTGGGAAGTATGCCCCAGGTATGATTGCTAGCCATTGTTTGCTTGCAAGCAGAAGAGAGGGGAGCCAAAAATTAAGAGGGAGAAAATGCCAACACTTGCTTGAATCAGAGGCTTGGTTGTTGGACACATAATAAAAGAGAAGAGGAAAAAAGAACTAGGACAGTATATTAAGCCCTCATCCAAAGTCTCGGGACAGATGTCTAATCTGGATGTCAACTGCTTCTGGGTCTGTACTAGACAAATCTTGAGGTCTCTGGAGGGTTCTGCTTTCCACTCAAGAGCAGGGGCTTTCTTCAAATGATCCAGGAGTCCACACCCACAAGTTTGGCAACTGTTGGAGTAGTCAGAAGGACCTGGTAGGGGCCCCTGGAGAAAACTACATGCATCAATCTTTGAATCTGAGTTTTGGGCCAGTATAACATAGGTCATTAGTTAATAGTCTTTAGACATACATAGAGATAATCCACTTTTTTATCCATGTAGGACTAAGTTCAAACAATGCAATAACATTTTCTCACAGTTCCCATAACTGCATAATTACATTAAATCAGGTACAGATCAAACTATTTAGAGGGTTCACAATGACTCTGAGAAGGGAGATTTACACGTCACCAACGTCACCAAGAAAACTTAAACATAAATGTCTTAAACAAAAAACCAAAGCAACACAACAGTTATTACCAATATTAACTTACATCAAGTCTTGAATCCTAGTAACCCATTCTCAATGTCCATTTAACCAACACATTTTGAGTCCCAGATATCTCATGTAGTTATATCATCCCTATATATCTTTTCTTATGCTTATTATTTCTTATGCTTATTCTCAGAACAGTTCTAAAAAGGAGCTCTTCTTCTCTGGTTCCAAATGTAGAAGTTCCTAGATAATTATGCCTTAATATAATTTAGTACAATTACTTTCACTTTATATACCATTTGTTGTTTCCATCCTTACCTAAATCTTGTACCTGATTTAAGAATCTTTTAAAAATTTATGAGGGTCCAGCTAAGATGAACTCTTCTGCCCTTCAAAATTATCAGATAGATTCTTTAAAATAATTTCACTTTCTTTACCATTATCAATACAATTTATGTGTAAAATCCTTAATCCAGTTTTGAGAACTTGTTACTTAAACATATTCAAAGTCTGAATTTCCATGATAAATACATTTGGAAGCCAATCATATACATATATATGTATATAGCTCTTAGAGAAAATGGTATAATCCTGTTGCTTTCTCAAAATTTACCATTCCATTTAATTAGAAAACTTTCACATTACATCTTTGTCTTATTAGGAGGATATTTTGCCTATATTATAATTTGACCCAAAATGTGCTATTCATACTTGCATCCTATTATAGTAACTCAGAGATGTTCCAGTGTCAATTTATTATTTAATAGATTTAGTGGTATACTTATAAAACTTCTTGATTATAGAAATTTGCTATAAAAGGAAAAAGGGACATAGTTATAACAACTTCATGTATTATAACAGAGGGAAAACCTCCCTTAACTCTGTTTGGTTCCAGGCATGAGTCATATCTGACAGCCAGCCATGTAGTCATAGGGTATTAACATGTAGCTTTCAAAACTATCTTGCTTAACTGTAGTTATTTCTGTGACTCCTATACTCCACTGTGCATTAAAACAGTTGGTCCAATAAACCTGTTTTCTTTCTTTCTTTCTCTTCTTAAAAGTAAATTTTTTTCATCATGAACTTACATCCTCCTTAAAGGAGATGTACCTAGCAGCACACAGAAAGAATATATGAAAACAAGGATCTCTATTTCAGACTTCTTGCTTTTGAAAGAATTCCACAGGTTATTTCAAAACTATCTTGTACTTCTTTCTGTGCATTTGAAAAAAAAAATTTCAGTGGGCTTCTTTTTGCAGCATTATTATTGTTAAGCCAAACTTCCTGTAATCCTTTATTAAAAATGGAGAAAGGAAAACCATTTTAACAAGTAAAACATAATCAAGAAAAGTGAATCCACACATTGGTCATGTCCAAATATTTGGACATTATTTTCTCCACCTTTAGTCCATCATTGTAGCATGCTTCATCATATGTATTATGCAGCTAATCACTAACATGGTTAATCATTGCATTGATCAGAGTTCTTACATCTTTCAGATTTGTTTTTCTTTACAATATTGTTTTCCTTATATAAGTTGATCTCCTGGTTCTACTCACTTCATTCTGCATTAGTTCCTACTTTCCAGGATTCTCTGAAATAATCTACTTTATCAGCTCTAAAGAGCACCAACATTCCATTACATTCATATACCTTAAGTTTTTTAACCATTCTCCAACTGATAAGTACCCCCTCAGATTCTAGTTTTTTTGTTTTGCTTTTTTTCTCCTCCCTTCCCTTTAATTCCTGACTTCAGTATCAGGAGTTGGTTTTGACTAGCATAGTTTTGACTGCTGTTGTTCCCTTCTTAGTATAATCCTCCCTCTTAATCAATCCTCTTTCTATGCTTGCTCATTTCTCTGTTGGGTTTGATGTATTTCTATACCAAAATGTGTGTGTGTATTGTGTTCAATCCTCTTTTGTTTATTTCGTATAAATTAGGTTTGTCTGATGTTTCCTCATCCCTTCTTCTATTTTTGCATACTTTTCTCATACATCGCAATTATGAGAAACAGTCAGCTCCCTTTCTTCTTTTTACAACAGTGTATTTCTTTTTACCATCCCTTCTTCTTCTCCATTTTAAAACCCTCAGAATAGAATCATTCCAGCCCCAGGCCCTCTATTTTTTCTTATTTAATGCTCTCAGTACCCTCTGAATGATTCTGCAGGGACACTAATTTCTTCTCCCCAAATTAGAAAGTTAGCACTATATCATTGTATAGCCTCTTTCAGTTGCTTAAATATAATTACCTTTCTAGGTTTCTTTTAACTTTTATTTTCCTTTCAAAGCTCCTTCTCAACCCTATACTTTTCACCAGAATGACCTGAGAGTCCTCTATCCCACTAAAGGTCCTCCCCACTTTTTCCTCCTACAAGGTTATACTAAGCTTTACAGGGTAATTTATTCTTGGTTGTAAGAGTAAATCTTTTGACTTTTGAAATATTGTATTCCAAAATCGCCTCTCATTTAGAGTTGAAGCTACTCGATCTTGAGTAATCTTGACTATGATTCTTTGATGCTTGAATCCTTTCTAGATGTTGTTGTGAGGTTTATGTAATAGCACTTTTTAGTCTCTGTGAGGAGCCCAGGAGCCCTGGAAGTTCCTACATTTGGAAACTAAATTGTGAGACATGGACCAGGAAGTAAAAATATCCAAATCTTTTTTTAGGACAAGAAAGTGGCAAAATTAGTGCAGAGACCTATGGGTCTAGGTTTCCATTTTCCTTTGGTCATCTTTATAAGAGATTTTGTGATTGTCATTTAGGGCACAGAGAGTAAGTAGCTACTGGGATCCAATTGAGGCTTTGGGATTCAGACTGACAAGCTGCACAAGTGACAAATTGCTGTTGTCTAAGATTCTGTTTACATGTGATTGGGATCAGAGGAGGAACAGCAGAGACCAAACCAGTGTTCCCCTGAACCCATAGCACCTGAAGACTGGCAATTATTGAAAATCCTATTGGCTGGTGACATGGAAGGTCAGAGCACTCTTTCCCATCACAATTCCCCTGTTTTTCCTTACTGATAGTCCCTGATTCCCAAGAAGGGTCCCAGGTCTGAAACACCCTTTTAAATCTTTCCTGTGACCTATGGGTGTGAGAGATTCAGAAGTGTTTTTCCAGTAATCCAAAGATCTGGGAGGGAAAATAGGGAAAATGATTAGAGAAAGAGGGTTCCATATATGAGTGTTTGGCATTTCTCCTTTCATTTTCCTATGTTCAATAAACTATGTGGTCATAGAACATTAAGTATCAGTATCTTATGAATGTTCAGCTGAGAGAAGAGAGTCCAGATGTGGAATAGGGACAGGGGTTATAGATTTAATTTAATTTCTTTTTTTGAGACTGGTTTTCACCCAGTCTGGAAGTGTAAGGGCTATTTCAGATCCAGTCTTACTACCAGTTCTCCTGCCACAAGAACATTGGCCTGCCTCTCCCTAAGCAATCCTGTGGATTCACCATAGTAATGCTAAATTTAGTTTGGATGCCTAATTGGCTTATAATACTGTAACTCAGAACTTTTTTTTTTAATAAGAATTTCTTCCCCAATTACATAGGAAATTTTTTTAAACATTCTACTTTGAGTTTCAAATTTTTTCCCTCCTTCCCCTCCTCCTTCCCTGAGATGGTAAGCAATCTGATTTTAGTTATACATGTACAATTATGTAAAAGATTTTCATATTAATCATTATGTGGAAGAAAACACAAACAAAAAAAAGTGAAAAATTGTGTACTTAGTTCTGCCTTCGGACTCCATTACTTTTTTTTCTGGAGGCAGATAGCATTTGCCATCATGTCCTATGGTATTGTCTTGGTTCACTATGTGGTTGAGAATGTGCTAAGAATTCTTGATCCATTAGTTTTGGCTTTCTTGAGAATAAGGATTAAAAGTACATGCAACTATAATCAGCAATGGAGTTCTTATTGTTAATATTTTGAGCAATATTTAACATTATTCCCTAGTTTAAATCTGAATCCAGCCACTGATACTACTTGATGTTTTGGGGCTCAGAGGGGAGAGGGACAGGTGGTGGTATATGTATTCTATTAGGAATTCTTGGGAATCTTCTTGTTTATTAAAGGTTCATTTTTTCCCCTTTAGGATTATACTCAGTTTTGCCAAATACCTTTTGAAAGCCTTAAATTTTTGTCTTTCTCTCTCTCTTTTCTGCTTTTTGGAGGGGGAAAAGCAGAGCAATTAGGATTAAGTGACTTGTCCAAGGTCACACATCTAGTAAGTGTTAAGTGTCTGAGGCTGGCTTTGAACTCAGGTCCACACCTTGTTGCTTTGTGATTGGGTAGTAGGTCAAGAGGGCTGTGACATTCTCTGATCCAGGAGAAGGCTATATATACCCTGATGTGAGATTTTGTTTTGGGGCTCACTTTGAGAAGAGTTGTGTGATTTGACTAGATGAGACTCTGGGCAGCTGTTGAGCCCCCTGGCTTTGAAAACCCAGATGTTGGTGCTTCCCTCTCTGGTAACTGAGTGGGTATGGATGTAATGATCAGACAGTTGGAAGCCTGTTAGCTGCTGTTTCTCTGTATTTGTTGTCTGCTTGTAATTTGTTTGTATTCTCTGAAGTTCGGGGTGCTGATTTTTCCCCCTGAACTAGGTAAATAACATATGTTTGATTAAAGCAAGATTGTTAACCCATTTTGAGTGCTTTCCTTTAGAAAAGCAGATCTGGGAACTTGTGTTGGCAGCCACCCTAGGTATGCTAGGGTGCTTGCTGCTACAAATGGCATCACAAATAGGATCTGCAAACTGATGAGGTATGGGCTCTGGGAGCCCCCTGGAGCTCTCCTTGAGTCCTTGAGGTACAGGCTCTGGGAACCTCCCTTGTACTCTTTTTTTTTTTTGGAGGGCAGTTGGGGTTAAGTGACTTGCCCAGGGTCACACAGCTAGTTTTTTTGTGTGTAAAGTGTCTGAGATCAGATTTGAACTCAGTTTCTCCTGACTCCAGGCGGGTGCTCTATTGACTTTGCCCCTCTTCCTTGCACTCTTAATTAAATAATCCCATTTGATGAGGCAAGTCTGTTACTAGACTTCCCACCCACTGTTACTAGACTTACTAGACTTCCCCCCCCCCTTGAACTGGCCTAGCCCACCATTGTTTGTGGTCTCCAGGTGGCTTCCCAATCTTAATCATTCATTGACCTCATTAACTCCTCCCTTAGACCATCCCTAGATTCCTTCCACAACCTTCTGTGTATAAGACCCTGTCTTGTCTTCATGTTTGTGAGAGCGCCATAGAATAGTGAGAGCGCCGTAGAATTTTCTAGCACAGACTTACTCTATGTCTAATGCAAGGAAACTTTTAATACATTTTACTTTTCTTTGGCTGAGAAGACTCGAATCGAATTCATTCAGCAGGACCCAGTGTGTTGGTATTTTGGAGTCTCCAGAGCAACCCTAACCCTCTTAGTGGGTAACCCTTCATTTTATGGTTCCCAACAAGGGGAAAAGGATAAGAGGAAAGCATAAGGAAGGAGTGTTTAAACAACAGATCCTCAAGTAGGCAGGAGACTGGGTATGTCTGGAGATATCCCTTAGTTTCCCCTTCTATGCCCCTGACTTGACAGGTCAAGGGGAGAGTAGAACCAATTGGTTAGAATAGAGAACTTAGCCGTGATAAAGTGGGTAACCTTACCTTCAGCCTCAGTGCTTGCCCAGAGTTCAGTGAGAAAAATGGATGGGAGCTCTGCCAAGCTCCAGGCTTCCCCTGGAGGGGGAAGAAGACTGGAGGACAGGGTACTGTGAGGTGGCTCTACCACTTTTACCTCGGTGACCATCCTTCCTCCAATGTTCCTCCTGGTCAGATGGGCACAGTTCTAGACATGTTGGTTCCTGGGGCTTCCTCCAAGGGGGTGCCTTGGAGAGGCACTCCTTGGACCAGTGACCCTCCTTGTAACATTGAAAGCAGGTTTTCCCCCTGCCCAAGTGACTGGGTTTCCTCCAAGGGGGTCCCCTGGAGGGGCTTTTCCTGGCCATGGCAGCAGCCAAGAATTGAGCATGTTCTCTGTCTCTGGTTTGTTCCCTGCATTCTTTCTCCTCTGCTGCAACCAGGTTTAAAGACTCCAAAGGCCGTCTCCAGTAATTGGGCCTGAGGTGTTTGGGTTCCCATTGCCAATTTCTGCAGTTTCCTCCTAGTATCTGGGGCAGACTGACTAATAAAATACATGTTAAGGATTGCTGCCCCTTCTATACTTTTTAATAGCCTCTACAAGTCTATCTAGGAAAAGGGCAGGGTTTTCTTGCTTTGAGAAATTTCTCTTACTTTCTGATAATTTACTTGCTTTTGAAATGCAGTTCTTAGGCCTTCTGACAGGCAAAGTACCATATGGTCTCTCTTTTCTCTGTCCTCCTGTATCTGATAATCCCATCCTGGGTCACTAATGGGAACAGCAGCTATTCCTGGGGGGTATTTTCTGGGGTCATTGCTAGCCAAATGATCCCCAAATTTGGGGGCTTGTTCCCAGATTCTCCTCTTTTCCTCAGTGGAACAACAGGTAGAGAAGAGGATATGCAAATCACCCCAAGACAGACTAAAAGGAAAGTATGGGGGCCGGAATAGTTGTTTCTTTCGCAGTTGTGGTAGCTGTGACTCTGTGGAGCCGTGGAGCCATGGAGCAGGAGAGAATGGCCTGCATGCTGACTCTGCTGATCTGAGAGCAGGAATGGTGAGCTGCCTGCATCAGGACTGAGGCAGAAGCCAGGAGCAGCTGCCTCCTGCGGGAGGAGGAGGAACCCAGGAGTTCAGAATTCAGCCACCAGACAAGATAAGCACTGTGCGGCAAGGCAGGAGCACTGAATGTGTTTTCTTGCTGCATCCCACAGTTTGGGATGCAGGGGGAGGATGGACTTGTGTCTATGGTGGGTGGGGTGAAGTGGTGAAGTGCCATGGACCCCCAAGGACCAGTTGCTTTTCTTGCCCAGTCACCCCTCAGGACTTGGAAGCAGGGGCTGAAGCAGTGTTAAGACTGGGACTTGGCTCATTAGAGCCTGTATCTGAATGTACATTTTATTTGTTTAAGGCCCTGTGGCCACTTTGGTAATGAGTTGTTAAGCTATGTATCTTGCGAATGTGTTGTCTCTATTTTGTGGGAGAATTATGTTGTACTTAAGAGATGTTAATGCTAATTCGTATGTAAATTGCGTATGTAATGGGCATGAAAGATCTTGGGGCCCGGGAATGGAATCTAACGTCTTCCCTGCTCCTAGGCCCTTTTACAGGCTTAAGTGACTCTGAGAATCTTCCCAGATTTGAAAATGTACTCTGCCCTCTAATAGGCTGAATGTGGTCACATGGAGCCTGTGGCAGGAGGCTTGTTTTTCAGGAATGCCCACACCTTGTTACTTTGTGATTGGGCAGTGGGTCAAGAGAGTTGTGACATTCTCTGACCCAGGAGAAGGCTATATATACCCTGATGTGAGGTTTTGTTTTGGGGCTCACTTTGAGAAGAGTTGTGTGCTTTGGCCAGATGAGACTCTGGGCAGCTGTTGAGCCCCCCCAGCTTTGAAAATCCAGATGTTGGTGCTTCCCTCTCTGGTAACTGACTAGGTATGGATGTAATGGTCAGACAGTTGGAAGCCTGTCTGCTGATGTTTCTCTGTATTTGTTGTCTCCTTGCAATTTGTTTGTATTCTCTGAAGTTCGGGGTGCTGACCTTTTCCCCCTGAACTAGGTAAATAACATATGTTTGATTAAAGCAAGATTGTTAACCCATTTTGAGTTGCTTTCCTTTAGAAAAGCAGACCTAGGAACTTGTGTTGGCAGCCACCCTAGGTAAGCTAGGGTGCTTGCTGCTACACCCTCTTATTCTAATAGACTTGGGTAGTTTTCATTATGATTTTTTTTTTAAGTAATGTAGCCAGGCTTTTTTTAGTCATGATTTTCAGATAGTTTGTTGATTCTAATATTATGTCTCCTTGACCTGTTTTTTAGGTCAGTTGTCTTTGGTAACATATAACTTATATTTTCTTCTGTTTCTCCCCCCCCCCCCCTTCTGATTTTGCTTGAATATTTCTTATGTGAAGGAGGCATTGCTTTCTGTCTGACCCATTCTAATTTTCAGGGATTTAAATTCTTGAGTAATGTTGAGTATCTGTTCTAAGCCATTAAATCCCCTTGCCATCTTTTCTTCCCAGCTATTTCCTTTAATATTCTATTTCATATCTTATTTAATTTCTTTGATATACTCTTGCCATCCTTTGTGTTCAGGCCTTTTCTTTTGTTTGAAGTTCTACTTGGACTTGTTTTTCAGTTAATTTTTTTTCTGGATTTAACACTTGGGCTTCTCTCAGTACAAGATATTTCTTTTTTGTGTTTGATTTTTTTTTTTTAATTCACTTCTCTAGCCTTAGTTTTTGAATTGTGTCTGGAGGTGGTAGTTAAGACTAGACTTTATCTTCTGCAGGGATGATAGAATTTTGTCTCAGTCTCCTGGTGGATAGACTTAGGTTTTGACCTTGGCTTTTTCTTGCATAGTGAAGAAACCAGTTTTGGTTCTGTCCCTTGTTATGAGCCCGACAGGTTCATTTTGATGCTGATGGGACTATTTGCTGGTCTTTGAGACCACAGGTGCTTTGCTTTCCTGATGCTACACTTCCTCATCCTGTGGTGAATTTTCAGGGTTCTGATCTGGTTCCCATCACCCACTATAACTCTGTTGGGTTGCCTAGGTGCTGGGTACCACATGGACACTGGTCTGACTCATTTCCTGTTATGCCTTTATTTGAGACTGGTTAGCACTGAAAGCTGAGCTGGGCATGGGAGGGGGGGATGGTAGCCTAAGCATTTGCAGGCTGACTATCCTCTGGTGGCTGATGAGGTTATTGCAGCCTTTTGAGAGGCCATATTACCTAATGCACCAAAGATTTCTATTGTGGGGTGGTTCAAGGAAAATGCCACCTTGTGGATATGTCAGATATTGCACTCCTCACTGGATAATTAAATACAGAGACAGCACAGTCATTTAAGCAGCATGTAAGTTGATGTGGGCCACTCACACTGCTATGGCAGTGTTACAGTGTCCCATATCACTCACAGTGTACATACAAAGGGGCCTACACATACCCATGTGTCACATATGGATAGAAACTATAAATTTATTTTCTCTTTTTGGTTCCCCCTTGCCTCTATCTACAGGCTACCTAGCTTATCTTTCTCAGTCACTCCCTTCCTCTTCCCTTTGGCCACATGTCTTTGAGAAAACAAGGCCTTTTTTTGTTGGTTTGCTAGCCACAGCCCCACAGAATCAAGACAAGACTGCTTTTTGGACAGGCCCAAGATACCCTTAATATCTGCTCTTTCCTCTCTCACCATGTGGTTCTCTCTCTTAGGAACCCACCTTCATAAGTCAAATGGGAAGATTCAGATTCAGTCAGAGTTCAAGGGGGTCCCTTGAGGGTTCCCCTCATCAGAGGGGTTTGGAGGCTTTGAGAGTTCTCCTTCCCTTCTGCTAAGGTGGGATGTTGCTTGTTGATATTGACCCAGATCCATCATTTCTGCTGATGCCTGCCTGAAAACTTAAGTAGTTGGTGCTCTTGCGAACCCCTGGATAGATCTTACTTCTTACAATGGGGGGTGGAGATGTTCTGACAGGCTGTGAAGATGTATATGTCCCCCCCACCCCAGTAATTGGCAAGGCCTGCTCCCCTACCTGCTCTATTTCCTCTAAATTAAAACTGCTCTGAGGCTATGGGACTGTGAATCAGAAGGTCCTGGACTCTGAACAACCCAAATATTTGAATGCCAGAGTGAGGGTGAGATAAGAACCTTGACCTTGGGAGGTGGTTATGTTTTCTGTGGTTTGTGTTACCTGTACATAATGCTTTTTAAAAAAATGTTTTCCTATCTAATCTAAGTAAAATGTTTGCTGTTCTGTAATATGATATCTTAATATTTTAATGAGTATATATAAGACAAGGAAGTTTCCAGTGGGGTGGGAGATTAGGTTAATATACAGGATCTTGAATCTGGTCCCTGAGTAGAGTTTTGGAATGACTGGTGAAAAAGATACTTTGCTCTCAGACCCCTAAGAAATTAATTCCATTTATGTGACAGCTTCTTCTGGGATCAATTTTAATTTTTTAGATTTTTTTTTGCAAAACTATTTGATCATTGGGTTACATTGAAGTTGCAAGGACCATATATCTATATCATCTATAGCAATATCAACATTTAGGGGGGCAGCTAGGTGGTACAGTGAATACAGCACCAACCCTGGAGTCAGGAGGACCTGAGTTCAAATTTGGACTCAGACACTTGACACTTACTAGCTGTGTGACCTTGGGCAAGTTACTTAATCCCAATTACCTTGTCTTCCCCCCTCCAAAAAAAAGCCCCAAGCCCCCCAACTATATCAACATCACATCTATCTATCTATCTATCTATCTATCTATCTATCTATCTATCATCTATCTATCTGTCTGTCTGTTTCTCTTCTCTGGGCAGTAACTGATTGTTAGAAATTGGGTTTTTTTTTTCCTCACTGAAATCCTTCCTGACCAGGTGAGTTGTTTTACTATTGAACACTGCTGTATTGTACATTCTGGTTGAGATTGGACTAAGAATGATGGCTGTACTTGAGGTCACAGAATTACAGAATTTCAGAACTGGAAGGGACTCCAGTGGACATTCAGTGCATCCTTTTTCTACTCTGAACAAATTTCCACTATAGCTTCCCCCTTCTAATGGGCAGAAACCTACTCACTACCTACCAAGGTGTCACTTTGCTGTTTTGGATCATGTTAATTAATTGTAAGGAAGTTTTCCCTTCTTACCTTCTTAGTAAATCTGCTTCTTCCACTTCCACCACATTTCTCCTGAATGTGCCCTCTGGAGTCAAATAAAACAAGCCTGATCCCTCTTCCATAGGATAGACTTGTAAGTCCTGAAACACAGCATTATATCCCTTCTGAGACTCCTCTCCTCCCGTCCCTTCAACAGATCACTGTACGACAGACCCAGGCCCCTTCATAACCTGCTTGATCTGCTTCAGATGTTCTCCAGTTTTATCAGTTTCCTTCCTAAAAGGTTACCCCCAGAACTGAATACAAAACTTCAGTTACAGTCTGACCAAGGCAGAACACGGATGAATCATAATCTCCTTATTTCTGAAAACTGTAGTTTACCACACAGTGCAATAACATCCGTTTTTTTGGCTCTCACCTGGTACTATTTCATATTGAGCTTGTAGTCCACTACAGCCTTCAGATCTTTTCGGATGATCTGCTGTTTAACTGTACTTTCCCCATCTTGTGCTTTTGAAGTTGATTTTTTAAACTCAAGTTTAAGACATTTATCCACATGAATTTCATCTGTTTACATTCGGTCCAAAGCTCTAGCTTTGTCAAGATAAATTTTTTTTGAATCCTGGTTGTCATCCAGGATATAGTTGTCCTTCCCAGCATATGTCACTGCAACTTTGATAAGCATATCATTTATACCTCTAAGTAATTGATAAGATGTTAAGACACGCACATTCAAGCACAGATCTTTGGGTACTCCACTGGCAACCTCCTAACGCATTGACATCGAATCCTTAATGACTGCTATTTGCATCTATTTAACAAATCCTGAATCCACCTAATTTTATCACCATGTAACCCATATCTCTCTGTCTTTAACTTAAGAATGATATGGGACAATTTATCAAATGCTCTGCTAAAATATAAATGAGATGTATTTACAAAACATCCTGATTTTGATAATGACATTATCAAAAAGAAGGAAATGAAGTTCATCTGGCATGATCTGTTCTTTAAGAAGCCACTCCTTGTGGCAATTTGTGTTTGCTATTTCCTTTTTTAGATGTTTACTAATCTACTCTTTAATAACTTGTTCTAAGGTTTTCTCAAGAATTAAAAGTCAAATTTTCCCTAACCTATAGTTCATAAGCTATTATCTTCACTTTTTTGAATATTGAAAATTGAAAATTTTGATATTTTCCCTTTTGCCATATTATGTTATCTCTTTTGTTCCCTATGATCTTAAAAATATTTTTAATTTATATTTTTATATCACTTTCATTTCTGAATATATCCTCCCTCCCTTTACTACTCAGTGAGCCCTTCTTTTAAACAAAGAATAAAAAAGAAACAGAAAAAAACATAGTATAGCAGAACTAAAGGACACATTAGCTAAGTCTGACAGCATGTGCAAGTGTCCCATACCTGTAGTCTCCCACTTCTGCAAGCAAGGGAGGGAAGTGAATTCTCTCATTTATTCTCTGGGTCCAACCTTAATCATTATAATTACATAACTTTCAATTTTATTTGGTTGTTTTTCTTTCCACTTATATTGTTGTCATCAGTATGTTGTCTAGATGCTGCTTCTTTCACTTTGCCCCAGTTCATGCTTTTTCTGAATTCTTCATATTCACTGCTTCTTATTTTGTTTTCTTTTTCATTCTGAACTCAAGAAATAAAATAAGCATTTCCATAACAAAGTAGAATAGGAAAAAAAATCCCTAAAAAAGAGAATAGAAAAAAACAGATCTGTACCTGAAACTGCGGATCTGTTATATCTAACTTGCTATTACTTTCAAATATACAATGAAGTTATCATGTAACTTTTTTTCCCCATTCTCCCCAGCCCTGCCCTCCCCCTAGAGATGGTTACCATTAGACACAAATAAGTGTGTGTGAATACTTTCTCTGGATGCAAATGGTATCTTCCTTTGTAGGACCTTTGCAGTTAATTTAAATGGGCATAGGGGTGCTAGGTGGCCCAGTAAGTAGAGCATCAGCCCTGGAGTCAGGAGGACCTGAGTTCAAATGCAGCCTCAGACACTTAACACTCACCTTGGGCAAGTCACTTAACCCCAATTGCCCTGCCCTCCCCACTCAAAAAAAAAATTATAATAGTCAGAATGACCTAGTCACTCAAAGTCATTCTTAAAACAATATTGCTGTTACTGTATATAGTGTTCTCTTGGTTCTGCCCATTTCACTCTTCATTATTTTGTGTAAGTCTTTCCATGTTTTTCTAAAATCATTGACCTCATCATTTCTTATAGCAGTATAGTATTCCACCACGAGCATATGCCACAATTTGTTTAGCCATTTGTGATAGTAATGGCAATTAAAGATTCCCCTGTATTGGCTTGGTTTTCAAACTGATTGTGTTAAAACCCAGAGCTTGTTAATCCCACCTGTGGGATGGACTTGTTGATGTGAAAAGAAAGTCCTGAACTGGGAGGAGCTGGTGAGGTAGATTTGGAGAGACAAGAGAGAGGCAGAAGAACTTTTTGGAAGCAGCACCCTAGTGGAGGCAGAGAGAGAGACTGAGAGAATTGCTGGGGGCCACTTTGAATTGCCCTGGACTTTTGAGACCTGCCCCCTGAGCTGCCAAGGACTGAGGAGAAATGGCTGTTTTGCTGGCACTTTGTCTGTCTGTTTTGATGTTGTTTTGCCAGATTTGTCCACTGGTGAAAGACAGTCCTTTTGTTGAAGAAGTCCTGGAACCTGGCTGTTGGCTAAGAGCTCCTGAGACTGTCTTGCAGACAGAGAGTGAATACTGTCCACTGGTGAAGGACAGTGCTGTTGTTGCAGGGGTCTGGGAACCTTTCT
>NW_027185694.1:30016880-30144239 GCF_028583685.1 Petaurus breviceps papuanus | reverse complement strand
ACTGGTGAAGGACAGTGCTGTTGTTGCAGGGGTCTGGGAACCTTTCTGTTGGTTCAGAGCTACTGAGACTGTCCTGCAGACAGAGAGTGAATACTGTCCACTGGTGAAGGACAGTGCTGTTGTTGCAGGGGTCTGGGAACCTTTCTGTTGGTTCAGAAGCCCTGAACAAGGATTTTCTTGTTGTATGTTTACAGAAATCCTGGGAGAGGGTTTTGCTAATGTTTTCAGGGGTTCTAGGACTGTTCTACAGACAGAGGATGAATTAATGAAGGTACTGGCAATGTATCTTGTGGCCTTGCTAAGCCTTGTCTCCCCAGGAACTAAGATTGCTGAGAACTTGCCTTGTGTCAAGATGAAGAAAAGACCTCCATTTGGGTATTAAGTGCTGTGCTTAAACTTGATGTAACTCTGGGGTAGATTCAATTGTGATCCAGGGGTGGGGAACTTTTGACCTTTTTGTGTTCTATGGTTGAACAAATGAATGTACTTTACTTAGATTGGAAACTAATCTCCATTTGAGAAGAGGGGCTTTGTGGTGGACTAAATGAAGGTACAGCCTAGGGGTGGAGTAGTATTTAGAGCAGGGACTTTGTAATTGATTGAATGATTGGAAGGTCCTGGGGTGGGGTAGTACTTGGAGATTATTTAATCACACTTAGTAAATGCTGTATTTTGAATGATGTCATGTTTTGATCTTCTCTGTTCTTGGTTTGTCACTGAGTAAAATGGAGAGCACCTATGCTGGTATTCTGAACCTTGGGAAGTTTCCTTGACATTATATTCCCAATCAATGGGAGTCCATTTTGTTTCTAGTTCTTTACTACCACAAAAAAGTAATGCCACGAACACTTTAGCATATGTGGGACCTTTTTCTCTAACTGTCCCCAATGCCTGAACTACTCTTCCTCCTTATCTTTACCTCCTGTCTTCCTTCAAGTCCCAGCTAAAATTCCACCTTTAGAAAACATTTCGTGGTTTCCCTTAATTCTAGTGCCTTTCTTCTGTTTATTCTGTATATAGCTTGTTTGTCCAAAGTTTTCTGCATGTTATCTCATCCATTTGACTGTGAATTCCTTCAAAGTGGGGACTGTCATGCCTTTTTTTTTTTTTTTGGTATCCCCAGTGCTAAGTTCAGTGCCTGGCACAATGTAGGAGTTTAATAAATGTTTATTGACTATCTTTAACCTCTTGTGCGTTTTTTTTTCCAAAATTGTTCAGTCTGTTGAGGCAGAGCTTTAATATCATTATCATTATTTTTTGGTAAATAGTATTTTATTTTTTCCAATTACATGTAAACATAGTTTTTAACATTCATTTTTATAAGATTTTGAGTTCCAAATTTTTCTCCCTCTCTCTCTTTCCTCCCTCCTCCCCAAGACCGTAAGCAGTCTGACATGGGTGATATGTATGCAATCATGGAAACATTTCCAAATTAGTCATGTTGTGAGAGAAGAAACAGAACAAAAGGAAAAAGCCACAAAGAACAAGTGAAAATAATATACTTCAATCTGCATTCAGATTCCATAGTTCTTTCTCTAGACATGGATAGCATTTTTTTGTCAAGAGTCTTTTGGAATTGTCTTGGATCATAGCATTGCTGAGAAGAGCTAAGTCAAGCATAGTTGATCAGCACACATTGTTACTGTTACTGTATACAGTGTTCTCCTGGTTCTGCTTACTTTACTCAGAATCAGTTCATGTAAATCTTTCCAGGTTTTTTTTTTTAATCTACCTGTTCATCATTTCATATAGCACAATAGTATTCAATTATATTCATATATCATAGCTTGTTCAGCAATTCCCCAGTTGTTGGGCATTCCCTCAGTTTCCAGTTCTTTGCCACTACTAAAAGAGCTGCTATAATTCCTTTTTTATAATTTCTCTGGGATACTGTCCTAGTAGAGATATTGCTGGATCAAGGTATATGAACAGTTTTATAGCCCTTTGGGCATAGCTCCAATTGCTCTCCAGAATGGTTGGATCAGTTCACAGTTCTATCAACAATGCACTAGTTTTCCGATTTTCTTACATCACCAACATTTGTCATTTTCCTTTTCTGTCATATTAGCCAATCTAGTTGTTTTAATTTGCATTTCTCTAATCAATAGTGATTTAGAGCATTTCTTCATATGACTCTAGACAGCTTTAACCTTGTATGAAAACTGCCTGTTCTTATCCTCTGACCATTTATCAATTGAGGAATGATTTGTATTCTTATAAATTTGACTCAGTTTTCTATATATTTGAAAAATGAAGCTTTTATCAGAAACTAGCTGTAAAAATTTCCCTAGTTTTCTGCTTTCCTTCTAATCTTGTTTGCGTTGGTTTTGTTTGTGCAAATCCTTTTTAATTTAATGTAATCAAAATTATCCATTTTGCATTTCATAGTGTTTTCTGTCTCTTGTTTAGTCACAAATTCTTCCCTTCTCCATAGGTAAATGGTAAACTATTCTTTGCTCTCCTAATTTGCTTATGGTATCAGTCTTTATGCCTAAATCATATACCCATTTTGACCCTACGTTGGTGTCTGGTGTGAGATGCTGCTCTGTGCCAACTGTCTGCCACTGGCACTTTATTAAAGGTCCGTTTACATTCTAAATCTGTGATCTTATGACTTTAATCTAAGCTGAATCCTGACATTCTCGGTTGCGTCTCCCAGAAACCTGAACATTCAATAACCAAAGCTCTGGGCCTTGCTCTAGGGCTCAGGGAAGCAAGAGGGAGAGGTGGGAACATGAAGATAGGGGTCAAGCACAGAGAAGAATTTGTGAGAGTGGGAGGAGCAAGGGGAATGGAAAGGACAGGGTCTAAGTGGGCAGGGCCATATATAGCAGGGCAACCTCCATTAAGTAGGTGAGCCAAATTCCTCATGATGCCCTTGGATTTCCAAAGGTTCAGGACTGGTTTGATTGCTATCCTTCCTGAACTCTCAGTAAATATCCAGACCCAGCATCCAGAATGAAGGTAGAAGGTTCTAGAAGCTGGAAACTGAGAACAAAGGAAAGAACTTCAGAGGCAAAAAAACAAAAAAACAAAACCTTTCATACTGGGGAGCAGAGGAGAACTACTCCCTCTTCCGGTACCACCTCACCCCAGGAAATGTCTCTTTACCACGGGTGACCACATCCACCCAGTTTCCATAGAAACACCTGGGAGGAAGAGGGTGGCAGGGGGAGTTGGGTCACAGTTGCCTAACTGCCTGTCCCAAATGAGCCCTGTTTATGCCCTTCCGGGGACCCCACCCCACTCAGTGCCTTCCCAGCATTCATTGAAGTGATCATCCTTCAGAGCGGATGACACCAGAGGCCGTGGACTATCTGAAGAAAGCAAGGTGAGGATTCTGGGCTGGGGGGCCTGGAGACAGAAAGGAGATTCAGAGACAGAGAGAAACCTGGAAAGAGGACAAATCAGAGAGAAACAGGCCTGGGGAAACAGAAAGAAAGGCCCGAAGGGATAGAAATAGAAACGGAGACATAGTTTGAGGGACTCAAATGACACACACACACACAGAAACTGACCAAGACCTCAAGAGATACAGAGACAGGAAGAAAGAGAGACTAAGGGACAGAGAAGGAGAGAAAACCTGGGACAGAGAGAAAAAGAGATGGAGAAACAGCCAGGTAGGCCATCTGGGCAAGATCATGACACACATGGAGAAACAAAAACAGATAAGGGATTGGAAATCAGAGTTGGAGAGCTAATCTCTGTATCAGAAAGACAGACTTAAGCAGAGACTGACTAGGAAGCAGATAAATTTAGGGAGAGATAATGAGATAGGCTAAAAACAAAAGGAGAGATAGATTTGGAAAAAGACCCCCTCCCCCTGCAAGGCATCCAGAAAAAGCAAGAAAAGCAGTAGCAAAAAGGAGCAGAAACCACTGTAAGCAATGGGAAGAGACAGACTGAGCCCCCCCAGGAGTGGAAGGATATTTCTGTCTTTCCTCCCCCACCATTTCCTCTTAAGCAAGGTGGAGGGGGTGAGGCTTCCTGGGTGAGAAGAGGAACCCAGCTGCTCTTTGAATGCCAGTGCTAGGGACACCTGACTTCTGGAATTGGAAGTGGAATCCAAAATGCTCAAGTGTTTTCCTTCTCTCTGCCTCTGTCTCTCATTCTGTCTCTGTCTTTCTCTCCTTTCTCTTTCTTTCCTCCTTTGTCTCTTTCTTCTTCCCCTACCTTTTCCATCTTTCCCTCTCCTCTTTGCCCCCTCCTCTCTTTTGTCTTTGTGCATGCATCTACTTGGCTTGCTTTCTCATTTTTCTTTTCCTTCCCTCCTCTCTCTTTTTCTGTCCCTGTCTTTCCATTTCTCTATCCCTCTCCCAGATGTCGGCAACCCTGGAACAGCCTCCTGGGCAAGTGGAGGACCCAGTCATGCCCCAACCCTCCCAGTGGCCCCCCCTCCTGTGTGGACCCTGCATACCCATCATGCTGGCCCTGGCCTTAGTGGCTGCTATCTTCCTACTGGCTACAGCTGTGCTGGCTGAACGCCTTTTCCGCCGTTCTCTCAGATCAGATCCTGGTGTTCGAGGGCCTAGCCTGGTCTGGCGCCCGGGTGGGGAACTGTGGATTGAGCCTGTGGGGACACCCCATGAACGATCTGAAGACTGGTATGGTGCAACAGCCCCACTTCTGCACTCCCAGGTTACTGAGCCCCATATTCTTGGGGGCACTTTGGAGGTCCGGGCAACAGCACCTCCCATTCCAGATTCTCCTGTCTGTCCCTCAGCTCCACTCCAGGCTCCCGAGTCCCCTGCCAGCACATTCTGCATAACAAATCCTTGGGAAGAAAAACCTCAGACAACTGGTTTGGTAGGTTGGTTTGAGCCACAGCCAGCACCAGAACGCTTACCCCCACCATTTTATGGCATCCGAAGGCCTGGGAGCCCTGAGCCTGACTGGGGCCTACAGCCACGGGTAACCCTGGAGCAGATCTCTGCTTTTTGGAGAAGAGAGAACAGAGTGAATGGAGGTCCCTGAACAGTGCATCATTGGGCATGCCCCAATCCCACTAAGCTTTGCACAGAGAACTTCCTCCATATTGAAGGCCTATAGGAAGCTGGACCTCCAGGGGTTATGTGACACTGGGGGCTCATGGACACAGGACTCTGGAACACACCTTTGGATCCCAGGCCATCCCTCAAAGAAGACAGGTAGGATCTGGAAAGGACCCTTAAGGATTGACTGCTGAACATTTTTAAGAACATCAAGACATCTTTCTTTTGGACTCTGGGAGTCAGGCTAGTCACCCACTCACTCAGGTGCAGCCAAATGGATCCTTAGCTCAAATTATCCTTTGAGATGCCACTTATAACTTGAATGTCTGGCAGAGGTGGGAGAATTTGTCAGTGGATGCTGGTGTATTTGTAAAGTCATCAGAGCAAGAGCATCAGGTGTGTGAAATGCAGGCAGTGGATAATTCTCTTTCCCTCCCTTTCACTCAGTCTCCCACCTGCTGTTCCTTCCCAGCCCCCAGTCCCCTTACCTATGGTGAACAGGCCTCTTTCCAAGCATATATAATCTCCCCTTCTGTAGACAAAAGCAATTTTACTTTCATAACTTGTAAATGTGGCTACTTGTCAATATTACTGTATGATGGACAAAAGACAAATGGTTAACTCCAGTTCTGTTCTAGGGCTTAGAAGATGAGAAGGGATTTTAGAGACCATCATGTCCATCCCTTTCATTTCATAGATGAATTAACTGCCGCCTGAAGAAGGAGAGGGATTTGCCTAAGCTTCCATAGCCAGCTCGGGTCAGACCCTAGGTCTTCTAAATGCCGACTCAGACATCTTTCCATCAGAGATGAAGGAAGGCTCGTACAAGTTAAGATCAAGATGGTACTACACGAGGAGGTAGGGGAGCTAAGCTAGGCCTGAGAAGGCTAGTTCAGGGAAATGGGAGTGTTAGGGGAGGGGAGAAGGTTGGAGTTGAGGGCAGTGTCTGAAGGGACCCTTACACGAAAGACTTGCCTCCCTTGGAGAACAGGTAGCTAGAGATGACAAATGGTCTGGGTGCTGAAAGGGAATTAAAGTAGAAAGAAGATTCTTCAAGAGGAATTCAATTTGGCAAAAACATTTAAGCATTGCCTACTCTATACTGTGTTGTGTATGTGGGTCACTACACAAATAAGATGTGTGATCTTTGTCTTCACATAGAAGGGATACAATGCATGTACCTCAATAAATTCTGTGACACAGGTTTGTTGTTGTTAGGTCATTTCAGTTGCGTCTGACTCTTTGTGACCCAATTTTGAGGTTATCTTGGCAAAGATACTGCTATAGCTTGCTTTTTCCTTCTCCAGCTCATTTTATAGATGAGGAAAACGAGGCAAACAGGGTTAAGTGACTTGCCCAGGGTCACACAGCTAATAAGTGTCTGAGGCCAGATTTGAACTCTTGAAGATGAGTTTTCCTGAGTCTAAGCCCAGTGCTCTATCTTTGATACAGGTTACAGAATAATTAAGTACTTAGGAGAAGCCACATTGCCTGAAAGATTCAAGGAGTGAGGAATGATTTCTTTCTGGAGGGAATCAAGAAGGGTGGGTGGCACCTGAACTGGCCTTGGAGGAAGAGAAGGATTTAAGCCATCAGAGGTGGGGAAGAGACTTTGTACAAATGAGTAGAGACAGGAAGAGGGGTCGGGTAACAACTAGGTGTCCAGTTGGCTAGAGTATAGAATATGTGAGTCAAGTCAACCCAGCAAGCATTTATTAATCCTGTACATGTGCCAGGCGTGATACTAAGTGCTAGAAATACAAATCCAAACAGAAAGAAAGAAATGGGGGGTGGGGGAGGTAGAGAGAGTGCTGGGGCATCTCTGAGAAAGTCCAGAGAGTCAGGAGTGAAGCCTAGAGAGGAATGAAGGGATGGTTGATCTGGGCATCTTCTTTACAATATGCATGTAAGGACGACTAATGTGAAATGAGCCTAGAAGCATAGGCTGGCAGTCTTGTGAAGTGCCTTGAATGCCAGGATCAGAAAGTTGTTTTTTAGCATCAGGAAAAACACAAATTTTTTTTTGGAGGCAGTTGGAGGTTAAGTGACTTGCCCAAGGTCACAGGGCTAGTAAGTTAAGTGTCTGAGGACGGATTTGAACTCAGGTCCTCCTGACTCCAGCGCCAGTGCTCTATTCACTGCACCACCTAGCTGCCCCATGGAAAAAAATCTTAATCAAAAAAGACTCAGCCTAGGGGACTAAGTAGAGAGACTTCCAACTGAAGGAGTCATAATGATACAATGTAAAGGAACTCCAGACCAGGATCCGGGAGACCTCACATGTCACTACTGCTAACTCAGTGTCATAGGGGCCAATGACATCCCTTCTCCAGGCCTCAGTGTTCAGCTCTGTAAAATAAAAAGATTGAACCTGATTGTCTTTAATGTTTTTTAAAGGTTTAACATTCTGAGATTCTGTGAAATCCCTTACCTTAGTCTCCTAAGCTGGAGGAAGAGGAACACTGAGACAATACTGTGTACCTATTGTTTATAACATATTTCAGATCCCTTGTCCCTTGAGGTGCCTTGAGGAGGAAAATCATTTATTGAACTCTAAATAGTAGGCCGGGTGTTATGTGATTGTCGAGTTATTTTGGTACAAAAGGAAAACCATGAAGGCCAGAAGAGGATATGTGCCATCCCTTAAGTTCAGGGAGTGACAACAGGCCAGAACAGTGGAGAACATACTCTGACTGGTCAATAGGACCCTAGGTATTTCATTCCTGCTGCCCCCCCAACATTCACAGACCCCACATTGAAGTTATTTTCATCATCATTTTCCAGCATTTATTGAGCACCAACTACGTGCAGGATCCAGTATTAGCACTCTGGGGGTGTTGGTCTCTGTTCTTGGCAAGTTCACCATCCCACTAGGGAGATTGGACATGGGTAGGAAAAACAAAAAAGAAAGAAAGTAAAAGAAAAAGTAAGGCAACATGGAAGAGCGGAAAGAGCCCCAGACGAAGCCAGGAGACCTGGTTTCAAATGCTATCTCCGCCTCTTACTAGTTGTTTGGCCCTTGTTAAATCACTTAAGCTTTTTGAGTCTGTTTCCTTATCTGTTAAATGGGGCTAATAATATCTTTATTATTAATAATAATAAATACCTATCTCACGGGGTTGTTCTAAGGCAAGCAGAATTCCAGTTATCATTAGGATGAAGACTTTGGCCAAGCCACCTCTCCACTCTGGGACTCAGTTTCCCACATAGAAAACTCTGGCATTCAAGGCCCTCTTTTCGAATTACTCCCTCAGTGCCCCTTGTGCTCCTACCAAACTCTACTACTCTGTTTCCCAAATACATCCCCACAATTTCCTGCCTCTGAGGGAAAAGGCCTTGTGAGCCTTTGCCCACAATGCCTGAAATGTCCTCTCTCCACCTGTTCACCTGTGGAATTCTGACCTTGTCTTTGAAGCCCAACTCAGATGTCACCAACTTTCCCTGATTTCCCCCCTGTCAGAGACAGTGTCTCTCCTCCTAGGCACTGATGTGTTATTGTATATTATTCAGTTCAATAAACATTGTGTATTATTCACTCAATAAACATTTGTCTGTCTACAGTCAAGGTATTAGAGATACAGAGGAAAAAAGGGAACAATCCAGGTCCTCAAGGGGCTTAAATTCTATTGTTATCAACAACAGGCACACAAATACACATGAGATAATTTGATCACTAACTGCTGAGGAGATCAGAGAAAGCTCCATGGAGGAGGTGGTGCCTTGAAGGAAGACAAGAATTCTGAGTCAGAGGTAAGAGGAAGTGAATGGGTGCTCTGGAATGCTGAGGTCAGGGAACAGCGACCAGTCCGGTTTAGCTGGAGTTTTGTGGGCTTGAAGGAGAAGGGAAAGGGAGCAAACATTAGTAAGTGCCTACTATGTGCCAGGCCCTGTGCTAAGGGCTTTACAAAAAGATGATCTCATTTGATTCTCACAGCAACCTTGGGAGGTAGGTGCTGCCGTTAGACCCGTTCAACAGCTGAGGAAATGGAATCGGAGGGCAGTTAAGGGTCTTACCCAGGGACATACAGCTCTCTGGGAAGTGTCTGAGGCCAGATTCAAAGCTAAATAATGAAAACTAAAGCTGAGTGGGGTGTTCTGGCCAGGTTGAAGTCATATTATGGAGGCCCCTTTAGCTAAGACTGAGAAGTGTTTTATCCTACAGGGAACCCAAAGCCACTGAAGGTTTCTGAGCAGAAGAGTGATGATGGTCAGACCTTAGCCAAATAACTCAGATATTCCTCCTACGTGACCCTCATCTGAATTCTCTCCAAACTTTACCACAAGGAGACTGGAGGCCTTCCTTGCCTTCAGACCCTTAAAAGAAGGTCAGATCTTTAAAAGATTATTTCCTCCCTCATGTGGAGGATTCACCGGAGGGGAGAATTTAAAGGAAGGGAAACCAGTTAGAAAGATAGTATAATGGTAAAGGCAAAAGGTCACAAGGACCTAAACTAGGGTGGTTCCTGTATAAATGGAAGGATGGAAACAGATTGAGACATGTGGAACTGTAGTCAGTAAGATTTTGGCAATAGCTTGATTATGGGAAGCTAAAGAAGTGGGAAGAGTCAGGAATGATTCGGAGGTTGAGAATCTGGGTGATTGGTTTCCTTAATAGAAATATGGAAGTTAGGAGAAAGGGCATTCTTTTTTTTTTCTTAATTTGTTTTAAACTTAAATACACAATAAGAAAAAAAAGAAACATTTTATAAACAAATACTAAAATTGAAATACAAAATAAGAAAAGAAAAAAAAAAGCATTGCCATGGGCATGGCAGAACATAAGAGATGTTCTATAAACTATAGAACTATAGTTTATATAGTTCTATATAAATTATATAGCAATAAATTTCCATTTTAAGAAAGCCCATATAGTAAAAACTACACATTGTATTATGAGCTGTCCATCTTTGCTTCCTTATAAGTTTTCTTTTATTCTCCACTGTGCACTTTTTACTTTGTTCTTTTTTTTCTTCCTTCCTCCCCCTCCTCCCCGAAGGCTACAATTAAGCTTGGATATATTTGTGTATGTGTGTGTGTGTATACACAGAAACACCTATATACACACACACATATATATATATATATACACATACATATAGACACATATTCACACATATATACTTATATACACATACATATACTTAGATATCTATAATCATATATATAGGCATATACATTCATATGCATCTATGTAACACCATACTGTCCTTGTTTGTTGTCTATTTCTCTGAGGATGGATGTCTTCCTTCATATGTCCAAGTCTTTCCCTATTTTTCTAAGTCCAGTAACTCATTGTTTCCTATACCACAGCAATATTCTAACCTTCTACTGTCCAGTTTTTTAAATAGTCTAAAACAATATTGATCAATATGACTGAGAGGAAGGGAATTCTTAGGGGGAAAGATACTGAGTTCTGTTTTGGACCATTTGAGATGCTACTGGAATATCCAAGTGGTTTTAGATAGTCACTGCTTATCATTTTAAGTAAAAGTTCCATTTATTCTTATACTTTTTAGTGTTTTTAACAGGAATAGGTGCATTTTGTCAAAAGTTTTTTCAGCATCTGTTGTAATAATCATATAATTTTTGTTTTGTTATTAATATGGCCAATTATGCTTATAGTTTTCCTATTATTGAACCAATCTTGCATTTCTGATATAAGTTCAGCCTTGTCATAGTGTATGATCTTTGTGATAGATTGCTGTAATCTCCTTGCTTGTATTTTATTTATAATTTTTGCGTTACTATTCATTAGGAAAATTTGTCTATAGTTTTCTTTCTCTGTTTTGACTCTTTCTGGCTTAGGGATCAAGATCATATTTGTGTCAAAAAGGAATTTGGTAGGACTCCTTCTTTACTTATTTTTTCAGTTTATGTGCCATTGGAATCCATTGCTCCTTAAATGTTTAGTAGGATTCACTTGTAAATCCTTCTGTTCCTAGAGGATATTCAGATGGAAATTGGTTATGGGGGGACTGGAGCTCAGGAGAGAGATTAGGACTGGATGTGTAGATCTGGGAGATATTTATTTGCCAAGAGATGACGCTGATGATGATCACCAAGGAAGAGACAGTAGAGAGAAAAGAAGAGGGTTCAAGATAGCTTTGGGGGGATTCTCATATTTTGGTGTCAGGGATCAGGACATAGAAGGTGAACCAACCAAAGGAATAGAAGAAGAATGGTCACCCTTTCTGTCCTCAACACTGTTGGAGAAGAATCGCTGAAGCGTCTGCTACTGCTCTAGCCATGTTGAAGCCAGAATCTCCCAAGGAGCCCAAGCAACTTCGGAAGCCCTTTATTCGAGGCCTGAGCTTTGAGACACTTGAACAAGAGCCTAAGGAGCCATTTTGAGCAATGGGGCACACTTACAGACTGCATGGTGATGAGGGATCCAAATACCAAATGTTCCAGGGGCTTTGGTTTTGTTACTTATGCCACAGTGGAAGAGTTGAATGCAAGACCTCACAAAGTGGATGGCAGAGTTGTTGAATCAAAGAGAGCTGTTTCCAGAGAGGACTCTCAAAGGCCAGGTGCCCACTTAACTGTGAAAAAGATCTTTGTGGGTGGCATTAAAGAAGACACTGAGGAGCATCACTTAAGAGACTATTTTGAACAATATGGAAAAATTGAAGTGATTGAAATCATGACTGACTGAGGCAATGGCAAAAAGAGAGGCTTTGCTTTTGTTACCTTTGATGACTATGATTCTGTGAATAAGATTGTCATTCAAAAATACTGTATTGTGAATGGCCACAACTGTGAAGTAAGGGAAGCTTTGTCTAAGCAAGAAATGGCCAGCGCTTCATCTAGTCAAAGAGGTCAAAGTGGTTCTGGAAACTTTGGTGGCAACCATGGAGGTGGCTTTGTTGGAAAAGATAACTTTGGCCGTGGTGGGAATTTCAGTGGTTGTGGTGGTTGAGGATACGGTGGAAATAGAAATGGCTACAATGAATTTGGAAATGATGGAAGCAACTTTGGAGGTGGTGGAAGCTTCAATGATTTTGGCAACTACAACAATTAGTCTTCAAACTTTGGTCCCATGAAGGGAGGAAACTTTGGAGGCAGGAGCTCAGGCCCTTATGGTGGGGGCCAATATTTTGCCAAACCACATAACCAAGGTGACTATGGTTACAGCAGTGGCAGAAGATTTTAATTACTGTTAGGAAACAAAGCTTAGCAGGAGAGGAGAACCAGAGAAGTAACAGGGTTACAACAGATTCGTGAACTCAGCCAAGCACAGTGGTGCCAGCTGCTAGAAGAAGATGTGTTTTAGACAATACTTTTTGTGTATGGGCAAAAAACATCAGGACTGTATTTGTGACTAATGCTATAACAGGTTATTTTTGTTTTCTGTTCTGTGGAAAGTGTAAAGCATTCCAACAAAGGGTTTTAATGTAGATTTTTTTTTGCACTCATGCTGTTGATTACTAAATGTAATACTTCCATCACGATGCTGAATAAATGTGTCTTAAAAGAAAAGAATGGTCAAACAGGTAAAGGAAAACCAGGAGGGAGCAGTTAGCTAGGGTCAGTCAGATGAACTTAAACTTCTTTAGGCTTCAGATTCTTCTTTTGTAAAAGGAAGGGTTGTATGAAATGGATCCTGAAGTCCCTTCATTGCCTATGGGTAGGAGGTTGGTGGGAGGTGTAGCCAGACTTAAATAAAGGACCCTGCCTTCTCAGAGTCCACGAATACTAAAGATGAGTGGATGCAGTCACCAGGGAAAAGTCCATATTGGCAATCTACAGGAGCACAATAGGATTGTAAAAGAGGGAGGGAGGGGGCAATAGCCCCTTCTTGTTTAGGTTAATAGGGCTTAACAAAGGAAGCGGGGGCATTAGGAAGGACGTGAAAGAAGGAGGGAACCAATGAAGGAAGAAATGTATGTGGTATGAATAGAAGAGAAGTAAGCTATGATGGGGAGAAGATTCCAATTAGGAGAGGACAACTGAGCCACTGGAGGAGCAAAGGGAGACGTCCAGGTCATCCTTCCTGAAAACATAAAAGCAGAATGAATAGACTCTCAGGCCTGATTCACAAACCCTCTCGATTTTCCCTTCCTGATGTCCCTTTCATCATTGCCTCTGACCCTCACCACACTTAACTTCCACATTACAGTAGCTTCCTGTTTGCTTCTGCCTCCGATCTGCAATTCCCTGGACACTGATTACTCTTGCTGGTACATAGTTCTGAGCTCGTTGGGTCCTGCTAATATGCCTTCATTAACTCCCCTTTTCTTTTATAAAAATGTTATTGATATTTAAAAAATCCATTGATGTTATTTCCCAATGTTCACCCCTTCTCCCTATCCACTCCTACTAGAACCCTCACTAGTAATAAACTCCTTTTTTTTTCCTATAGGAAAAATTACAAACTTCTCAGCTTGAAATTCAAGGCCTTCCCTGATCTGCCTCCAACCTACCTTTTCATGACCTTTCCCCCCCTCTGTTCTCTTTGGAGTTCTCACAATAATTTCTGACTCTAAACCTTTGCTCACTCCATTTCTTTCGCCTTGAATGTTCTCCCAGTTTTTGCCTATGCAATTCCTATATCTGTATTTTTAGAAATAATTA
Source organism: Petaurus breviceps papuanus (assembly GCF_028583685.1). Lineage (NCBI taxonomy): Eukaryota > Metazoa > Chordata > Mammalia > Diprotodontia > Petauridae > Petaurus > Petaurus breviceps. The sequence continues at coordinate 30,130,674 of NW_027185694.1, read as the reverse complement.
ATTATAAACTTAATATTGATCATCAATCATTCAACCAGCCAGTGCCTGCTTTTTGTCAGCCCCCATGCTAGGTGTCACACGTTCTGTGATCCTTCCATGCCAGCTTACCAGCTGTTGTTCACAAAAGCCTCATCACCTATCTATGGAAGGATGCAGCATGAACATCTAGGCCTTCCAGTTCCTCCATCTCACCTGCTGAAGCACTTTCACCTGCCATCTGTTTTCCTGTTGAATCCCTGGGCTCCTGAGCCTTTCCATTCACAATTATTTATCATATGCTCCAGTTAGAGTGTGTGAAATCATTTGCATGAAAGATGATATTTGAATGCATGGAAGCTGATGGGGTTACCAAGTGAGAAATGTAGAGAGAAAAGAAGGCCCAGATCTGAGCTAGATGGTACAGTGGAGACAGAGCTGGACTTCAGCTCAGGAACACCTGAGTTCACATCCTGCCACAGATGTTTAGTTGCTATGTGACCCTGGGTAAGTCACTTAACCTTGGTCTTTGCCTCAGTTTCCTCATCTATAAAATAGGGATAATAATAACGCCTTCTTTCTGGGATTGTTATATTTGTAAAGCTCTTTCCAAATCTTAAAGCACATTATAGATGCTAGCTACTGTTATTATCAAACCCATTTCTTTTTTAAAAGCTTATTCAGTTTAAAAAAAACCTCCAAAACCAACAGCGATCCTTCACTCCCGCTTTTCACTTCCACCTCTACCCTCAAGGATCAAGCAGCCAAAGCACCACCTTCTGTAAGACCTCTTGGGATCCTCCCAGGTGATATTCCCCTCCCTCCATTCCTGACTCCCTGTTATCTTGATTTTACTTTATATGTATTTTATATTTACTTAAATGTAAGTACTAAATAGTAACTTGTTTCCTTTTGGCCAGGAACCCTGAGTTGGTCTTCCCCTACCAGTTTGATGTTTTTTTTTTTTTAATTAAAGGGGGTACCCCTTGATTAACTTCTTAAAGTTAATCTTTGCTGAATAGGCGTTACCTCACTCAAAGTGAGAACCTGAACAGGCCTTAGCCTACAAGGGCAAGGGTCTTCCCCTGCATCCTGGGTCATCTCCAGGAGTCCTGATGAATATCTGGCCACTAGACCCAGATGGCTCTGGAGAAGAAAGTGAGGCTGGTGACCTTGTAGAACCCTTCCTCCCTTAAATTCAAGCCCACTGCAAGTCATGTCCTCATTTCTCTGATGTCATGGTGCTCTTGGAGAATGAAGGACATACACAACAAACACAGTTTTTACTAAGCCGTGTACATGTGTTTTTCCTCCAGGAGAGCGTAAGCTCTTTGAGGACAGGGGGCATTTTATCTTTGTGGCGCCAGCACCTAGTAATGTGCCTGGCATATAATAGGAGCTTAATAAGTGCTAACTGTTGGATTGAATCCAACAATTTGACCTGGAACCACATTTTGTTGTCCTTATTCCTTTCCAGTCTCAGCTCCTCCTGAGCTCTTGACCCCATTCGTCATTACTACTCTTTGCTTCTATGACATGCCTGTTGGAGATCTAAGTTGGTGGATGAGTTGCTGCTGCATTTCCACCACTTTCAGCCTCTTCTTCCTCACTGGGATGATTGACACATATGTTTTTAGAATTGAACTTCTCTTTTGGTTTCAGTTCATCTTTGAATGCTCGGCTCAAACACCCCTTTCTTTGTAGATCCTTCCATAAGCCTCTCTGTAATGACTGTCACCCTTAGACATCACATAACATTATGATGTTTCCCAAATCTCTAATTCATGTATCATGTGATGTGTATTAGGTTGTACCCCATATGGCTTCTAGAATGGAAGCTCCATGAAGGCAGGAAAAGGGTCTTGTCTAAACTTTCTATCTCTTCCAGAGTCTAGCAAAATGTTTTTCACACCTTCTGTCCCCCACTATTAGTGAGACTACCAGTCCTCTCTACTGCTGGTGACTTCCCTCTGAAATTACCTTCCATTTACACTGTATACATCTAGTATATACAATTTTGCTTAAATATTGTCTCCTCTTTGAGGCAGGGACTGTGTTTTTGCCTTTCCTTGTATTCCCAGCACTTAGCACATGTAGGTGTTTAATAAATTGCTTGTTGACTGACTGAATGACCTTAACTACTTAATGAAGGATGATCTGAAGTTATCCTGGGCCAACAATGCCCTCTAATGGCCAAGGTTGAGAACCGTATAACCCAATGGCTTCCTTTCTTCCTCTTCAAAGGCACACTCTGCCAACCCTGCCTCCCATGTCTCTTTTCCTCTTTCTTTCCCCATTCATGTCATATTCCATCTCAAGGCAGGCTCTTTATAACATATATGTGGTCTTTTCACCATTTTCTTATTCTCCTTTCTTTCTTTGAAGATTTGCCCAGTTTTACCTTGGGGAAAAAACCTTTCTTCCTCACTTCATTTCATATGTGAGTTAAAAAAGCTACCTGTCCGCTACTGTTCAGATACAGACATACCTTATTCAGAAAATGTCAGTGGTAGCCAGCAGTTGTCCATAGATGAAACCTTATGCTCCAATGGAGTTCATTTAGAGGAATGAAGTTCATCCTTATATGTCTCCCCATGAGCACACATTTTGGCCATAGTAGTTATGGAAGGTCCTTAAGAGCAGGCAAGGACTACTTCATATTTATCTTTATAGCCTTAGACTTGTGGGACACCAGTATATAAATGAGAATTACTGTAATTACTGGAACCTCAGGGCCTCTACACCTCTCTTGGCACCTAGTTTAAGAGATCTGTTGTATTGGATTCTTGCTGACATATTCCCTTGCTACTGCTACTGTGACTGAGGACCCTGGTCTGATATCTATTTCTCCCTTCTCTTTATACCCTGGTCTTTATACATTTTGTAGCACAAAAATGTGTTTTCTCATCTTTCTTTACAAAGGAAAAGGGAATATATAAATTTAAAACAACAGCAAAAACTAAATGGGGTTCCTGTTCTTTGCATATCCTTCTTTAGAGTTTGTATCAGTTTGTATCAGATATAGAGAGTATCCTGATACTCTCTATATCTGGGGAAATTCAGCACATTCACCACAAGGTTGAATCATTTAATGGTAACAGTAGAGAAGTAAGGGTAAACAGGTGTTTGAATGCCATTAGTCATTCAGCCATCGTTGGGCTTCAAGATGCCTCCTCGAGCTGGACATTATCTGAGTTAGGAGGAAGTTCCTATCCCTTTTGAATCCTATTTTCTAGGGTCTGAAGAGGGGCGGAATCAAGATTGCAGAGAAAAGATAGGGACTCACCTGAACTCTTCCAAATTTCCCTCCAAGCAACTTTATATAAATACCTCAAAGCAACTTCCAGACCAGCAGAACCCACAAAAGGATAGTCAGAAGGAAAGGTCTGTTGCACTGGTGTGAAAGTCAAGTGAAGTCCTGTGCAGGCCATGCAGCAAACCAGCAGAAGGCCTTGGGCGTAACTGATGGTTGGAGGGTGGGGAGTGGCTTCCAGAGCTCTCAGGCCACAGATGGTAAAGGGTTAGGCAACTGGTCAGAAGGAGATTACAGGAGTTCCTTTGTTGGCACTGGGGGCAGAACTCTTTTTGCACTGCCCATACTCAGATGTGGGTCATAGTCCTGGGGTGAGGAAGAGTACTAGAATACCAGAGCTTGTCACTGCAGGGGAGAGTGGGAATGCTGGTCACAGTTCCAGGGTAGAAATGACTGCTTGTGATCACTCACAGATCAGAGCATTGGCCAGGAAGGTAATAAACACACCTCTTCTTGTATCATACCATCCTGGAAGATCTAGAAGCTTATAGACACCCAGAATTAGCTCTGAAAATAGCTGCACAAAAACATGATGCTTGAGACAGTGCCCTCTCCACACTGAGTCCAACTTTAATATAAAGTTAAAAATCAAGAAATAGGCTAGAAAAATGATCAAACAACAAAAAAGGATCCTGACCATAGAAAGTTACTATGGTGATGGGGAAGCTTAAAACACAAACTCAGAAGAAGACAACAAAGTAAAAACATCCAAAAGCCTCAAAGAATAATGTGAGTTGGTCTCAGGCCCTAAAAGAATTCTTGGCATAGCTAAAAAAGGATTTTAATAGTCAAATAAAAGAAGTATAGGAAAAATTGGGGGAAAAATGACAGTGATACAAGAAAATCATGAAAAAAGAATCAACACAGAAATTGAAAAATCCACACTGATCATCTCCTGAAAAAGATCCCAAAATGAAAACTCCCAGGAATATTATAATCAAATTTCAGGGGTCTCAGGTCAAGGAGAAAATATTGCAGACAGTCAGAAAGAAACAATTGAAATATCATAGAGCCATAGGATTATACAAGATTTAGGAACTTCTACATTAAAGGACTGGAAGGCTTTGAATATGATATCTCAGAGGTCAAAGGAGCTAAGATTACATTCAAGAATCACTCACCCAGCAAAACTGAGTATAAGCCTTAGGGAAAAAATGGACATTTCAATGAAGAGGCTTTTGAGCATGCCTAATAAAAAGACCAGAATTGAACAGAAACTGACTTTCAAATACAGGAAGCAAGAGAAGCAAAAGAAGGTAAACAGGAAATAAGAAATCATAAGGGGTAAAAAAAAAATTTAAACAACAAAAAATCAAATTAAAACCAAAAGCAAACAAACAAAAACATGGCAGAGCGGTAAGAGCATTTGCCATGAAATCAGGAAAGATGTGTTGAATTTTGTCTCTGAGACTGACAAGCTATGTGATCATGGGTAAGTCATGCAGCCTTCTTGACTCTTCCTATTATTGTGAGGATTGTGGTAAGAGAATTTTAGTAGTTCTGAATTTTTTTTAAGACAGCTAGTCACCTCACAAGCTAGAGCCTGCAGAATTTAGCAGAGACATCAGACTTTAGCTTAGGTACTTAGCTGGTCAGTGACAGAAGAATTTCTGGCTCAGCTTTATTACCCCTATTTACTTAAGCTGAGACATCAGCTGTAACCCTGTAGCTATCTGGTTAGTTTTTGTTTTGTCTTTCTGAAAATTCCAGTTAAATCTCCTAGCATTTGCTGATTAATTTATCATTTTGCCTGTAGATCTTCCCCTTCTGTTATTGGTTTTTTGGTGTGTAAATGTTTCCCTTTTTCTTTACCTTCTGTGGAATTCCAACTGTATCCATCTTGCTGATGTAACTGGAGACTGTATAGAGTTGCTGAAAATGTTATTGGGACACATTGATTTTTGTGTACCATAGGACTATGCTCTGAGCACATAATAAAGAGATTATTAAAATGTCAAAAAAAAAAAAAGAAATCATAAGGGATTCAATGAGGATAAACTGTTTACATTCTTACGTGGGAAGATGATACTTGTAACTCCTAAGAACTTTCTTATTTTTAGGGCTGTTAAAAGGAGTAGACATAGACAGAAGGCACGGGTATGAGTTGGATATGATGGGATGATTATCAAAAAATAAAATAAAATGAAGGGGTGAGAAAGAGAGAAGGGGAAAGGGAAAGGTAGAATGGGGTAAATTATCTTACATGAAAGAGGTGAAAAAGAACTTTTATAGTGAAGGGAAAGATGGTAGAGGCATGGGGGAAGCACTTAAACCTTACTCTCATCAGAACTGACTCAAAGAAGGAATAACATACACACCCAGTTGGGTATGGAAATCTATCTTACCCTACAGGAGAGTAGAAGGGGAAGGGGATAAGATGGGGGGGGGCATTACTGATAGGAAGATGTATTGGGAGAGTTGGTAGTCAGAAGCAAAACACTTTTGAGGATGAACAGGGTAAAAGGAGAGAGTAGGATAAATGGGAAAATAGGATGGAGAGAAATATAGTTAATAATCATAACTATGGAAAAAAGTTTCTTTGATGTATAGTTTGTTTGATATATTCTCAAATATATAGTGAACTGAGTCAAATTTATAAAAATAAGAGCTATTTCCCAATTGTAAAATGGTTAAAGGATATTAACAGGCAGTTTTCAGATGAAAAAAAATGAAAGTTCATATAGTCATATGAAAAAATGCTCTAAATCACTATTGATTAGAGAAATGCAGATTAAAACAACTTTAAGGTGCCACCCTGCACCTATCACATTGGCTAATATGACAGAAAAGGCAAATGACAAGTATTGGAGGGGATATGGGAAAATTGTGACATTAATGCAGAATTAAGGCAGAATTATGACCAGATTGAACCATGACATAGAGCAATTTGCAACTATGCCCCAAGGGCTATAAAACTGTGCACATCCTTTGACCCAGAAATAGCACTACTAGGTCTGTATCCCAAAGAGATAAAAAAAAAAACAAAAAGGAAAAGGGCCTATATGTACACAAATATTTATAGCAGCTCTTTTAGTGGTGGCAAAGAATCGGAAGTTGAGGGGATGTCCATCAACTGGGGAATGACTGAACAAGTTATGGTACATGATTGTGATGGAATACTGTTGTGGTATAAGAAATAATGAGGGGCTGATTTCAGAAAAACCTGGAAAGACTGACATGAACTGAAGCAAAGAGAAGTGAGCAGAACCAGGAGAACTTTGTACACAGATGAGTAACTCTGAATGACAATTTTGAATGCCTCATGATGAAAAATGCTACCCATCCCCAGAGGAAAAATGATGTTGTCTGAATGCAGACTGACATATACTTTTTTACTTTCTTTCTTTTTTCTTTTTTTTTTGGGGGGGGGTCCTGTGTTTTCTTTTACAACATGACTAATATGGAAATGTTTTTCTTGACTGCACACATATAACATGTATCAAATTACCTGCCTTTTCAATGAGGGGGGAAGAAAGAAAGGGAGGGAGAGAACTTGGAACTTAAAATTAAAAAAACAAACAAGTGTTTTAAAATTGTTTTACATGTAATTGTGGGGAAAAAATAGTAAATGCATTTTTAAAAATCATCCAACAAAGACCAAGGAGGAAAAAAAAAGAATCAATACAGAATGTTCCAAAGGTATTAATTCAGTTTTGAGTTTTAGTAGCCTAAAATTCTATTAAAGCTTGAAACTGCGGTAAGACTTTTGGGACACTATGGCAGGAGTGGTGTGATGGAATGAAAATATTAGCCAGTCAACGAATAATTATTTTCTAGTGTTTAGGATTAGGTAAAATCATGAAACAGGTGGGTCTTGTTTCCTTCTCACTTTGATTCTTCTATCTCAAGGCTGCCTTCTTTTCTTTATGAATGGAAGATTTCATTCCATCACAACACTACGTTTTACTGCCTTTCCCCACCTCTGCCCCAGCCCTCACTTTCAACGTTTAGCAGAATGTTTGGTTCTACCCTTCTAACAACCTCTCCAACTTGTATAGCTCCACCTTGCTCATCTCTCTAACTTGGATACTGTGGGGAAACTATCCAGAATTGTGTTTGGCTTCACCTGTCCATCTCCTACTTGGAGAGATTAGTGGGAAGCCATGCAACTGGGAGCTTTGGAGAGTTCTGCTCATAGGAGCCAGGGCAAGAATCAGTGGGTGTAACAATGCCACCATCTGCTGGGAGCTACCAGGAACTGCAAGGAGAGTGATGAGCTACTTTGAGTAGATAAATGGCTATAGAACCATGGAGGGGAATGCCAGTGAAGAATGGGCACAAATAACAGAATTTCAGATTTGGCAAGGACCTCAGTGGCCATCTAATTCAGCCTATGCTAGGAAAAAGTCCTCGGCTCAAGTATACCTAACAAATAGTCATCTAGTCTTTGTTTGAAGGAGGAGGAACCCAACCAGTTCATTCCACTCCTGGAGATGTTTAATTGTTAGGAAGTCTCTCCAGGCATTAAGTCAAAATTTAACCCTTCACTCCTCCCACCTTTTTCTCTTGGCTCTTCCTCTGGGACCAAGCAGAACAATTAAAAGAATTCCAAGACACATGTCTTGAGGTACCACACTAGAATTGCAACTGGGAGTTCTGTCCAGTGCATTGACTGTAAGTGGCTGAAGCCATACAGGTCTCTGTGGAAAGGTCGTTCATTGAGCCCAGTGTATTGGACCATCTTTTGATACCATAGCTGAGAAGAGAAGTCTTAAGGAGAACATGATAACTATCTTCAAGTCTTGGAAAGGCTTCATGTGCAAGAGAGATCAGGCTTTTTCTCTTGACAACTTCCATTCAATGTTTCTAGTTCTGCACTTTGGGACCAAAGAGGTATTTACCTCTTTGATTTTAGGTAAGTGTAGATCCCCTTGGGGGGACATACCTCCCCAAGTCTAACTTGAAAGTTTGCAGGTTAGGCCCCCAGTGATGACTCTCAGGTTCTAGGGTATTTGTGTGATTCCTTCCCCCTAAAATTATAGCTCAAGGATCATTACTGATGTATTTACCATTGATAGCCAGTGGACAGAAATAAAGAAAAGGCATTTACTAAGTTGGTTTAGTAAGAACACAGTAAATTCTAAAACATCCCCATCCATAAAGCAAAGATTCACTTTTCCATAAGTACCTACAGAATCTCTTGAAAGAGTGGGCACAGAGTTAGAATACACTAGTAGTAAGGTAGATATTCAGGGAACACATGATGAGTAGGCAACATATGAATATGGTTCTACAGGTATAACATACCCCTTCTCCTCCTGTGATATTCTCGCGCTTCTCCTCCCAGGCTCAGTCTCTGATGGGCTGGCTACTCAGCTGGGCTCCCTGGCCCTTATTAGTTATATGACCATGAGGAGTTGAATTCTCCTCTGCAGCTAAGCTCTCTTCTCCATTTAAAAAAAAAAAGTATTTTATTTTTTCCAATTACATGTAAAGACAATTTTTAACATTTATTTAAAAAAATTTTGAGTTTTAAAATTTTCTACCTTTCTTTTTTCTCTCATCTTTCTCTAAAATGGTAAACAATTTTGATATAGGTTATACATGTGCAATTATGTAAAACATATCTCCGTATTTGTCATGTTGGAAAAGAAGAAACATAACAAAAGGAAAGGAAACCATGAAAAAAATAAAGTGAAAATAGTATGCTTCCATCAGAGAGCGATTCAGTATGCTTGTCTGCATTCAGATTTCATCAGTTCTTCCTCTGGATTTGGATAGCATTTTCCCTCATAAGTCCTTTGGAATTGCCTTGGATCATTGTATCGCTGAGAAGAGCTAGGGCTTTCATAGTGGATGACTGCAGTGTTGCTGTTACTATGTATATCAACGCTCTTCTCCCAGAACTGGTTCTCTTTTGACTGTACAGTTGGTTCTCTTTTCTGCTACCAGGAGACCATAATCCTGGAAGTTGCTTCCTGCTTTAACCTTGAATGCTCAAGCCCTCAAATGACTATTTGAATTGCTCTCTGACAGATGTAGTGTCTCCTGCTGAGTAGCGTCACTGCAAAATGAGGAAAGATAAAATCCTCTCCCTGTCTGCTGCTCTCTGTTACAGGTTCAGGGGCCACATTTCCAAAGGTATTATTTGCCTCACCTGCCTCCAACTCTCAAACTATTCACTTGTCTGGGGAAGACATTCTTAGCCTTTTAAAAGCCCACCTGAGATATGGTCAATCTTTACCCAGCCAATGACCAGCTCTTCTTAGTCCTTGCACTTTGTTAGCATATCAATACCTTGTGACCTCCATTATCTCTCCTAAATCAACTAGCCCGGGAAGAGGGAAGGAACCAAATTCCCTCCCCTCAATTAAATGTTTGCTTTCCCCAACAGATCAATGAGAGTGATTTATGGCAAAATACATATTCCTAATTCTGGACAGTTCTCTAGTCTGGGGAAAATTCATGGGGTGCAGTTTTTCAACAATGAGGAAATTAGCACTCTTGCATGAGGGTCTATGCTTATCATTCCTAGTAGGCCTGGAAATTACACACTCCCTCAAAGATGTGATTATTTAACAAAGACATTATTTATAAAATTCTCATAGGTTACTACTTGTCTTAATGCTAATAGAGGCCTGCTCCAAACCAAACCCCAACATGGATACATTCCCACAATATGCTCTAGGTGATGTGCTGAGCACCGGTATTCTAAGGACACAGCACTCCTGTTTCTCCTAACATCTTACATACCTGTATTGGAAAAACTTCTCAACAAATCTTTATTCATTTAAATGAATTTAAAAGCATTGAAAAGCATAATCAGATAGAGAAGTAATGGGTTTCACCAAATTGGAGGTCTCCAGGCGAAAGCTGGGTGACCATTTGTTTGGTATGTTGCAGGAAGGATTCTTTTTCCGGTATGATTTGATTACAGATGGCTGCTGAATTCCCTTCCAAGTCTGAAATTCTAAAATCTTGTGACTCCTTCCTCTCCTGAGGCCAAGAACCAAAGTGGCAGATTTCAAGCTCAACATGAGATAGCAATGTGATTGGGCAGCCAGAAAAGCTAATCCAGAGTGAGGCTGCTCTAGGAGGCATATCTAGCTTTCAGGAAGAGGGAAGTGCTATTTGTACTCTGCCCTTGTCAGAACTAATCGGGAGTATTGGGCTGATCAGCTGGGTAGGGTTTAGAGGAGGGCAATAAGGATGGTGGAGGGCCTTGAGTTCATGGCATTTGAGAACTAGGTGAAGGAATTAGCCTGTAAAAGAAGATTGCGGACATACATGATAGCTGTGTTTAAGTACTTGAAGGAAGATTAGACTTGTTTTGTTTGGACCCAGGAGTAGTGGGTGGAAATTACAAACGGGCTGAGTTAGTCCTGATGCCAGGAAGGATTTCCTAACAGTTCTTCAGTTATGTCCAACTCTATGTGACTCCAAAGTCCATGAGGTTTTCTTGGCAAAGATATTGGAATGGTTTGCCCTTTCCTTCTCCAATGTGTCCTCATTTTACAGATGAGGGAAATAGGGCTTAAGTGACTTGCCTAGGGTCACACAGCTAGTAAGTGTCTGAGGCTAGATTTGAACTCAAATCTTCCTGAGTTCCTAATCCTAATAATTGGACCTGTCCCAAAGAATAATGGCTTGCCTTGAGAAGTGATAGATTTCTTCTTAAGAAGTCTTTGAGGAGAGCCTGGACAGCCACTTATTGTGTGTTATAGTGGGAATTTCTTCATGTATGGCCTGTACTAGATGGTTGCTGAGATGCTTCTAACTTTCAAATTCTGTGATTCTGTTTTAGTGTACTTTGCAAACAAGAATAATTAGCTAAAATAGGAAGCTACTAAATGATGTGCTGGTTTCCACTTCTGGGTCCTGTTTTCTGTGACCTTTCTTTGGGTCTTGTGAATTTGTGTCCTAGCAAGGGGAAGTCTGTGACAACATGCTGAGTGGTATCAGAAAGTGGAATTACAGATTATTGGGGTAGGGGCAACAAACCAGAAATGTAAGAACTCTCCCAAAGTGAACATGGGTCCTTTGTGTTATGTGAATCACTGGTAGAAGGATCATAATTAGGACAAGGTAATCAAGAATATGCATGTGTATTGTGTGTATACACATATGTATATACATTTGCTTATACAGATAGAAACACACATGTGGAAAACATATTTACACAAATACAGAGATGAATGAACAAAAATGGGAAGAGATTCAGTGTAAATAAACAGTAAGGTATTATGGATGAATTGTATGGAGAAACTTATAAGATATAAATAATTGTAAATATATGTAATTGGCTTTGTCATTCAAAAAGCATTTATTAAATGTTTATTATGTGCCTGGCACTGTGCTAAGTTCTAGAGATGCAAAGAAAGGCAAAAACTATGGTCCCTGCCTTCAAGGAGATTATATCCTAATGAGAGACATCATGTAGATAATTATGTATATATAAGATATATAGTCTACATGGAAAGTAATTTCAGAGAGAAGGGGGGCCTGGGAAAGACCTTTGTAAAAAAATTATTTATTTTTAGTTTTCAACATTCACTTCCATAAGATTTTGAGTTTTAAACTTTTACCCGCTCCCTTTCCTGCCCCCTCAACAAGACAGCTGAAAAAGGCTCTACTTATACATTCATATTAAACATATTTTTACATTCATAAAGGCAACAAAGGCAACAAAAGCAGTTTGATATAAAGAAGAGTTAGAAATAATGGGAAGAACTATGAGAAAGAAGAAACAAACAAAATAACAAAAGAAAAGGAGAACAGATAATATGCTTCCATCTACATTCACACTCCAAAGTTCTTTCTCTGGATGTGGATAGCATTTTCCATCGTGAGTCTTTTGGAGTTGTCATAGGTCCTTGCATTGCTGAGAAGAGTTAAGTCAATCAAAAGTCAGTCATCACACAATGTGACTGTTACTGTGTACAATGTTCTCCTGGTTCTGCTCATTTCACTCAGCATCAATTCATATAAGTCTTTCCAGGTTTTTCTAAAGTCTGCTTGCTCATCATTTCTTATAGCACAATAGTATTCCATTACATTCATATACCACAACTTGTTCAGCCATTCCACAGTTGATGGGAATTCCCTCAATTTCCAGTTCTTTGCCACCACATAAAGAGCTGCTGTAAATATTTTTGTACATGTGGGTCCCTTTCCTTTTTTTTTATAATCTCTTTGGGATACAGCCCCAAAAGTGGTATTGCTGGGTCAAAGGGTATGCAGTTTTACTGCCCTTTGAGCAGTAAAATAGTCTGGGAAAGACCTTTTGCAGAAGGTGAAATTTGAGCTGAGTCTTCAAGCTAGAAGTCAGAGGTGAGGAGGAAGAATATTCTAGGCATGTGGAAGGGGCCAGATTGTAAAGGGCTTTAAATGTCCAATAGAACATTTTTATTATTTCCTCCAGTTCCATTCATGTGAAAAAGAGTGATGGGAGTAAATCAAAGGGGTTGGCAAGGCATGACTGGCAAGAGGACAAGGATAATAAGGGATACAAGTGTAGGGGATAGGGTAGGGTTCAAGAAGGGGTCAAGATAGTAATGGGAGGACAGCATAGCCAGTGTGATGGAGGTGAGGGCTTGCAAAAGAACTGAGGGGTGGATGGACTGGATGCACTGAGGATAAAGAACAGGGTTAGGGCTCATAAGGCATACTTAAGATAGAATGATAAAAGATCCTACTAAATAAAAGGACTTTCATGAACATGGACTTGTGGGTGGTGGCAAGGTCAAACATATGATCTCCGTGTATGGCTGAGGTTGCTCTGCTTTGTCTTTTATTTTTGAAGGGGACCAATGGTATCTCAGAGTGGTGTTTTGACTTGCTCGTGAATTGCATTTAAGTGAGGCAGAGTTGCACAAAAGTCATCAGCCTCACTTTATCTTCCAGAGTGGGAAGACAAGTCAGGACTGGCAATGGCCTGGGATGCAGTGGATGCCCTTGGCATCTTTTCATGTCTGACCAAGCTCTAAGAGCTTCAGCACTGTTGAAACTATTGGCTGTTGGAACAATTTGTTTTCATACACTCATTCTGTCTGGGGAAGCATTCACATACTTTGGGTAGACATCTAACTTACTGAAGGATTTTAGGCCGGTTGGGTACCTTCAAAATGGTTTAGCCTATCAAGATGGTTTATCAGGGTGTGGCCACTGCTTATGCTATAGTTTCTTGGAGCCACAGGTAAGAGTTGAGTGAGCCAGGTGGACACCAAAGGTGGATGAGCAGCCCTGAAAAGGGTTTGGCAAGTCTCTACACCAGGGATGCCAGTCTTCCCTGAACACCCATGTACAACATGTACACCCATGGCTGAGATAAAGTATAGGAGTAGATCATGAGGACTGAATAGAGTGATGAACAGAAAAGTTAGGGTCTTTGAGGCAACACTGATATATAAAGTTCCCTAGTATGAGGGCAAGAATTGGGCTGGGAAAACTGTGGTCCAGGCACTAGACCAATAGAGGCAAGAAAAATATATAAATAATAATCTCTAGGATGTAGATTGGGTGATAAATTTGAATAACACAGGCTTCAGGAGAGGCTGGGAGTGATGGGTAGAGGGAGGATCGATCTGGGAATGGCAGTGGAATATTTCAACTTCCTCACCATGATTAGTAAGTCAGATATGACTGAAAGTGCAACAAGCAATGGGAAAGGTGGTGAGGGATGCTGCATATGTCAGCAGAAGACCTCCAGATGATTGTTAGAACAGGAACACAGCCAAAGTGTAGGGCATGTTTCCTACCCGTGAGCTTTAAAATTCCTTGTTTTTGAATAGGTTATTGGCTCTCCAAGCAGTCTGCACCTTCTCTTCCCATCTGGCCTTTGGTCAAATCCAGCATAGTTCTGATCGTGTCATTTTTCTACTTAAGCTCTCAGGACACTAGTGCATTGTTGGTGGAGTTGTGAACTGATCCAACTATTCTGGAGAGCAATTTGGAACTATGTCCAAAGGGCAATCAAACTATGTATACCCCTTGATCCAGCAATACCACTACTAGGTCTGTATCCCAAAGGGATCATCAAAAAGGGAAAAGGACCTACATGTACAAAAATATTTATAGCAGCTTTTTGTGGTGGAAAAGAATTGGAAATTGAGGGAATTCCTATCACCTGGGAAATGGCTGAACAAGTTGTGGTATATGAATGTAATGGAATACTAATGTGCTATAAGAAATGATGAGCAGGCTGACTTCAGAAAAAACTGGACTTATCTGAACTGATGCCAAGTGAAATGAGCAGAACCAAAACACTGTAAACAGTAACAGCAACATTGTGTGATCAGCTATGATTGACTTAGTTCTCAGAAATGCAATGATCCAAGACAATTCCAAAAGACTCATGATGGAAAATGCTGTCCACATGCAGAAAAAGAGCTATGGAGTCTGAATGCAGAGAGAAGCAGACTATTTTCACCTTTTTTCCCCGTGGCTTTCCCCTTTTGTTGTTTCTTCTTTCACAACATGACTAATGTGGAAATGTTTAACATGATTGTACACGTATAACTTATATCACATGTATAACCTATTGCTTTGCTGTCTTGGGAGGGGGTATGGGATTAAAATTTGAAACTCAAAAATCTCAAAAATTTGAAACTCAAAAAAAAAAGAAAATGAATGTTGAAAACTATCTTTATATGTAATTGAAAAAAATTTAAAAAAAATACTAAAAAGAAGGAAAAAAAGAACTCCCAGGGTTTCCTGTTACATCCAGAATCAAATACAAATCCTAGCATTTAAAGACCTTTACCACCTGGCTCCAGGATATATTTTTAGACTCATTACACATTAATCCTCTTCAATCCAGCCAAATTGCTATACATAAGATGTTTTAAGTCTCCATGTCTTCCTCCCTCCCTGCAACTTGGCTTAGTGCATGATTGATTGATGAGTTCAGTGTGCATGAATACCCAGTGGTGTGTGAAGGAACAGACCAAGAGGTTGTAAAGGAAGGCCAAGACTGCAGTTTGACTTTGCTCTGGAGCTGGGGATTCCCAAATAATCAAGGTTTCAACCAAGTTTTGATATTTTGTGGGTTTTGCTTGGTGTTCAGGTTTCGACCCAAATCCATGAAACTGAGCCATTTGAGTCACAGGTAATCCCAAACCAGCACTCTAGGATTTGGACGAACATACAAGTCACAAGAATCTCTCAGCTGGGTGATTCATCATGGGCACAGATAAAGCCTGTCAGGTGTTTTAGGAAGATAGCAATCAGTATATACTTAATACCTATTATGCTACTGAATAATTTCAGACAAGTCACATTCTCTCTCTTAAGTCTCAGTTTTCCCATCTATAAAACAAGGTTGAAATAAATCTGAGTACCTTCCAGCATTAAATTTTATATGTTTAGCTTATAGAATATGCATTGCTCATCTACAGCCTTTTCTTCCCCCCCTAATCTCCTCTCCCAAGGTGGTGTACTAAGGGACCCAAGTGTCTTGACCTCTCTAAACAACCAGATAAACCTAAGGGTCGTCCAAGCAGGAAGCACAAGCACAAGACTTCAGACCAGGGAGAGGAAAGTCTGGAGACAACACTGGAAGCACTTGTACTAGGTTCAGGTTTAAGGCTCTGTTCAACTAGCTACTCTCTACACTCTAGAAGTATGGTATTGATACTGCTCAGGATTTCAGCTTCTCTAGTCTCATCTCTACAATACCAGGCAGGTGAAACCAGGACTTTGGCCCCTGGATGGATGCTAATGACAGGAAGAGATTACAGCACCACTATTTTTATTGTTCACATTTATCCTCATCCGATCAATGAATGGCCACAGACAATTTTGCAAACAAGCTTGCACTGATGGTCCCATGTCTTGGCTGAGGGGCAGCGCTGGCTTCTTGGTGCTATACAGTAAGCTGCATCTGGAGTCAGTCTGACAGCCAGTTTGGTAAAAATGGGAGAAAATACCCAAGAATTTGGTGACACGATGGCTTCTCAGAAGCATAATTTGGCCGGTATATAGCTGATAGAACATTAATTTGGATGTGCTTCAGGTTAGCTATCTCTCCAGAGATAACTCCCTATGATAAGAGGCTGACTGCCCGTGGCAGTGAAGGCTTTGGATCCTGCTATCACTATATGTTAATGATACAGACTGGAAGGTCTGATCATTCCTCCTTTCCAGGTCTACATTATGCTGGAACATGCAGGATCCTAGTGGAGCTGGGGAGTGCTATTCCCTGCTCTTTCTTTTTTTTTTTTTTAAAGCAATTGGGGTTAAGTAACTTGCTCAAGGTTACACGGCCAGTTATTTCTGGGTGTGGTGCTGAGTATCTGAGCCCGGATTTGATCCAGGTCATCCCGACACTGGAGCCGGTGCTCTTACTCGCTGAGCCACCTGGCCGCCCCTATTCCCTGCTCTTTCCTTCCGTAGAGAAGACTGGCTCAGGACTGTGGAAGGAAAAAAGGAAGAACAAAGTTGTTGCCTCTTTTACTCATGGTAGACGAGGTTTTTGAATTCATTTCCAGTTTCTCCAATCTCTCAAGCCCAGCCAACTTCAAGGGCCTGAAGTTTGCCTGGTCCTGTACTTATCTACCAGCAATATTTTCCCGTAGTAGATTTTCAAGTTATATCTGTAATTTTCTGAAAAAGGAACAACATGGAGGGTTTTTTTTTTAAATAATATGAGACAAGGTTTAACCTGAAATAGGTGGGACTATTTGGTGTTCCTTTCCTTCATTATTGCCCAATTTAGTAAAGCCAGGAATTTGGGATTAACCTGAGACCCCTTTAGCAGGCTGCAGGGTTTGGGGGTGGGAACGAAGAAGATGGAAAGAACTGATTTCCAGCAGCACCTTAAGATTTGCAATTGTCAGCGAACTTTCCAAAGCAATCAGTGACTTAGGCCTTAACCTTCTCAAATTACATATATATATATTTAGTATATGCTATACTAAAATACCTATAATGCCCTTCTAACAACACCCACATAACCTATGTGATTTTTCATTTTAATTTAAAAGCAGTTGAGACTTCCCTTAAATTTGAGTTTCTACGTTTAAGCCTCAAAACAATCACACCCCTAGGGATGTTTCCATAGAAATCTTGTCTGCTGCATTAATTCCAGGGGAAAATGTAGAATGAGAAACTATTGGCTTGCACATTATTTCTTCAATATTGTATAGTTAAAGGGAAGCTTAAAAAAACTGACATTCACCCACAGTAATTAATAAAAGTAAACAATTACTTTATAGTTTCAGTGTTATTCCATTTCAGACAATTTACAATGACAAAACCCTTCAAACCCAAATTGCATTGGTTTTTTGTTTCCCCTTCTCCCCCCACCCCCCAATCTATTTGGCCATTTCCAGGCAGGAAGCAGGTTGGAGAAATCACATCTTGAGGAAAATGCTTTCAGCATATGTTTGTCATGATGCCATTTGGAAATAGGGCTTGGAATAAAAAAAAAAATCCTGTTCCCTTGAAATTGAGTTTATTTTCATCTTAAAGGATGAATTTAAGTGAGGGCAGTGCAATGGTAATAAACTAAAAGTGGTCTTAAAACCCACTGTATAAAGAGCAGGTCTTGGCACCAACACTGGATATAGAAACAGTAAAGATACAAACAGCAATGAGGTTATTAAAAAAAAAAGGCATTTGACTCTTTTATTGTAAAGACCAACTCTTCATAAAGAGCTAAAAGTTGGTGGGGAAGGCACTTGGCAGTGAAGGCTTCAGACAACCTGGTTAGTGATGGGGAGTTCTAAGCTAAAATATAAAAGAACAGCCTCTGCCACGACTAGGGCTCCATGGGGATGGAATCCCTGCTAAATGAGATCCTTGTTTCCCCAAGGCCCAACCAAAACCCTGCAGGTAGAGTCAATGCACCAGAGAACCATGCTGAATGCTTAGGGGTATCCTGTCAGCTATCACTCTGACGGGCAACATCAATAAAGCATTTCTCAGGGAATGTACCTTTGAATTCAATGCTGCTTGAAGTCTAGAATACTGGCACTGGACATCAGATTTTACTCAGTAAAGAATCCCACTGGAAAGAGACCTTGAGTGAGAGCCATTCTTAATGTTGAGAAGGGTATTCAGCCTCTGCTTTCCCAGGAGCAGACCCCACAGAAAGAAAAGGTGGTGAAAACAGGCTTAACACAATAAGGCATGATTGCTTTGGGCTTGAATTGCCAGAGGATTTGGTGTGCTTCTTTTGGATGGAGAATTCAACTGTGCACTTTTTGTTTTGCATAGAACTAAGTGGAAAAAGGTTCCGCTTGGTGCCAACAGCGATTTTTTCCATCTTCCATGTCTGAGGTTGCCAGTCTGGACACCCCAACAGGTTGTACATCTGTTGCCTTTGGAGTTTACAAGGTATACATGTTTGGCCTCCCCCCACAACCCTTAGAAGGCATTATAGAAATTCTCTTTTTAGTAAACATTTAAAGCGACAAACACCACACAATCACAGACTCCAGAATCCCAAGTTTTTCTTGTCACTATGCTCGGCCACATTTTTCCTCTTCACCTGTCTCCGGTGCAGGCCACTCTCAACGGGACTGGTGTGAAGAGATTGTAAACATGATTCCAAGTAGGTGGGTGTACACGGGTGAGTGTTTGGGTCACTGCCTGGGGACAGCGCTGAGGTAGTTTTGATAAATGCTCCAAAGTTGTTCTCCATGGAGGAGGATGTGGGGCTGGCGCTGTTGACTGAGGAATAGCCTGAGGTCACTTCTGTTCTGGACTCTCTCCTATCCTGAAAAAGAAGCCAGTGTTTCTCAGCATGCGTGTGGTTTGATGGCTGCAGTGGCGCGTCCTGTTTGGAGGGGTCCTCTACTCGGCTGTCTTCATCACTGGACTCCTGACAGCAGTGCTGTTCTGGATCCAGATATACCACAGTTACATCGAGGACCCCACTGGGAGATGTGACTGTAGGAACAAAACAGAAGAAAGAGGCGACTGGTAGTCTTGGAGAACCAACAAAAGCCCACCTGTGGAATCGAGCTTCTTGTAGGTAAGAACATCAGCTGTGCCACCACCCAGCCCAGCCTCACACTGGGTGCCTTGCCCAGGACACTGTCTCTGACAAGAGGATGCTAAGGGACCTGTTCCCATAGGAAGGAACCAACGAATGACGGTCTTACAAGTCATTCAGATTTCAGGAGATAGCACCCATAGAGCCTTTATTGACCCTAAGAACTTCACCAGTTTTCAATTCGCCATGAACTCAACCCTCTTTAATTTAGGAAGACAGACTTTCAGGATATTAGAGGCAGCAATTTCCATTCCAGCCTTGAAAATGATAACCACAGATTATCTTTCAGTAGCACGTAAGATTATATTTGTCACATAATTTGACTATAGATCTACTGAGCAATGGATAGTAACCTTTTATGTACATTCAGGTCTTACATTAAAATACTGCTTTCAGAATTCAAATCTGTCTCTATATCACACAGTACTGGCGAGATGTTACTGCATGAATATACATCCAGCTGAGGTCGCACAGATGCTAAGAGGCCTAGCTTGACCAGGCGGAGGCAGAGCCACAATTTTCAGCACAAAAAATAGCAATTTGTGCCTTTCTCCAATGTTGTTAAAATAATGAAACTTAAGCAATACACCTATTCTTCTAGGCATGAAAAAAAGCCGAGACAGGCATCACCAGGTAGGGGTTTAAACAGTGTTCAGTACCTTTAAACAAAGGTCATGATGTGTGATCACTCAAAACTTGAGCTATTCAGCATTGAGAGGACACAGTTAAGGCGACCACGTGTTAACAAAGGACATGTGTTCTTCACTGCTGACATGTGACCCGACACTTACCATCTCCCTCCTTCTCCCCTTCACTTTCCTGGTCTCCCTCGTATCCAGAGCAGTAGTCCAAACTCCAATCCAGAAAGTTGCCCAGGAGAGTTTCCTCTTGGCTGGATAATTCAGCAGTAGGTGTTGTTACGAAACTTCCCCTATCTTCCTGAATGCTGTTTTCCCTTCTTCTAAGGAAGGAGAACACAGCCCAAATTAAATACAGAGCAGGAAATGTGGTACAGTGGAGACTCCCCCACAAGCCAAAAACAAAACAGGAGACCTGGCTTGGCACTCAAGAGACACAGATGCTGGTCCTAGCACTGACCTTTACCAAGTCATTTATGACCTTTGGTCTTAAAAGGACAAGCAACACCAAGTGTTTGTTAAATGAACATCAGCCATCCCTCCCCACTCCATTTTTTTCTGGCTATCGGAGTCACTGACAGAAGTCACACAACCTTGCCTAGGGCCCATGGCAGATAGGTTATCTAATCGCAAATGGACATTTGTACTGGTGCATGGCAGTCCTTGTATTCTTCCCTGATGGGCTCTGTAGGTGGTTATTTCCAAACCTACTATGCCATCTCCTATCCTTTGCTCCCTCTCTCTCAAAAGATGTCTTTACAGGGGCAGCTAGGTGGCACAGTGAGTCAGGAGGACTTGAGTTCAAATCTAGCCTTAGACATTTGACACACTAGCTGTGTGACCTTGGGCAAATCACTTAACCCTTTCCTACCCAAAGAAAGACTATCTATTATATACTAAGAGGCCCTCAAATCACCTTCTCCCCTTCTCTCTCATCCCCTTATTTTTTCCTCCAGTCACTTGGACACTGAGGTAGCTCTTATTGCTTTAGGTCAACCTCTCTACTCACACCTTTCATCCCACCCTCTCTCATATCCTAGAGAAGCTTGTTCCTTCAATCTCCTCTGTCCAATCTTCCTTTTCTTCCCTTCTGCTGTGATGATGCCATGTGAATGACAGATGAGGCAGCAGCATGCTGTAGCAGCAAGCATGCTGGACTGGGCCTTCAAATTTTTCCTCATTTACCTGCTATGGCACCATGTCAAAGAACCACTGAGCCTTCAGGGTGCTCAGCTGTAGAACAGATGGATAGTCTAGTTTTTAATTCACAAAGTTGTTATGAGGATTAAATGAGATAATGAATGTAAAATATTTTTAGAAACTTTAGTGTTACATAAATATTAGCTATTCCTGTTTGTTATTGTTAATGGCACTTTTTTCCATCCCTCAGGATCTTTTACCTGATACTGCCATCCCCCTCCTCCCCCTCGCCTCAAGCTATCATTCTCTCCTACCTTTATTTTTTTTAAATGAGTTTTTGCTGCTATCTTTTGTTTCTTACATCAGCAGTTTTCTTAAGTCTCCTCCTCCCATAAGTCATCCCACATCACAAACAGTAATTTTAGAGAGGAAAAAAAAATCAGCACAACTGATCAATACATGGAAAAAGTCTGAAAATATGTGCCATGTGTAACATCTGTGGATATCACCTCCATGAAGGGGTGGGGGTGTCCTCTTGTATGTCTTCATTTAAGTCCTACTTGATCTAATTTTGTTACATTTACTTACTTTTCTTTTGGAGGCAGTTAGGGTTAAGTAACTTGCCCAGGGTGACACAGCTAGTAAGTGTCTGAGGCTGAGTTTGAACTCAGATCCTCCTGACTCCAGGCCACATTTCCCTTTGATTTTCTGATGTCATTCTCTTTACATTGTTGTAGTTGCCATGTATGCTGTCATCTTGGTTCTGCTTACTTCACACCTACTTCACATAGATCTGTCCAGGCTTCTCTGTATTCATCACACACCTCATTTTTTACAGCACATTTATGTGCTGCACTTTGTTTAGCCATTTCCCCAATTGATGGACACCTACTTTGTTTCCAATTCGTCCCTGTCACAAAAAGTGCTGCTATAAATATTTTGGAATATGGAGGTACTTTCTTCTTGTGGGTGGCTTCCTGGGGGTAAAAGCCTACTAATGAATAGTTTACAAGGCATAGACATTTTAATCATTCTATTTACACAATTCCAAACTGCTTTCCAAAATGGTCACACTATTTCACAGCTCCACCAACATCCTTAAATTCCTGGTATAAATCCCCCTTGGTCATAATGGATGATTTCTTGGATAAATTAGTCTGGCAGGATTTTGTTTAAAATTTTTGAGTCAACATTAATGATATTTCTCTGTAGTTTTTTTGTGTTTGTTTTATTGTTCCCTGGTTTAGGTACTATGACTAAATTTGTCTCATAAGAAGATTCTGATAGGGTGCTTTCTTTCTCAATTTTTGAGAACAGTGTGTAGTTTGTGTAGTAACTGTTCTTTAAAAGTTTGACAGAATTCTCCTATGAATCCATCAGGACCAAGAGTTTTTTCCTTTGGTAGTTTCTTTACAGCTGGCTCTATTTCCTTTTCTGAGAAAAGTAGTAAAAAAGTCCATTCCTGATATAAGTAACACATTGACAATGCCGATCATAAAAAACAAAACAAAAACCTAGAAGCAAAATTTAAAAAGCAGGACATATTCCTCCTGGTGAAAAAATAGAGCCTCTGTAAAAAGGCCTATCAGTGTGGACATGAATCTCACCTTTTGGTTCTCTTCCCAGAGGGTGAGTTGAGGAAGGTCTGAATTTCTGCCACATTGAGGGAGGAAGAAGGTTCTGTGTCCTCTTGCTTTACTCCTAATAACTTGCACAACTGGCCATAACCCATTACCTTTGAAAAAAAAGATAGCTAGTAATAGTGCTTCTTCATTCCTTTTTCATTCTCTCCAGTGCCAAAACATGAATGATACAAACACAAAGTGTCATCTAATTTTTGAACAGGTGGGACAGGTAAAGCTCAGTTATACACACTTCTCTCAACTTTGGACACACTTAAAGCAGACATTTTTAGATGAGTGCTACTTAAAATGTGGGTGGAGAAAAACTGGGCAGCAGTAAAAGGTTTCTGAACACACAGTGACCAAAAATGAATTAAAAAATCAAACTTGTACAGAATCTAAGGTGTTTCTGGCAGTACTTGCCCATGTTGCATCATGTAACTTGACTGTGGCCTTGGTTCTGAACACATGGACATGTGTACCCTGCACTGCACATGCTGTCACGCCCGTGCAGTGCCAAAGAATGTTGCAGTAATGTGCAAAACTTTAAGAAGCCTAGTTTTAGATAATTGGTCAAAGACAATTATAAAAGTACCTTTTCTTGGCCAATCCCTTCATATCGTTTATCCTCAAAACGTTGTTTCACAGCTGTCAAGGAAACTTGCCTATAATCCTTTGGGGCATCATCATGGAAGCTAAGAGAACAAGACACAGGAGGAGGAAAAGAAGTGGTAAGAATCAAATGCAGAGAAGTGATTATCCAATACTTAAGACTTTGGCTGCTCCCATTCCAGTGATAATGAAGGCTTAAAAGTCAATATTAAATTAGATGGAAATATACAGATGTTCTAAATGAGTTTGGGAAATACATTTGTTAGATTGGTACTAGACCCTTGACAATCATTTAAGGTCTCTGTGTAGCATGCAACTGGCTGTGAGAGAAGTCCAAGTGCTCACCCAAGAAGGCCCCATCTAATTCTACACCTATCAGTTACTCTGGGGGAGGATTAGAGGATGGGTGGCCAGAGAGACAAAGGCTAACATCAGTACCTTTTTTTTTTTGACCAACAATTGCTATTCTCATTGAAGTTTCTAATTCGGTCACTGAAACGATTTGTGATGTCACAATCTGGCCATCAAAGAGTGCAGAGAGTCTTAGAGTGCAGGCTAAAAGCACCATAGCTCCAAAGTCTATTCCTCTTAGCTTGACAGAATAAAACTTTGTATAGCATGGAAGCCATTTTTGGTAAGGGATTAATTAATATTATTTTTCTGCCTATTCATTTAGATTCCCTGCATTCATCACTGACACCAAAACCACTGGAATAAAGAAAAATAAAACTTCCTTTGAATGCTGGGCATTGTAGCTTAGAACCAATACAAACAAGGCTTGCGTACAGCACAACAACCTGTCCAATCTCAAAGGAGGTCTGCTACTGAACAAGTATTTTCAGATTATTTTGGAAAAATGTTTTAGGCCACACTGTTGCTCAGAAGTTGGGTAAACCATATCTGCATATAGTTCCTTTCCCTTCAAGTCACTGTGAATTTTTAAACTAAGTTACCATTTTTTGTGAAGGCTCAAAACGCAGGGTATAAGGTCTTCATAGAAGAATCCAGTGCATTCCCACAACTGACTTGTCCAGGGATGTGCTGGGGAAGAAGAAGGGTCAGTGAGACAAAGTGGTAGGGCTGCAGCATCACAACACTCACTTCTCAAGGGCATTTGACTTCTTTAGTGCCAAGAAATAGTCCCCAAAGACTCAAATGTCCCTATTCCAATAAAATTCTATCAGCAGCAGTGGCACTGCAGGCTACTCAATATCTGTAGGCCTTACAAGAGCCTCTTCTCCAACTCTGATGGCCCAAGCAAAGACCCAGGAAGCCAAGTAATCAGAAAAGGGGCTTCAGTTCCTGAGGGCTGTGAGGTCTTTACATGGATGGGCTATTGCAGAGTGACAACCTGCATATCATCAAACTAAGTCAGAGATCACACCGGATGAGACGTCTTTTTGGCCACATTCTAATGCCCTCATCAGAACCTGCTCACCTGCTAGCTAACTGTTGAAAGAAGTGCAAAGAATCAGACAGATGCTAAATCCAAACTGTCAACAAGACAGTCATAGTGGAAGGGCAGGGCAAAATCACAGTGATAACATTATTCTGACAATATGGACTAGGCACTGCGGAACAGTTCTTAGCATCATATTCAGGAGGCTGCCATCTCGGCTAGATGAAGACTCAGTAATGCCTCTTCTCTTACTTTACCTCTTCAGTATCTGCTTTTGGGAATGGGCATGACTGCCAAGACTACCATGCTGCCCAAGCTGGGAATCTAGGTTTGTGGTCAGTACTACTCAGGCCATTTCACCTGCTACTCTCCAGACCAAAAGGACATGAAGCCATATGTAGGAGGCGGTCTTGAGACTTCCCTCAGAATTCAACGTGCACAGTGAAAAAGATGGATGATGTGAGTACAATGCTAATAATGTTTTGGGGAACAGAAGTCTGTTGTTGCTGTCTCAGGGGTGTGAAGTTGGGGGCATAGTCTCATTACCAGGCTGGAGGAGTCAAGATATTTCTTTATTCTTCCTGTAATGTCTGCGACAAGAGTTGTCTCTTTGTGGGGGAGGTAGGTGAAGGGGTAAGAAAAGGGAGAAAGACATTCCATTCTCCCCACAGACCTACCGTGTTTCCCCGATAATAAGACACTGTCTTATTAAATTTTTTGGAAAGAAAAACACCAGAGGGCTTATTTTCAGGGGAGGGCTTATGTTGTCCTGCCTCAGCTCTCCTCCGCGGCACTGCTCTCAATGGCGCCAGCAAGCAAATCACTGGGGAAGAACAGGATGATGCGCTCACTGCTGCAGCTCTGATTGGATGCAGCTCGGAGCGCGGCGTGCGTTTCACCGGGGGGGGGGGACGGTGCATACAGAGGGTACCGTAATGTAGCGTGTAGCGCAGGGGATCACCTTCACTACAGTACCAATCTCAATAGGGCTTATTTTCGGGGGAGGGCTTATTTTAGAGAAATCTTACACAGTAAGGGGAGGGCTTATTTTCGGGATAGGTCTTATTATCGGGGAAACATGGTAAGAAGATGAGCCTGAAAGGCTGAGAAAAACTTGGGAGAGACTCAGGAATTGCCTCTGGGTTAAGGAAACAAGTCCAAGAAATACCTAATAGGCATGACCATGACTTCCTTTCACTCTTTTTTTTTTTTGTTTTGTTTGGAGGGGGGAAGGTAGGGCAATTGGGGTTAAGTGACTTGCCCAAGGTCACACAGCTAGTTTTGTGTTAAGTGTCTGTGGCCGGATTTGAACTCAGGTCCTCCTGACTCCAGGGCCGGTGCTCTATTCACTGTGCTACTTAGTCGCCCCTTCCTTCCTTTCATTCTTTATCCTGGTCCTACTTGAATCTGTGAAGCCACAGACATCATTTCTACTCAAGGTCTTTAAGTCCCATCATCCACGAGACAGGAAATCATGTTCTTCCTCTCCCTGCCTACCTAACAATGTCGATGGGAGAGTAAATGAACACAATAAACACTAGCTATATGTCCACTCATGAATTCATCTCTTTAACCAGTTATAAATAAAAAGCATCCTACCTAGGGAGCTCAGAGGAAGATACATACATATATAACTTCATTCTGGATCACTGCTGTAAAACCACAATTGTTGGCTGTATCCTATACCTTGTAACCCCTTCTGAGATTTCATACAGCCTGACCCATGTCACAGGGGTGGGGAACCTGTGGTCTCAAGGCCATAGGTTCTCCATCCCTGGTAGGAGCTTCCAGTCCCACCCTGGATGCAAGAGAATCTGTAGGTTATCTTGTAAGCCTTGACTTTCCTCTTTTCCCTAGAAGTACATACAAGTAAGTTTTACAGAGATAAAAATATCTTATGAACTATGAAATGTTATCATTGTCAAATTCCACAGCAGTCCTATAACTACACTGCACTCCAGGTATGAGTAGGAGAAAAGCGCAGATCACGGTGGCATCAGCTGTGTGACTGGGGTGAGTCACAATGTCCTGGATAGAACCTGTTTCCTTATCTATAAAATGAGGAAAATAGCCCCTTTATTACGTATCTCATAGGGTTATTTATGAGAATCAAATTAGATGATGTATACAAAGAACCTTGTAAATGGTAAACAAATGTTGCTATTATTATTACTGTAGAGTATGTCTTACCTTGCCTGTGCATCAGCTTGGCCAGCAATAGGGCTGCAGCAGCCAGATGGGCTGGGGAGTACACAGAGAGGCTCGTATACAACAGGGAGAGTTCACAGATAAAGCTGTACAGGTGAAGAGTTCTTCTCTCTGTTGGGACTACATTCACTAGCACTTCTTTGTAATCTACAAGAGTAGGAATCTAATAAAGGAGAGAACACTCCAATTTATTAAACTTAAGATTTCAGATCTAAATAGCACATAGATGTAAGTACAATATCCTGCTATATAGAAAGGGGAGTCAGTCTCTTAGATGAATTTAAATCTTTCTTCAAAATACTTCATTTATTTTAGAAACACAAACACAAATTTTGCTGCGTGGATCCTCAGAAACACTTGTTGCCACATATTCAAACACAGTAATGAGGCTCAAAAGCAGCATGCACTGAAAGGGGTCCTGCCTTCATGGAGGGGGGCGGGGGCGGGTGGCCCTCCCTGTGCTGATGCAGAGTGTAACCCTTTCTGTATCTGAGCTGATGGTTTTCATTACTTCCTGTGACCATCTCTGGTGAGGAGTCTTTCTGGCTTTGGCTAGGCTCGTCCTCAGAAGACACACACAGGCCGTCACTGGCCCTGGACTTGAAGGCTTTCCAGATAGGTCCTTCTAGAGTTTGTACTTTACTGGCACTCTTTGAGACCCCCGAATCCCCTGATTGCCACAATAAAGTATCAGAAAGAAGACTTTTAAAATGGGTACATTCTTAATAAATCACATCTTTGACAAAGGAAACTTCCTAGGATTGCAGATGGAGAGCTAGAAGGGGCCTAAGAGGAACCCCTTCACTCTAAAGATGAGGAAACTGAGGGAGAGAGAACCTGTTAAGTGCCTGAGGTGGAACAAGAACACAGAGCTTCTTATGGATTCCAAGGCCACTATCCTACCGACAATGCCATATGGATTTTCCACTTCCTTCCCTGGTACTGTCCTGAGTCTAACGCTACCACTGTGGCACACAGGTCTGTATTTTGGACAGGTAAAGTTACAGTTTCTAGATATCGTGAGCTCCTCTTCAGCCCAGAACACCTCTTTCTCTTACCAATACACACTGGTAGCATTGCTGTTGGAATCTAATTGTTGATCCTGCCTTTACCTTCCCCACTCTGGGAAAGGCCCTTGTGACACCAGATTGGTACCAATCCAAATGCCAGTGGTTATTCCCCCTACCTCACTGACATATAATCACTCATCGGGACAGAGAGAAGTACAACTTTAATTTAAAAATCTGTAACTTACTCGAATCTTTCCTTCCAGGGCAGAAATGATCTCTCCCATCATTCTCACTAGATCTTCATATTTATAAGTGTTATCTGTTAGCCAAACTGCTTCACGAATTGTCAAGATCTCTTTGCTAATGAAACTGAAAAATGAAGAGATATACCATACTTTAATTCAATGTTGAAAGCTTGTTGGGTTTGGCAATGACCAAGACTTTATGGAAAGTTCTGCTATGGGGCATGGAAAAGGTATGAAACAATAAGAGATGAAATTACTTTTTTAGCCTTTGGTGCCACTGGGGAGCAAAACAATATGTATAGAAAGAAAAAGGGTGGAGGGCATAAAAGGAAAAAAAAAAACAACAAGAATATTAGGGAAGGGGGCGGCCAGGTGGCTCAGCGAGTAAGAGCACTGGTCCCAGTGTCGGGATGACCTGGGGATCAAATTCACTCAGATACTTAGCACCACACCCAGAAATAACTGGCCGTGTAACCTTGAGCAAGTTACTTAAGCCTGATTGCTTAAAAAAAAAAAATATTAGGGAAGGAAGTTAGGATAGGTTACGAAGAAAAAGAAAGTTAGCTGTCTGGTGGCGAATGACCAAACCATCTACACAACCTTTGCTGCCTTCATTAAGCTATCCCTGAGTACCCTAGAATCTGTATAGAAAGAATGGCAAAAAGCCTGGCTAAAGATTTAAAAAATTAGTCAAAGGACCCTGCTTCTTTCCATAAAACTGTTAGCTTTTTATAGGTATTGGATGGTCTAAAGCCTCACACAGTCAAAGCCTCACCTGAAGGGACCATCTTGAGATTGTGTGGTATAATCATCATTATCCACATTAGAGCAACTTCATACTTCTCAACAGCTCAATGAATGCCAGCTCTACCAGGCATTATTTTTCAAGAGGTTCAACTTCATTAGCTATGCTCCTAGATAACATAATCTGCACATGAATTTTGGCATCCATTACTGAGATATGAATTGATTATATAGTTGATTATATAGTCATATGATTAGGCCAAAGACCTAGGAACAAGTCTTTGGGCCATATTTGTCTTCCTTACTCTGCACATCCCATCCCAACTCCTATCTTGCCTCCACTATAGCAACTGGTTTCCTGCTTGTCTTAGTCTTATTAATTTCAGTGCTCTTATGAAACTCTGGTGGGGCGGCTAGATGGTGCAGTGAATAAAGCACCAGCCCTGGAGTCAGGAGGCCCTGAGTTCAAATTCGGCCTCAGACACTTGACACACTTACTAGCTGTGTGATCTTGGGCAAGTCACTTAACCTCAACTGCCCTTCCTCCTCCTCCTCCAAAAAAGAAAACAAAAACAAAAAACAAAACAAAAAAACAAAAACAAACAAAAAAAAAACTCTGGTACCAGCCCAGCCTGACCTTTTGGGTCACAATTGCTTGGCCCTTTATATGGACATTGACACTTATTACACAATCTTTGCTTAATCACTGGTACAAGTTGGCCATTCTCCACAGTGGGTACAATAATAAAGAAATTAAAATATTAACAAACAATCATAACAAAAAAGCATAACCTTTACAAGGGAGTGTAATAATAGTTTTCAAAGCCTAGGTAAAAGAATGATAAAAACTGTAGATCACAGATAATATTGATATTATATATCAACGGAATGCAAAGAGGTACTCAGATGTAAATTTATAGTGCTGATTACCTCTATTAAGCAGAGTAAAAAATAAACTTGAGTTGAGTGTGCATTCAAAGAAAAAGACACAAAGTAATACACCAAATGAGAGAAGTCAGAAAATTATTAAGGTCAGTAAGTAAGGTAGAAAGCCACAGAATAATTGAAATAATAAATAAAACCAAAAGGTGATCTTTAACAAAATAAATAATATTAATAATTAATAGAATTGGGGGCGGCCAGGTAGCACAGTGAGTAAGAACACCGGCCTCAGAGTTGGGATGACCTGGGATCAAATCCAGGCTCAGACACTTAGCACCCATCCAGAAACATCTGGCTGTGTAACCTTGAGCAAGTTACTTAACCCCAATTGCTTAAAAAAAAAAAATTAATAGAATTGGTAAATAATTCGCAAACATTTTTTTTAAGTGAGAGGATTTACAAAATGTACAAAGTTTTGTTAATTTGGGGCTTTATTCTTTATTTTGCTTGTACTTGTTGAAATTGTTAATTTAAAATATTTTTGGGAAAAGAAAAGACCTGGGGAGGTTTTGTTTGATTGTAAATCAAATGAAGGTGTTGCTAAGATTTTCAACAATACCACAAGCTGCATTAACCAAAGTATGGCATCTAGGTGATAATTATGTTCTATTCTCCACTGGTTAAATAATACTTAGAATATTATGTTCAATTCTAGAGGCCACACTTATATATTGACAAAATTGGAGAAAATCTGGAAAGTAATATTTCAGATGATGATGCACTTAGAAATCATGTCATATAAGAAATGGTCTAAGAAATTGGTCATATGGAGAGGCTAGATGGCACAGTGAATACAGCACCAGGCCTGGAGTCAGGAGGACCTGAGTTAAAATGTGCCCTTGGGCAAGTCACTTAACCCCAATTGCCCTGCCTTTCCCCCTTCAAAAAGCAAATAAAATAAAATAAAATAAATTGGTCATATTTAGCTATAATGGGAATGGGAATTTGAAGATCTTCCCTGCTTTGAAAGTAAACTGTTCCCTAATAGGCTGAATGTAATCACATGGAGCTTGTGGTGGGAGGAATTTGCTGAAGGGAAACAGAGCCCACAGGAAGCTGGGAGCCAGAACCAAAGAGATGGTAGGAAAGGGAGGTGCTTAGGTAAGGAGAGAGAAAGGGGTTTTGTGAGTAAATATTGATCTTGTATTGGTTTGTGGGAAGGCTGAATGATGCTGTGGCTCTCAGTATTACTATGGCTTCTTAATATCTTTGGTACAATGACGGAATCAGCTTACTAGTTTTGGGATTCGTTTTTCTGGTGTTTAAATAAATGCTTCAGTTCTGTCCTCTATCTGGAGAACCTGGTATATTTTTGTGATTGAATGTCGTGCGATATTTATAGACAAGTTCTTGAATGTGATCATGGGTGCTGTAAATATTGCACTAGCGCTACATTAGCCTGAAGCAAACTTAGGGACATGATAACTGTCACTTTACATGTTGGTTTTTCAGATACTTGAAGGGAGAGTATGTATGTGTTTTTCTAGAAAACCAAACTAAATGCTATTGGTGAAAATCATAGGAAGACAAGATTCCATTTGAATGTAAAGAAGAATTTGCCCCAAATGAGAGATGTTAACAATAGAACAAGTCATCTTATGAAACAGTGAGTTCCCATCCCAAGGAATAAGTAGGGGTATTTGTCAGGGATATTGTATAGATTGGTTTCCTAAATTGGGATGCTTAGCTTGTATTAAGTTTAGTTGGGTTTGCTTTCAAGATTCTAAAAAGAATAAAAAATATTCTAAGATTCTTAAAAAAAAAAAAAAAAGGACAAATTTGAGAAGTCAGGTTTTGACAGATATATTTTAGACCTTAGAAAATAAATGAGGGCATAGAAAACTGGCAGCTCTCCTGAATCTAAAGTACCTACTCCATAAAACCCAGAGGAACAAAGAAGCTACAGCTGGGTTACATGTTGGAACAAAGTATAAACACAGTTTCAAAATTAAAAAGTGAAAATGCCTGCTGAGATCCTACATCTAATGTTTATATAGCCTAGGTTTGAGTTTCTGGAGATTTCTCATGTCACAGAGCACACCATAGGGTCCATACAGATTTAGAAAATTTGAAGTCACTAAACAAAACATCCAAATCATTAGCATCCTCTCCTATGAACATTTAGTCAACACTGCAGGATTTGTGAACAGGTAGGTATCTCACCGGGTACAGATGACCATGCAAGCAATCCCCAGAAGCTGCAGCTTGGCTCGAGGCACCACTCTTAGCTTCAGGTAACGATCCACACATTCCACTGTCATATGAAGGCAAAGGCTTGTAAAATCCTTCATGGTGGCAACTTCCACTAGCCAGTCGATCAAAATGTACCTATGAAAACAGCACCCACATCCACTGTCTGCATTAGTAAGAGCATTAAAAAAAAAAAGTTATATTTAATAAAACTAACAAATCTCCAATACAAATTTTTCCCCCTATAAGAGGGAACTTTATAAAACAAACGTACTCTAAAACCAACCTTGACTACAGCTGAATCAATTTGTACAAATGAACAAGCTATGGTCTAGGTGATTGCTTTCATAATGCATGAAAATGCTAAATGATTAATTTGGGTGAAATGATTGATTCCAAAGAGATCACAAACTTGAATCTGTCATGGAGTGAGCCTACTGCTCCTTGAGGACTGTCAGACCTGTTGTTTTATCCTCCATTACACCCACAAGAAAACTGCTCAGCCAAGTGTGTCTAAGGGCTAATGGATCATTTTCTACTTTTACACATTGACAAAACCTTCACTAGAGTTAGCTATTGAGTTTGAAACTATTTCAAGATGGTTGTGTAGAAATTAGAAAGTTAAGGTGAGAAAGAGGTTCTTTAGAGAAATATTAAGGGAACACATAGAGAGCAATAATACCCCATTTATCTGGAGGTCACTAATTAAGGGAAATTAGTGAACTAGATTATAGCCCAGAACTAGAAATTAAGTAATAAAAGTCTCTGGGCAGTCAAAATGATGGTCACAAAATGAATGAACTTAAAACTCATGCACCTGAAAGAACTTTTTGGTTTGTCACTAAGAAGGACTACATATTCTTAATCAGGGTAACCAAGCTTAGTTTGGTCTCCTAGTCAATGGCTATAGTTGGGTGAGAGTGGAGGAGCTTTGAGAAACAGGCACATAGATGGGGCAAAAAGGGATAATAATAGACAATCAAATAGCCTAGTCTTGAGGGAAACATCAGAGAAGTCACTAAAAAAAGCAGGACAGTTGGAGGCATGTAGCAAAAAAACAAACAGCTTTACATAGTGTACCTAAAAAAGACCCTGAAGGCATAACATAATTATAGTGGTCTAATAACTGTTGGCCATAATAATAACCTAATAATGCACTTCTAAAAAGTTAAAGCATACTTAATTTAAGTGAGCAGGAAGTATGAAACATAAAAATAGCTAAAAAAATTTTAAATAATTAAAAAACACTTTTAAGGCATTTCAGTTAAGTTGAAAAATTGATTTATGTGTAATTATTTATCCCTAATAATGCTGGATAAACAAATAATGCACAGTAAAGAATCCAAAGAAAGCAATTCTGTTTCCTGTGACCTTACAGAATATGCTCTGGCTATTCCTACCTGAGTGCTTACCTCATTGTGTCATTCATTCCCTTCTGCACAGTGAAAATGCTCTTTTTGCTGACAGGGTGAGAAGCCTGAAAGAGCTGCAACACCACTTCATGAGAAGATTTTGCTTCTAATCCAAGCTGGTTTCCATTTCCACAAGCTTTGGCTAAAGATATCTTGAGAAAAAAAACACAAAACCAAAAATAAGCCTGAAATACAGACTTGTAGGTAATTCATAGTAACAAAAAACTGGATTTGGAGCCAGGGGCCTGGGCTCACTGTCTAGCTCAGACACTTTGTGCAAGACAGGCCAAGTCACTGTCTCTCTGGTACTTAGCTTTCCCATCTGTCAAATTCTGGAGTTAGACCAGATGACTTCTAAGGTCCCTCCTTAGGCTTTCTTGAAGTGTTGTATGGTGGGAAGAGACCTCAGTTTGTAGTCAGAGGACCTGGGTTCTCCTCTCAGGTGTGCCCCTGGACAACGCACACACTTAGCTGGTAACTCAGTAGATAGAGAGTTGGGCCTGCAGTCACAAAGACCTGAGTCTATGTCCGGCCTCAGGTGGTGTGGAGATTATTATTAGGAGGTATTAGGAAAGAATTAAAGATGATAGGACTTAATTGGGCCTTGAGAAGTTTAGGATTTGGACTGGCAAAGAGGAAAAGAATGTTCTCCTCTTGCCTCTCCATCTTTGGGTAATGTAAAGAAAGAAAGGAAACTACACGAGGAGTCGTGAACAAGAGAGCTCAGACTTGCTCTCCTTGGCCCCAGAGGCTATAACTAGGAGCCTTCGGCAGAAGTAGCAAAGAAAAAATGTAGGCTTGACTTAAGAAAAAAAAATTCCAAAGAATTAAAACTATTTAGAGTAAAATGGGCTGCCTTGGGAGGTGGTAAAATCCCCCTCCTTTGGGGTTTTTAAGTTCAGACTACATACTACTTGTTGGGGATATTATAGAGGGAATCCAGGCTTAGTTATCAGCTGCATGAGATAGCCATTCAAGTTTCTCCCAGATATTTGATGCTGTGTTTCTGTGAGTTAAGATGGTCTGGTTTTTAACCCAAGAAGGGTCACTGATTTTTCATTTTTCATCTTTCTGAGCCTCTTTCTTTATCTGTAAAATGTGGAAAATATCTACTCTAGATAACTCATTTGTGAGATGAGAGATAAAATTATTAAAATAAAACACACTTAAGAAATATAAACTGGAAATTAGAGTAAACAAATAGTAATGTTTTGGCTTCAGAAGATTTTACCTGTGCTTCCCAACAGCCCTTGGTTGCATAGTCCCTGAGTTTCCGGAGGCTCTGGAGGTATCTTCCAGGGTCTGACATCTGTCAATGGAAGAACATCACAATGAATTTAGGTTCTTTTTTTTATTTTGTGGAACTCAGGTGTGACTATTCCATTCCTTTTCTACATCCCCTTAAGAGTGCCATGACTTACATCTCACCGGCCAGATTGGCTAAGATGACAAAACAGGAGAGGATGTGGAAAAACTGGAACACTAATGCATTGTTGGTGGAGTTGTGAACTGATCCCACCATTCTGGAAAGCAATCTGGAACTATGCCCAAAGGGCTATAAAAAAGTGTATACCCTTTGACCCAGGCAATACCACTTCTAGGGCTGTATCCCAAAGAGATCACAGAAGTGGGAAAAGGACACGTATGTACAAAAATATTTATAGCAGCTCTTTTTGTGGGGGCAAAGAACTGGAAATCAAGGGGATGCTCACCAACTGGGGAATGGCTAAACAAGTTGTGATATATGAATGTAATGGAATACTATTGTGCTATAAGAAATGAAGAGCAGACAGACTTCATATAACCTGGAGAGACTTATATAATAAACTGATGCTGAGTGAGAAGAGCAGAACCAGAACTTTGTACACAATTACAGACACACTATATGTGTGGATGGCTAACTTTGATAGACTGGTCTCCCCTTAGCAATGCAAGGTTAGAAGACAACTCCAAAAGACTCATGATGGGGTAGAAGCACGACCTCCCCACTGCTCCTGCTTCCACCTTCCCCAATCCATGTAAAAAGGGGACTCTAAACAAACTTTGGAGCTGCAGAACCCACAAAATGACACAGAGAAGCTAACCTCCCTCTGAGGAAAGCCCGGCAGGCTGGCAGGAATCGGCCAGCGCAGCGCTCTGGGATCTGAGCCTAGCCCCACACTGAGGCTTTAGCCCCAGGGTGGGCCTGAAAAGCCACCATCCGGAGGGACTCCAGATCAGCAGCAGCAGTGGCCATTTCCAGAATTATCAGCACACAGATGCAAAGGACAAAGTGAGAGGTCAGTGCAGTCTGGATTTTGGGACCCAGTAAGTGGGAGTGCATGACTATTGCCCGCAGGGCGAGAAGCCGCTGAGACACCAGCACAGCCAGCCAGTGCCACGTGGCAGCTTCAGCTCCTGGCCTGCAGAGTGTAGGGGGACAAAGCACCAGTCTGAGGCGTAATTGCTCTTGCTTTAACCTGCTTGGATCTGGATTACAGTCTAGGGTGGAGGTCCTGGGGTGTGTGTCCAGCTTGCCAGAGCGTGTGGGGACCTCAGAGAGGGCACCCATCTAATAACTCCGGTAGCTGAGAAAACCCAGCATTTGGGACAAAAGCTCCCCTGTTTGGTGGCAGAGTCCTATTGTGGCAAAAAGCCCAGGGGTCAAGTGACTGAGAGGCCACACGACCAGGCAAAGGAAACAATGTAGACAGAAGATTCCAACATTAGACTCCTATTTCGGGGACAAAAAGGAGCAAAGCATGGAATAGGAGGAAGACAGTGAAGTCAGAACTCCTGCACCAAAACGTCAAAGGAAAATACAAGCTGGTTACAGGCCATAGAGGACCTTAAGAAGCATATAAGAGAAGAGGAGGAAAAATTGGGAAGAGAAATGAGAACAATGCAAGAAAATTATGAAATGAGAGTCAACAGCCTGACTAAGGAAAATAATACCTTAAAGAACAGACTGACTCAAATGGCAAAAGAGGCTCAAAAAGGCAATGAGGAGAAGAATGCCTTAAAAAGCCAAATTTGCAGGAGTAGAAGCACGACCTTCCCGCAGCTCCGGCTTCCACCCTCCCCAATCCATGTAAAAAGGGGACTCTAAACAAACTTTGGAGCTGCAGAACCCACAAAATGACACAGAGAAGCTAACCTCCCGCTGAGGACAGCCCTGCAGGAATCCAACGCAGCGCTCTGGGAGCCCAGAGCCGAGCCCAGCACCTCGCCAAGGCTTTAGCCCCAGGGCAGGCCTGACCAGCCACTGACCACAGGGACTCCAGATCAGCAGCAGCTGTGGCCGTTTCCAGATTTATCAACACATAGACACAAAGGACAAAGCGAGAGCTCAGTACAGTCTGGACTTTGGGACCAGTTAAGTGGGAGTGCGTAGCTTTTACCCCCAGGGCGAAAAGCTGCTGAGACGCTGGCACAGCCAGCCAGTGCCACGTGGCAGCTTCAGCTCTTGGCCTGCAGAGTGTAGGGGGACCAAGCACCAGTCTGAGGGGTAATCACTCTTGCTTTAACCTGCTTGGATCTGGATTGCAATCTAGGGTGGAGGTTCTGGGGTGTGTGTCCAGCTTGCCAGAGCGTGTGGAGACCTCAGAGAGGGCACCCATCTAATACCTCCGGTAGCTGAGAAAACCCCAGTGTTTGGGACGAAAGCTCCCCTGTCTGGTAGCAGAGTCCTACTCTGGTGGCAAAAAGCCCAGGAGTCAAGTGACTGAGGGGCGACATGACCAGGCAAAGGAAACAAAGCAGACAGAAGATTCCAACAATACACTCCTATTTTGGGAACAAAAAGGAGCAAATTATGGAACAGGAGGAGAACAGTGAAGTCAGAACTCCTGCACCAAAAGCTTCAAAGGAAAATACAAGCTGGCTACAGGCCATAGAGGACCTTAAGAAAGATTCTGAAAACCAAATAAGAGAAGTGGAGGAAAAATTGGGAAGAGAAATGAGAACAATGCAAGAAAATTATGAAATGAGAGTCAACAGCCTGACTGAGGAAAATAATACCTTAAAAAACAGACTGACTCAAATGGCAAAGGAGGCCCAAAAAGGCAATGAGGAGAAGAATGCCTTAAAAAGCTGAATTTACCAGATGGAAAAAGAATCTCAAAAACTCAATGAGGAGAATCATTCCTTCAGAATTAGATTGGAACAAATGGAAGCTAATGACTTTATGAGAAATCAAGATGCCGTTAAACAGATCCAAACAAATGAAAGAATAGAAGGCAATGTGAAATACCTCATGGGAAAAACCACTGACCTGGAAAATAGATCTAGGAGAGATCAAAAATTATTGGACTGCCTAAAAGCCATGACCAAAGTAAGAACCTAAAAATCATCCTCCAGGAAGTTCTCAAAGAAAACTACCCTGATGTTTTAGAACCAGAGGGCAAAATAGAGGTTGAAAGAATCCACTGATCACTTCCTGAAAAAGATCCCAAAAAGAAAACTCCTAGGAATATTATAGCCAGGTTCCAGAATTCCCAGTTTAAGGAGAGAATATTACAAGCAGCCAGGAAGAAACAATTTGAATATTGTGGAAACACAATCAGGATAACCCAGGATCTGGCAGCTTCTACACTGAGGGATCGAAGGGCGTGGAATATGATATTCCGGAGGGCAAAGGAGCTGGGATTGAAACCAAGAGTCACCTACCCAGCAAAACTGAGTATCATGTTTCAGAGGAAAATATGGTCATTCAGTGGAATAGAGGACTTTCAAGCATTCTTGCTGAAAAAACCAGAGTTGAATAGAAAATTTGACATTCAGATACAAGAAGCAAGAGAAGCATGAGAAGGTAAACAGGGAAAAGAAATCATAAGGAACTTATCAAAGTTGAACTATTAACATTCCTACATGGAAAAACAATACTTGTAACTTATGAAACTTTTCTCAGTAGTTGAACGGATTAGAAATATATATTTGTCTATATATGAGGGTATATGGGCATATGAATACATATGTGAATGTGTGTATATATGTTTACAAGTATATATAGAGGGCACAGGACCAATTCAACAGGAAGGGATGATACTTAAAAGGTGAAATTAAGAGGTGAAAAGAATATAATGAGAGGAGATGGGGAGAGACAGATTGGGGTAAACTATCTCATACAGAAGAGGCAAGGGAAAATGATTACAATGGAGGGGAAGAATAGGAAGGCAAAAGGGAATGGGTCAATCTTATTCCCATTGAATTTGGCTTGAGGAGGGAGTGAAATACACACTAAATAGGGTATCTCACCCTCCAGGAGAATGGGGGGGAGGGAATGAGAGGGGGGAACGATAGAAGGGAGGGTAGGCTGGGGGGAGGAGGGAGGTTGGAAGCACTCACTTTTGAACATAGACGGGATCAAAGTGGAGAGTAGAGCGGGTGGGAAGTGGGATGGGAGGGAGGGAAGGATAGTCAGTCTTTTACAATGTATCTACTATGTTATTGTTTTGCATTAGCCACACATGTGCAACCTATACTGAACTACATTATCTTCCCAGTAGGGATGGGTGACGGGGAAGGAGGGGAATGAATCTGGAATTGAAAGTTTTGAAATCAAATATTCAAATATGTATGTATGTATGTATATATATATATATATATATGTATACACACACATATACATGTATATGTGTGTGTTTGTGTGTGTATGTATATATACATATATACTATTATTAATACCATCTTACATGTAATTGGGAAATGGGATGTGCAGGCACTGAGGCAAAGAGATCCACTGGAAAAGTGGAAAGGGGTATGGGGGAAAATGTGGGAGAGAGCAGATTGGAGGAGGGGATATCCTGTGGGACTGCTATTTTGGGGCGGTGGGTGGGGGAGAAACGGAGAGAAAATTTGTAACTCAAAATCTGGTGGAAACAGATGATGTAAATCAGAAGTTAATAAAGCATTAAAAAAAAAAAGCCAAATTTGCCAGATGGAAAAAGAATCTCAAAAGCTCAATTAGGAGAATCATTGCTTCAGAATTAGATTGGAGCAAATGGAAGCTAATGACTTTATGAGAAATCAAGATGCTGTTAAACAGATCCAAACAAATGAAAGAATAGAAGACAATGTGAAATATCTCATGGGAAAAACCACTGACCTGGAAAATAGATCCAGGAGAGATCATTTAAAAATTATTGGACTGCCTGAAAGCCATGATCAAAGTAAGAACCTAGAAATCATCCTCCAGGAAGTTCTCAAAGAAAACTGCCCTAATGTTTTAGAACCAGAGGGAAAAATAGAGGTTGAAAGAATCTACTGATCACCTCCTAAAAAAGAGCCCAAAAAGAAAACTCCTAGGAATGTTATAGCCAGGTTCTGGAATTCCCAGATTAAGGAGGGAATATTATAAGGAGCCAGGAAGAAACAATTTGAATATTATGGAAACACAATCAGGATAACCCAGGATCTGACAGCTTCTACACTGAGGGATCGAAGGGCTTGGAATATGATATTCCAGAGGTCAAAAGAGCTGGGATTAAAACCAAGAATCACCTACCCATCACAGCTGAGTATCATATTTCAGGGGAAAATATGGTCATTCAGTGGAATAGAGGAATTGCAAGCATTCTTGCTGAAAAAAACCAGAGTTGAATAGAAAATTTGACATTCAGATACAAGAAGCAAGAGAAGGTAAACAGGGAAAAGAAATCATAAGGAACTTATCAAAGTTGAACTATTAACATTCCTACATGGAAAAACAATAATTGCAACTTAAGAAACTTTTCTCAGTAGTTGAAGCGAATATATATATATATATATATATATATATATATATATATATGAGGGTATATGGGCATATGAATACATATGTGAATGTGTATATACATGTTTACAGGTATACATAGATAGAGGGCACAGGACCAATTCAACAGGAAGGGATGATACTTAAAAGGTGAAATTAAGAGGTGAGAGAGGAATATAATGAGAGGAGATGGGGAGAGACAGAATGGGGTAAACTATCTCATATAGAAGAGGCAAGGGAAAATGGTTACAATGGAGGGGAAGAATTGGAAGGCAAAAGGGAATGGGTCAATCTTATTCCCATTGAATTTGGCTTGAGGAGGGAATGAAATACACACTAAATAGGGTATCTCACTCTCCAGGAGAGTAGGGGGGGAAGGGGATGAGAGGGGAGATGATGGAAGGGAGGGCAGGCTGGGGGGGAGGGAAGTTGGAAGCACCCACTTTTGAAAAGGGACAGGATCAAAGTAAAGAATAGAAGAAGTGGGAGGTGGGATAGGAGGGAGGGAAATATAGTCAGTCTTTTACAATATTATCTACTATGTTATTGTGCATTAGCCACCCATGTACAACCTATACTGAACTGCTTATCTTCCCAGTAACAGTGGGTGACAAGGAAGGAAGGGAATGAATCTGGAATTCAAAGTTTTAAAATAAAATACTTACATATATCTATCTATATATATATATAGATACTATTATTAGTACTATTTTACATGTAATTGGGAAATAAGATATACAGGCACTGGGGCATAGAAATCCACTGGAAAAGTTGAAAGGGGTATGGGAGAGAGCAGACTGGAGGAGGGGATATCCTGTGGGACTGCTATTTTGGGGCGGTGGGTAGGGGAAAAACGGGGAAAAATTTGTAACTCAAAATCTGGCGGAAATGAATGATGTAAATCAGAAGTTAATAAAGCATTTGAAAAAAAAAAGACTCATTATGGAAAGGGATATCCACATTCAGAGAAAGAGCTAGAGTCTGAGTGCAGATTGAAGCAAGCTACTTGCTCTCTCTCTGTGTTTTGTTTTGTCCCTTCTTTCTCACTGTTCACTCCATTGGTTATAATCCTTCTTTACAACTTGACTAACGTTTAATGTAAAGGTATTTGTAGAACCTATATTTGATTGCATGCTGCCATGGTGGCAAGGGGGGAGGAGAGGAAGAGGGAGAAAATTCTAAACACAAAGGTTTGTGGAAATGAATGTTATAAACTAAAATTAAACAAAAAAATTTTTTAAAAAGTCAGAAAAAAAAGAGTGCCATGACATGGCCCATCATTACCCCTATCACTACCTAAAACCCCCCAACTTCTGGAAAGTGCTGCCAGTATAAAACCATTCAGAGTCCTCTATTCTGTAACAGAGATAATAAGTTTTAGAAGGGTTTAGGCTAGGAGAAAGGGGAGGTTTTTTTGCCCTATTGATATGACTCTTGCCATATCAAAAAGTCCCGTTTGTGTAAGAACACATTGGTTTTCATTTTTAATCAATAATCATTTATTAAATGCTTACTATAAGTCAGGCAGAACACTAGGTTCTGTTGACACAAAGACAAAAACTAAACAATCCCTGTCCTCAAGGATCTTACATGGTATTGGGAAAAACATACACAAAAGTAAAAAACATACATAAAGGAGGGTAGGGAGCAATTGCATTTGTAGGGGCACAAGGATATAAGATCCAAGGTTACTTACAGCAGTCCTCTGACTACTTTCCCAAAGGAGGTAAGAACTATTTAAACATCCCTGATTAGATGATGCCTCAAACATTTCAAGTGCTTCTTTTCTTTTCTCTTCATCCTAAGAATAAGAAAAAGCATAAATGCTCTTTCACTGAAAACCAGCCATTTATTAACTTTTATTGCCACTTATATTTACATCGATATGCACATTACATGTACATTATCCTAACAAGTAATCAGATATCTAACCTAAAGGGTCAGCATTCCAGCTCTTAAACCACAATGCCTTCTTTCTAGAAATGTTAATATTTTAAAACCCAAGCCTGTTGACAAATGAGATAATGTATATATAGTACTTTATAGATCTTAAAAAATTATAGAAATGGGGCAGCTAGGTGGCGTAGTGAATAGAGCACTGGCCCTGGAGTCAGGAAGACCTGAGTTCAAATCTGACCTCAGACACTTAACTAGCCGTGTGACTTTGGGCAAGTCACTTAACCCCAAATGCCCCTCCCAAAAGCAAAACAAACAAAAATTATAGAAATGTCACCATTCTTTTTTTTTTCATAAGTTTAGCTTTAAAAAAGTTAAGCACAATAAAAGACATAACTCCCAGTGTCAGCAAATATCAGTACAAACTAGTATTTGAAAAGGCTTCCAAGTGATACAAAAACCACTTTCTATGTGGACAAAAGACAGGTATGTTGTTTTTTTTTTTAAAAGGTTAAGTAACTTGCTCAAGGTTACATGGCCAGTTATTTCCGGGTGTGGTGCTAAATATCTGAGCCCGGATTTGATCCCAGGTCATCCTGACAATGGAGCCAGTGCTCCTACTCGCTGAGCCACCTGGCTGCCCCTAAGCAATTGGGGTTAAGTAACTTGCTCAAGGTTACACGGCCAGGTGTTTCTGGGTGGGTGCTAAGTGTCGGAGCCTGGATTTGATCTCAGGTCATCCCAACACTGGAGCCGGTGCTCTTACTCGCTGTGCTACCTATGTTTTGAAAAGGTCCATGGTCACAGGTAGAATGACAATACAACTTGTTAGTAGATTAAAATTAGAGCAGAACTTGACTAGTATTATGATTAAGAACCATATGGAATCTCCATCCCTGCTATCTTTAAAAAGCCACATAATGAGGGAATGAGCAAGTCATGGCTTATGCAGAAAGATTTCCATTCCTTTGCCAGCTCTGAGTTGGGAGCCTTTCCCTCAAGTAGAGCCGAATTATCAGTACCCTGGAGAATTATACTATGCGGTGACAGCTGACTGGCATGTAACTGGTAACCCCAACTGAATATTTTAGGGAAGGAATATGAGGCTGTTTATCTCTCCACTAAAGTGCCTGCAGACTGCTCTTTTCTCTACAGTCTTGTTTCAGGTTTATGACTTTTGTCTTCTCCCTTCCTATCAGCTTGGACACAATCCCCTCTTGTTGTTCTCAGGGTGCTTGTCCCTGGTATCTGCACTCATTCCTTTCCTCTTCTGTGGACTGAAGACCAGTTAGCCAAGCTTGAAGAACTGAAGCCTGGAGTGGTTTGGACACCTTTTATTTTCCTGCTTCCAGGTGACCTGCTCTTCTAGAGAGGTGAGGTCATCAAAAATGTGACCTCTGTATAATAAGAGTTGCTGCTGGACTGTCACCTTATATTTATCCTAGACTATGTAGATCACCCAGAGGAAATTATACTTGGAACATATTTTTAGAATTTCAAATCTATACATAACTGGTTAACTTACCTCAAAAAGGCTTAAAACTTTACCCAAACAATATAGTATAGATCCTTTATGAACCTTAAAAGAAAAGGAAAGGCAATTACTTCAAAAGATCACTGCTCAAGGCTTGAAAATTTTTCCTCAAAACCCCCAGCTGAAGAAAGTAACTGAGCTAGACAGGGTAGGAGGCAAGTAATGCTCAGCAGACCCCTCCAAAGTGTAAATACTGCAGTTGCATGAGGGCCATTCTCTCCTATATTTAAAGGAAGAAGAAAAAGAACTCCAGTTTATTCTACTGCCTGTTTTCTAATTAATGCACTCTCTCTAGCTGTTTTACAGTTGAGTTTCTCAAGGGAGTATGTTACAATTGCAATGTACATTTCCTTTCCACCTGGTCTCTGGTTCAACCCCTTGTGAGCAGGCTTCTATATCCATTCCACAGCATTCTTCGTTCTCCAGGGTCACCACTGGACCCCAAACACCAAATCCACTGTCCTGTTTTCAAACCTCATTCTCTTTCACCTAGCTGATAAGAGCAAACTAGTGGTATCAAACTCACATAGAAATGGGGGCCACTAATATGTACATAATGCCCCATTGCAGGGCACATAATGACTTAATTTTAAAATGAAATGTTACCTATATTTTACTGTATTTTTACAAAAATTTCCCAAGTCCATTTTAATCTGGTTGTGGTGACTTGGGAGGATTGTAAGCCACATACTTGACACCTCCAGAGTAGACATCTCACATCTCTCTGATGCCATCTCCTGCCTCAGCTTCTGAAACCATCTGCAGCAGGTTCTCTCTACTCATCTAATTACTCCTTTCCGACCTCTATTCCGGGCTCTTTCTC
This sequence comes from Petaurus breviceps papuanus, assembly GCF_028583685.1. Classification (NCBI taxonomy): domain Eukaryota; kingdom Metazoa; phylum Chordata; class Mammalia; order Diprotodontia; family Petauridae; genus Petaurus; species Petaurus breviceps. The sequence goes on along the minus strand of NW_027185694.1, from coordinate 30,086,303 downwards.
CCTTCATCCCCAGGGCAGGCTCGAGCCCTTCTCTGTGCTCTCTTTTCATGTCTCCTCAGTTTCATTACCTTCCACTGTCACCTCTTGGCAGGAATGTCCAGTTCCAATCTTTCCAAACCCAGATGCACTGATCCAACTGCCAGCTCTATAGTTACATTTAACATACTGCTGTAACTTCTAACTCAGCATGGCCCTCTCCAAAAAATTCAGCTGCCCTCTCCTTCCTGACTTCTATTATTGTTAATGGCACCACCACTCTCCATTTAAAAGCCCAGTGTTATCTTTGACTTCTCATTCTCCCTGGCCTCCCAAACCCAATGAGTCTCTTAATTGTAACCATTCTTCCTTTATAAGGCTTCTTTCCTTTTGATTCAATAAACATTAAGTGTCAACAATGGTACAAAGAACTGTCTCGAAGATTCCTTGTTACTGCCAGCATCCAGGTCTAGGTTCTTATCATTTCATTCATACCTGAACACTATTACAATTATAAGACTATTACAACACTTTTCCCTCCAATGTATGTTGCACATAGATGTCCAATTAATCTTTTAGACACCGCTCTGATTTCATCATTTATTTGCCCCAAAACTTTCAATAGCTTCTTCTAGCTACATGATCACATACCAACTTATGAATTCATGAAACAATCCAATTTAACCTCAACCTGCTTTTTAAATTCAATCCAACAAACACCCATTACATGTGTGCAAGAAACCTTAACTTTTGCTCTTCCCTTACAAGAGCCCTTTCCCCTCAACCAAGTGAGTCTCCTCAGTATCCCAAAGGACACAGGTTTTGCTTTCTATTTCTGTTCTTTTGCTCACACCATCCCTGTTCTGTTGATACATACAAATCCTGCCACCTCTTCAAGACACAGTTCAAATCTCTCCTCTACAACTTCCTTCTCTGACAAGCCAAAGATGACATCTTTTCCCTCCAAAGATCTTTAGGCAATTATTTTCTATGTTTCATTGATTGACTAATCATACACTTGAGTCATCTTATACAGTTATTTTGAATGACTTATGCATTTTTTATATATGTATATTGACTTATACTTTTTTATACACTTGTATTTTGTCTTCCCAGCTTATAAATTCCGCATGTCAGGGAGTTTGCCCTTTACTTTTCTGTAACCATCATAGTGCTGGATACACATCAGGTAGACAAACATTTACTGATTAGACTTAACAAGCTTTTTTTCACATTGCTTAGGGTCCTGACTTTGTCAGCTAAAACTGTATTTACTCTGAAGCACTAAAAATAAACATTTATCCAATATTCACTACATGCAAATTGTTATTTTAGACATTTTAAAAGCTTAAAGTAAGTTTCAAATGAAAGGAATTTTATTACAAAAGTATGGATCCTTATAACTTACTTTTTGAAACTGACATTCTGCTTTGAGGCTTTCAAAGACTACAGCTTTACAGCAGCTTCCAGACACAGACCATGGAGGGCGAATAAATAGCCAGATAAATGGAGCAGCATTAACATTCAGGCGTTCCGTTAGACTGAAGAAACGTGATGCCTTTAATCCATTCACTTCTGCACGACCCTCATCAGAAATAGACACTAGAATGATGGACAGGAAAAAAATTTATTTAGTGCTTAATAAGGTATGTGGTTCTGACCTGGCTTGATATAAAAATATGGAAAGATCTCATACATCAGATGGTCAAAATTTTTAACAGTATTTCAGTAAAAAATTCTGGAAACACCTATATTCCTGGGCATATTTATAACATTAAGTTTTTTAGAAAGTTGGTCTAAAAAAACTGGAAACATTTTAAGAAGATCAAAATGGGTCATATCTATTGACAACATTTCACAAAGACTAAAGGGGTCTAAATGCCTCTGATCTGTAGCAGTTTCCCATAAACTTGTTAGAGACCTTGGCCCTGCTCAGTTGAACACTTACAGCCTTCATTGTAGAGGTAGGCAATCCCTAGCTTCACAGCAGCTTCAAAATTACCACTTTCAGCAGCCCTGAAAAAAAACACCAAAGGGCTGATTAGAGATCTTATTCTTTCAAAGAAATGTTAGCATTATAGAGGCATTTGAAACCAACTAAAAGTCATCTTTTAACTAATAAAATCGCTCCAATTCACTTGGACATAAACTATTGGTTCAGTTCAAGTTCAAGTGGATCTGACACAACACGTGTGCCCACAAGATAAGAATGAACATTTCTTTATTCATTTACCCGGTAAGTGCCTATCAGGATGATCAAGGCTAGAACTAAGTATTACATATAAGGACACAAGAGTAAAAGGTATGGCCCCTTATTGTTATGAGCTTAAAGTTTATTGGGGCAAACTAGAGAGATAGGGCACAACTAAGGTAAGGAAGAATTATAAAGATATGAACATATGGATGGTAACATGCTATGGTCTATGAATGCAGAGAAAACACAGCAAAGGAGCAATAAAGCAGGAGACTGACTTCTAGAGAAGGTTTAATTTCCAAAGTTTTGAGTAACATGGAGACTAATATGAGTAAGGGAAGTTTTATTTGCAGATTATTTTAAAAACACACATAGTTTTATTACTTTTAAGTGCCTCTACTAGACTAAATATTTTCATTAAAGAATCTTTGGGTACTTGTTTAATTAGATAACAGTGAACATTTCCATTGCATTTTAAGATTTACAAACTATTTTCTTATAATTCCCCTCATGGAAGGTCTTTAAGCAAAGCCTAGGTGGCTATACATCAGGTATGTTGTAGAACAATTCTTGTTCAGATCTACTGGTCTAGATGGCTTCTCAGGTCCATCCTAACTCTGTTTTTTTTTAAGCAACTGGGGTTAAGTAACTTGCTCAAGGTTACACGGCCAATTACTTCTGGGTGTGGTGCTAAGTATCCGAGCCCGGATTCGATCCCCAGGTCATTCCAACACTGGGGCTGGTGCTCTTACTCGCTGAGCCACCTGGCCGCCCCCATCCTAACCCTTGAGATTATCTATAAAACCTTCTACAATCTGGACTGTGCCTACCTTTCCAGACTTAAAGTCTCTTGAAGGCAGTGGTACTTAATGAGAACTTTGAAAGATGGTAGGATTCTAAGAAACGGAGGTGAGAAAGAGCATTATGCACATGAGGAATAGCTTGGGTAAAAGCAGGGACGGGGATGGAATATCATGTATGAGAGACAACAAATAAGTCAGTTTGACTGAAGTACAAAGTGAATGAGTTAGAGTAATGTATAAACAGTCCCGGAGAAATGATGAGGACACAGCGAAGGTGAAATTGCTAAGACCTTGCAAGTGACTAGGTATAGGGAGGATAAAAGAGTAAAGAGTCAACAAAAACTCCTGGGCTGCAAAATGAAGGTAAATGGAAAAATAATGGCGTTCTTAGAGGAGTGTTTAGAGGGGAGGACAACGAATTTCTGTTTTAGGCAGTTTGAGATGCCAATGTAACATCTAGTGGAGATATCGAGAAAGCAGTTGAGAATGTGCATCTCTCCAGATGTAAAATTATAAGAGGTTTAGATCCTAGTCTAAGGCCCTTTATGTTCTAAAATTCTGATTATTCTGTGGGCTAGACGTTCCTACAATTGACTGAAACAACTAGCCACTGATGAATTTGGCTATTGAATCTGAAGGATCAGTGGTTTACAATGACACAACAAAGGTTACCTCTCAAAAAGCTTTAGGTTATCCGGAGAAGGCCACATCTCCCGAAAGCTTGCAGATGCCCACACACTGGCATGATTATCTACAAGATACTTAAGATGTGGATGTACCTACAAGAAACCAGAAAGGGTTAGAAACCAAAAGGATCTCACTAAAATGTCTTCCTGAGGATTCTTTTAAACAAAGTACAAATTTACTCTTAATTAATTCAAGAGTAATTCATTAAGCATTTAGCACATGCAAAATAATGTTGGGTGGGGGGTATACAAACAGAATGAAGACCTGGTCTCTTTTAATTAAATTAATATTTATTCTCTATCAAGTGTAAGACATTGAAGATACAAATATTGAAAAAAAGTCTCTGCCATCAAGGAATTTCATTAAAAATGAAGAAACATATATAAGAAAACACACATATAGAGAACATGCTAGGAACACAAGTATAAAATACTATGTGAGATCAGAGCAAGGAAAGATAATTTGTGACTAGGAAGCAGGAGGTTATCAGGAAAAGCTTCATGGATGAGGTAGCATTTAAACTGGGCTTTCAAGGATGGGTAAATTTTCAAAAGGTGGAGGATGTGAGCAGGGCACAGGGAATGATGTGGACAAAGTTGGTGGGGAAAGGAAGGAAAAGACTACACACTTTCACTTAGAAACTATTTGGGTTGCTTACCCTCTCTGGGCCTCAGTTTTTTCATCTGTAAAATGAGGGGATTGGACTAGATGATTTCTAAGGTTCCAATTCTAAACCCCATGATCCTAAATAGTTAATCACAACTATTTGTGATTTGAAAGTTTAACCTAAGAGCTTCTACAGTGAGAAAAAAAACACACGCAGTATTATAGTACTGGTTAAATTACTGAATGATATAACTGGACTAGAAAAGAAAAAAAAAAGATGATGAATAGGCAAAAAACAAATATAAGGATGTAACTAAAAGGATGTTTGACCAAAAAAAAGATTGGGAAGCGGGTGAGTTAGAAACAATTACAGATTTTATAGCACAAAACATTGGAATTATGTTTAGTGTCAGGTTGTATTAAATGTGGGGATTAGATCAGATAGCTGTCAAGGTTCCTTCCAGCTCTGAATGTTAAGAATAACATTTGTGTCTTGAGAATATATTGTTGAGTGTATAAGTAGAAAAGCAGGAAAGTTTGTATTATTTCTGACAAACAACTTAAAAGAATGGCAAAAAGATAAGTTAAATCTAACAATCATAGTTAAATATGAGTGCAAGCTCTTACAGATCCCACAAAACAGGGAAGGATTGGAACATCAGCTCAGTGATGGATTAGAAATTGGCAGTCTAAGGACAAGCCCAACTAAATTCAGAGACTTCACATCATCAGAAAGATGGGCACTAAGTGATGAATTTTTTTCTATCACTGTAACTCATAAAGACCGTCTACTAAAACTTGGAGAGGCTGTGATTTGCCTTGATGGATAGTGTACACATCAACTTCAACTTACTATGTGAAGTTTTTCGAATCCCACAAGGTCCAAAAATATTATGAAATGAGAGGAGGTGATTAAGAGCTACAGTAAAAAAGACTCTGCCTTGGGAGTCAGAAGACTATGGCTCTATCTGGTTCCAGCTAGACCACTAACTTGCTGCATTTATCATGGATAACTTACTTGTCACTGGTTCTCAGTCCCCTCATCTGTTAAATGAAGGAGTTAGAGAAGAACGTTGCCAAAGTTACTCCCAGCTCTGGATGTCGAGTGGCATTTGTTCATGAAAATGTATTTTTAGAGTTTTAACAGTACTTCGATTTACTAAAGGAAGCAGAGCATGAAGAGATGAGGGGCTTGAATAAAACTGAGTTCAGCTAGACATAAATAGAAACTTCTTCACCACCAGGGCAACCACATTTTACAACGAACTATCTTAGGCAGCTGGGCGAACCAGATTTGGCTCATCAGTCCCTACACTTTAGATGGCTTCAAAAACAGTCACATAATTATTACAGAAACGTATTTAGAAGGGACTTTAGAGGTCATCTAATTTAACCCATACCTGCTCAGGAATCTCCTCTCCAACACCATATACAAATGGCCAATCAGTCTCATTAAGAAGAACTTTAGTGATAGGGAATACACCACAATACTCAGAGACAATTCAGTATAATTTCGGACAGTTCTAATTCTACGGAATCTTTAAGGGGGGAACAGTAGGGTGAAAGAGTAAGGCATTGGGAATCAGGAAACCTCAGTTTGAATTCTGACTTTGCTGCTAATTACCCATGTGACCTAGAACAAGCTTTATAACCTCAACAGATCTTAGATTCCACATCTGTAAAATAAAGAGGGCTTAACTAACTTCCTTTCCAGTTTCTAATTTGTAATTCCATTATCCTTACATGAAGCCAAAATCTGCTGCTTAAACATTTACCAATTGCTTCTAGATGTGCCTGTGGGCGAAACAAAACAAATCCAAACCCTCTTCCAAAGGCCAGGTCTTCAAATACCGAAATGCAGGTATTATCTTCATCTGATCTTTATATGGCAGTTATCCTGACCATACTGGTCTCCTTTGTCAATGTCAATCTTAAAATATGGCACCCAAAAATGAACATAATAATGCAGATGTGGTCTGCGGACAACAGAATCATTACTTCTTTTATTTTAGACACTATTTATCTTTCTTTTGTTTTGGGGTTTTTCTTTTTCTTTTTTTGCTTTTTGGATGGGGGAAGGCAGGGCAATTGGCATTAAGTGACTTGCTCAAGGTCACAGGCTAGTGACTGTTAAGTGTCTGTACTCAGGTCCTCCTGACTCCAGGGTCACTGCTCTATTCACTGCGCCACCTAGCCACCCCCTCTGTATACCTTTTAATGCAGCCTAAGATTGTGTCAGCTTTTCTGGCTGCCAAGTCACATCATACTTGGCATATTATTATTATATCATAGTTTTAGACCCAGGAGAGACCTTAGAGGTCATTTGGTCCAATCTTCCAATTTTACAAATGAGGAAATTGACATGCAGAGAAATTAAGCAACTTGTTCAAGGTCACATAGGTGATAAGTGGCAGAATTGGAGCTTGACCCCCTGTCTTCTTCAAATCCAGTCTCCTTTCTATGGCACCATGCCTCTCATATATTGGGCTTGCCTTCCACTGAAATGTCCAGCTCTTCTGCTGGTTTGCAAGCCCCTACCCCTCACTCTCTGTTAAATTTTTATATTCAAATAATAAGCAAGCAGATTTCAGAAAAAACCTAGGAAGACTTATATGAACTGAGTGAAGTAAGCAGAACCAAGATAACACTGTAAACAGTAATGGCAACATTGTGCAATGATCAACTATGAATAACTTAGCTGTCCTCAGCGATGCAACAATCCAAAATGATTCCACAAATGCTATCCACATCCAGGGAAAGAACTGACAGTCAGAATGCAGATCTAAGCATACTATTTTCACTTTATTTTTGTTGTTTTCTCACAACATCACTAATATAGGAATATGTCTACACGATTGCATACATATAACCTATATCAAATTGCTTACCCTTTTAAGGAGAAGGTAGGGAGAAAATTTGGAACTCAAAACTTTAAAAATATGAATGCTAAATATTGTTTTTACATGTAATTAGAATAAAGTGCTAGCAAAAATAAATATATCCTTTACATTTTACCCTTATTAAATTTCATCTCATTTGCATGGCCCATTGTCCCAGTCTGCCAGTATATCCTTTTGGAACTCAACTTTGTCCTGGAGGTTAGGAAACCTCCCCAGTTTTGTATCATTTCCAACTGTGCAATTCAACATAGAATACTCTTTAAGGTTTCTTACATTGACTCTTTCCCTGTAATAATAAATTAGGAAAACACTGATGTGAAGTTCATTCAACAGTATCCATTTTACTAAGGAATAGAATTTTCTTGACTTTTTATACTCAGTAATAGTCAATGTCTCTCTTTTTTTTTAACAGATAGTTAGCAGTAAGATACTTTGATGCACTAACTAATGAATGTAACTTACAGCTCTGATGGCAAGGATATCCTCAGCAGGAAGCCATTTCAGTATATGAAAGAGGACATCTTCAGGGAGACTCAATAGAGTTAAAACTCGGGGCCTCTTTTTTATTCTGCGCTTTGAAGGAAGACAAAAACACTTGGAGCACCTACAGTGAATCACTGGGAAAAAAACCAACAATACCAAAATTTGGTGAATGGGAAAGTGAACGTCACAGTAAAATATATTTAAGGAAAGATCAAAAGTAAAATTTCAGAATGTTGCAATAAAGGACAAGTGTTTAAGCAAAGAACAGTAATACCTCATCAAAACTTTGTGTCTCTAAAATACAGCTTAGAGCAAGTTCATCAAAACACCTCTATAGAAGCCCAAAGTCCATACACCTTATTCATAGGAAAGATTCATGGGTGCCCATTAAGCCTGTTTGCTTTTTAGATACAATTCTTGTTGTTCAGTTGTGTCTAACTCTTTGTGACCCCATTTGGGGTTTTCTTGGCAAAGGTACCAAAAAAGTTTGCCATTTCCTTCTCCAGTTCATTTTACAGATGAGGAAACGGAAGCATACAGGGTTAAGTGACTTGCCCAGGGTCACACAGCTAGTAAGTGTCAGAGGCTGGATTTGAACTCAAGTCTTCCTGATTCCAGGCCCAGTGCTCTGTCCTAGCTGCCAGACACAATTTTAACAAGTTTAACTAATGAACAACTATTAGAAAAGTGCGTTGCTGCAGATTAGCACAATGGCAGTAAGAACATAGAAAAAATCTGATAAAATAAAAATACGTAGAATCTTGTCACATAGGGGAAAAAAATCCCCACTAATCTCACTGCATTATAGCACAGCAGGTGATGTATGTAATGATGACCTCGAGTCAAGAAATTCCCTTGTCTGACCATAATCGACTAGCTTTCCACCTCTTTCTGCCTTCCCACAGCAAACCTTGCTCTTTAGCAACACTGTGATTTCCAGTCCTTTGACTGCTCATCTCTCCCCCAAGCTACCCACCTGCACTAGTCACTATTTCCTTTTTCTCTAATCTGGACTCCTTGGTAAACCAATTCAACTCCTGTCATCTTTTCTTCAGTTCCTGGCCCCTTTATCATATTGCCAGTTGTACCCTCCCATTATCTACTATTCCCTTTGCTCCTACACACATGCTGCTGAATAAAGGTGGAAAAAATCACGCAACTGTTCTGATTAGGTCTGCTACAGATTTATATTACATCATTTCTACTGGGCACTCATTGCTGCTAAGTAATCCTTCTGTATCTCCCTATTAACTCTCCACAGTGGCTCTTCTTAAACCTCTTCATTCTTCCTCAAACATCCCATGGCTCCCCTTCCCCCCACTCTTAAAAAAACAACTTTTTTTTTGCTTTTTGGAGGGGGAAAGGTAGGGCAATTGGGGTTAAGTGACTTGCCCAAGGTCACACGGATAGTTTTGTGTTAAGGGTCTGAGGCAGGATTTGAACTCAGGTCCTCCTAAATCCAGGGTCCTAGCCGCCCCAATTTTACTAAAAATATTGAGGCCATTTGCTGAGAGCTCCCTCTTCTATCACTCAGATGACCTCTGCAATGAACTCCTGTTTCACTTCTCTGTCTCATACAAAAAGATGTTCCTTCTCTTTGATAAGGCTAATGCCTCTATTTGCACAGAGGATTCCATTTCATCCTTTCTTCTCCGGCAGATCACCCCACTCTCTCACTTATGTTTAATCTCTCTCTACCGGTTCCTTCCCTACTGCCTACAAACACAACCATGTCTCCTCCCATCCTCAAAAAACCCACACTTGATTCTACTGTCCTATATCTCTTCTGTACTTTGTGGCTAAACCCCTTGAGAAGGCCATCTACAATCGCTACCTACACTTCTCTTTTCTCACTTTCTCTTAACCTCCTACAATCTGGCTTCCAAACTCTTCATTCCACTGAAATTGTTCTCTCCACTCAACAAAGTTTGCCTAATTGCCACAGCCAATGGCCACTTCTCAATCCTCAGTCTTCTGTACCTGGCTGCAGTCATTGACATTGTTGATTACCTTCTCTCTAGCTTTTCCTGATACCACACTCTATCTCCTAGCTCTCCTCTTACCTATTTGACTACTCTTTCCCAGTTTCCTTTGCTGGATCCTTGTCTAAGTCACATCCACAAACTGTGGGTGTCCCACAGGACTCTGTCCTTGGTGGTCTCAGAATTTAATTATTATCTTTACGCTGATGATTTTAAAATCGACTTACCCAGTCTTACCTCTTTGCTGACCTCCAATCTTAAATCTTCAACTGCCTTTCAGATGTCTCAAACTGGACATTCAGTATATATTTTAAACTCAACATGTTCAAAACTGAACTCATTATCTTGCCCCACTAAATCCTCCCCACTTTCAAACTTCCCTATCACTCTTGAGGGTACCACCACTCCCCCAGTCTCAAAACCTAGATGCCCCCTCCCCCATATCCAATCGGTTGCCACGGTATGTCAATTTCACTTCTGTAACATCTCTAGAGTATTCCTCCTCTCCTCTGATACTGCTACCACCTTGATGCAGGCCCTTGTTATCTCATGCCTGGACTACTGCAATAACCTGCTGGTTGGGGGGGGGGGGAAGACACATGGGGGTCCTGACTGTCCCAAGTCTCTCCCCACTCCAGTCCAGCCTTCATTCAACTGACAAAGTGATTTTTCTAAATCAATAGTCTGATCATGCGTCTCATTACCCAACAGCTCCCTATCACATCTCCAAGGTCAAATACAAAATCCTGTTTGGTGTTCAAAGCCTTTTATAACTTAGCTTTCAGCTGCCACCCCCTTTCCAGTCTTCTTATACCTCCCCACAGTGATGCAATGACACCGGCCTCCTTGGTATTCCACAAACAAGACAGCTCCAAGCATTTTCTCTGGCTGTCTCCCAGGCCTGGAATATTCTCCTCCTTCCTCATCTCTGACTCCTGGCTCCCTTCAAGTCCCAGAGAAAACCCCACCTTCTTCTACAGGAAGGCTTCCCCAATACCTCTTAATTCTAGTGCCTTCCCTCTGTTAATCACTTCCTACTTATCCTGTATTTGGCTTGTTCGTATACAGTTGCTTGTATCCTGCTTTAGACTGAGCTCCTTGAGGGTAGACTGTCCTTTCCTTTCTTGGTACCTGTAGTGCTTAGCAATACAGTACCTGGTGCTTAATAACTAACTGAAGAAAAGGTTAAAGTATGTTAGCTAGAGGTAGTGTGGAGCAGTGGATAGAGCTGGACTCAAGGCCAGAAGACTAGGGTTTAAATCCTGTATCTTGGTTGTATAATCCTGGGCAAGTATTTATTCCTCTCCAGTGTTCTAAGAAACTCTCTAAAGTCTATAAATTGCAAGAGGTAGAACCAATATGCAAGGGCAGACGGAGTTTCCCACATCAATGAGATTTGCATTAAAAAAAAATTTTGGTATTAAAAGACACTGGCCCTCTGGGCACTCAGGCTCACTCAAAGGCTCTACCCCTTCTCCCCAGCTCTCCTGCCTGCTTCTTTTCTTCTCTTTTTTTTCTCCCCAGCCTCAAATGTAAGCTTGCTCTTAATCCCACCAGCAAGCTGCTAGCCTTACCATAGTATAACTGTTCGACCCTGAGCAAATTACTCACCTCAGCTTTCTCAACTGGAAATAGGGGGCTGGACAAAATGAGTCCCTGAGATCCTTTTCAGTTCTAAATTGATGATCCTAAGAATTCCTCACGTTTTACAAACACTCCCTTCAATCGTCGGGTAATTCAAACCTGTTCTTTCAATATAACCTCGAAGCAAAGGGCAGCAGTGCTTCCTGGGGACAGACTGCTTCCTAAGTTAGTCTGTTACTCCACGAAAATCTACCAGGTAAGAACCCGTGGGGGTACATCCTTGACTTTTCATTCTAATTGGGGCTTTGAAGACTAGGATGCTATGTACTCATTACCCATTCTGTTCATTTAAAAGGCCTCTCTGAAACGGCGTCCAAAGAGCCGCCCACAATACCAGGTAGGCACCTGGACAGAGGTGGCCCTTTAAAGAAGCAAGGTGCTCGATGCCCCCGATCGAAGGCTGAGATCGAGAAGGCAGGTCGGGACGTGCAGGCAGTGAACCGAGTTCACGTCCTGATCTAGGGTCATTTCACATCTCCGTGCCTCCGTTTCCCCCCGTGTAAAATGAGGGGGGGAAGGGCTGGCTGGACCACCGCAGAGATCCCTTTATGCGGGGTGTGCGGGGGTCCTGCAATCAAGGGGATTCTTTGTGCCCGTTACTCGGGAGCTTCGTTAGGGGGGACGCACAGCGTCCACACAGAGCAAGGGGTCGCAGGCGAAGCCAGCTCAGAGAAGCACGGAGCGAGCGGCCGCGGACCTCGAGCCCAGGGAGGGTTTTCCCCGTCCGCAGCGTCCTAGTCCAACCCCGAGTTTCAAAGGTTCCCTCGGTCACTCACCCCCGCCGCGGACCCTCATAGTTAATGGTGCTGCTGCAGCTGCTGCGCTGCCGCCGCCACCTCCTCCTCCAAGCGCCCTCAGCTAATCCGGTCCTGGGCAGCCGCGCGTGCAGTCCTCTCAAACTCCCCAGGCTCCGCCCCGCGCCTCGCGCCCTTTTTTTCAAACACAGCAGGCGTCTTCATTGGCTGGCTCGAGGCGCAGGCGGTAGGCGCTGGCGCTGGGTAAGAGAGGCTCGCGACGTCCTCCCCGCGGCGCCGGGCCCTCTGATTGGGCGCGTGAAGACGCGAATTCGAATGGGAGCGGTTGACTGGCCAGGAGCACAGCTGCGCCGAGGGCTCAGAGAGAGAGGGCGGGGCGGAGCGTTGGAGCAGCGGGGGCGGGGCGGGACGAAAGTGGGAGGGGGAGAAGTTGACCTGGAGCCTGATGCTCTTACCCAGCTACTGCTCCCTGATGTTACGCATCCTCTCTGGGCTAAGCGCTCTGGGTTTTGAGTCGCCTCGGACGTGACGCTATCACCTTGGTCTAGTCCCCGAACCTTGGGTGTCCGCAGTGTCCTCCTCATAAAGGGAGAGTCTTGGGCCTCTAAGAGAATCCTCTCCTTGACCCTTGACCCCACTGCCCCCGTACGGCCGAATCATTCTGGCCACTTCAGTCCTTCCTCAACACTGGTTCCTTCCAGTAGAGTTGGCGTTCCCCAAACCCCTAAAAAGGACCCATCTTCTTAACCTCCAGAAGACCAGAAGAGGGGTCTACTTTAGCTACCCCGGCTGCTTCCTCTCATCCATCCCCAGTAACCCCGAAACCGCCCCGGAGAGTGGCCAGTGACCTCCTTTAGCAAAGCCGGGGCGTTTTTCTCAGTCCTCTGGACTTTGTGTTCAGTATTGTTGGGCTCCCCCTTCACTTGGCCTCACCTCACTTGGCCTCAGTGTCCTGGTTTTTCCTTGACTTGGTCTCTTCCTCATTAACTTGAATTGAAGCCATCTCAGATCTTTTTAATATCCCATCCCTTTCTCAAGAGTACAACCTTGGGGGGACAGTGCCAGCCACTTGTTGAGAAGACCCAGAGCCCAGCAATGATGGAGCACCCACACCGTGGACGGGTTGTGGACCCCTTTCACTACTTCTTCTGCCACCCCAGTCATCCTTGATGCCAGATGCCAGAGCTTTAGCATTCCATTTGGACCACGATTTTATTTTATCATCTATATCATTATTTGCCTTCTAGGCTTTGGTATCAGGAGACAGTATTCCCCGGAAATGCTCGAAGGACTAGCAGGGAATATTATAGACCAGTGTTCTGAGTGACATGCAAAATGTCCCTTTACTATCAGCAAACAGAAATCTCCAGTAAATTTGTAGCTAAAGGATCCTAAGATGTTTTCCAGCTTCCATTTTATATTTGTGAAATTACAACAGACGGTACCTAAGCCTTCACTTGGAAGAAACAATTGCTAAAAGCTGCAATGGCAGAACAGACTTTGATTGGTTTAAATGAAACCTATTGCAAAATACAAACATGGGCATGTTGGAAATGCACTCATCTCACAAACCTTTACTGACAGGGTTTGTGATTGGCTAATGTGAAGGAGAAACAGAGGAATAGAACAAATCCCTGTCCTGAGAAGTACTTAGTCTGGTAGAGCACACATAAGTTATCTCATTGGATCTTTAACAATCCTGGGAATCAGGTGCTATCCTCATTTTACAGATGACAGGATTGAGGCTGAGAGAGGTCAAGTGACTTGCCCAGGGTCACGCAACTAGTAAGTGTCTGAGACAGAATTCAACCTCAGGTCTTTCTGACTCTAGCTTTAACACTAGCCACCTAGCTGGCTCAAGGATATAAGACATAATTCCATATAAGATGTGAGCAGGTCACAAGGACTAATACAAAGTGATCAGGGTTTGCAAAGGAGGGAAAGATAATTTCCAGCTGGGAAGATGAGAGATATCATTGAGAAATACTCTGTTCAATTCCACAAACTTTGAGCACCACGTACTAAGCACTGGATACAAAGACAAAAACCAGTTCCTGCCCTCTAGGAGTTTACATTCAACTGGAGGGAGAGAGATGAACTATGGTTAGAACAGCAAAGAGGCAAGAAGTGTCCCTTTAAAGGAAAGAAGTGCTTCCAGAGGAAAATAAAGGAAAAAGAATTAATTCAAGAGGAATTCAATCTTGTATCGGGAGGCTGGAGGGTAGAAGGTGACATCGAAGAAAGGGAAGGAGGACCGCTGAATCTTTGGAATCATGCACTAGGTCTGAGCTTCTTTAGCAACAAAGAATAATGAGGAACCACTACTGGAGCCATCAGGAGACAAGTCCCAGAAGAATGGAGTCATCACAATTATTGACACCCTGCCAAGAGGTGCTGAGGTGTCAATACTTACTTAAGTCAACCTGACGTGAGTAGTCAGGAGGTATGCTGACTTCTTATGGTATCTATCTGGAACATTATGAAAAGCCTGAAACATTGTCAGACTGGAGAATCACTACACACTTTGGATGATTCACTCATGTGAAAGCCTAGAAAACATTGTTAGGGATTAAGGGAATCCCAGACTAAGAATTTAAGACCTTAAATGAACAGGTGGTGTTTTCATTACTGTTGAACTGAAGGTAAGGGTTTCAAAATGAAGGGGAGGGGTTAGAAAGTACACGGGTGGTTAATAAGATGCTGCCATAGGCAGAACAATTTTGGAACCACTATATTTATTGTATATTTTTAAAAAACCTGCACATGATAAGAGATTTATAGCTTTATTTTGTTCTTTGTATGTGGAAATGTTCATGTTTGTTAGAGTTTATCAATTTCAGAATAACAAATGAAAATTTTAAAACAAAAAAAAATTAGAGGATGTCATAGAACAAGATTTAGATTTCTGGATCATGACTTTAGATACTGTTATGAGAGGTTTTTGGCTAGTGATAGAGTGCATACGATAAGATCCAGTAAGAATATTTTTTTCCTAGACTTGTGATATGGTCAAGAGTACTTTAAACTAGAAATGAAGGGAGAGGAAGAAAATGTAGAGAGCAGCGGTTGGTATGGCATAGGAAAAAGACACAGTAGAGAGGACCAGTGATTCACATATAACACCTTTTCATTCTAACTCTTTCTTCAAGGTCTAGCTGAAGTAGTAAGGAAGTGATGTGATGCAAAGGTAGCAGAGAAAGTTATGAAAGGGAGTAAAAGGTATGCAGAGACTTGCTGGGGCTGGCTGCCAATTCTCACTCTATGATGGGTTAACTGACCAGACTGTGGTAGAGGCTCCTGCCAGTTGCTAGACAGCAGAGATAGGGAGGTATCCAACCTTCCTGAATTCTACATACCTTGAGCGAGTCAGGACCCTGATTCCAGAGTTTTTACATGTTTACCTGATGATCAGTCTTAAGGGAAGTGTGAGTCAGACATCCTATGGGAGCTGTATTGTAGTACTCCAGGCCCCATTTATGGGAGGACTTAATATATCCTACAACTCCTGGTTCCAAATTAATCCAAGGGATTTCCTAGGTCTTGGAGAGCAGTGGATTTAACAGCCACTTGATAGATGTTCATTATTATGTAGTTCCCTTGTTATTATGTACTGTTCGTTTACTTATTGAGTCCATGCCAAGAATAAACGCACTTTATGAAGCATTCCAACTACTTGTGTATCTCAAGTCTGGAGCCAGCTCCATTACGCCAAGGTCATATGACTAGTTCCCATTGAAATGCAGAACATTCAAAAAGAGGCAGGGTCTCAGAACTCATTTTGATTGGGTAGATCCATGAAACCAACTACCCTTAAACAAAGAGTTGCTTTGCTGTGTAGAGAGCAGGAGAGTTGAGGGATCAAAGGTCTCAGATTCTCTGGTAACCGTAGTACTCAAAATTTCTGCAAGACTCCTGTAAACTGCCCAGTTTGAGTGTGAGATTTCCCCAGTGAATAAGCTGTAAGTGCCACGAGAGTGGTTAAACAGGAAAAGATATTCAAGAAAAGGGCTATAATAATACTGAAAGCTTCAGACATCTATACACAAATGCATAGATTATAGAGAATCAAGCTATTTGTTGTTCAAGTCTTTTGTCTTAGAAGAGGACCAGTGACATCATGGTGAAGTCTTAATGCACGTTTGAACTGGATTTAAGTGAGGCAGAGTTGCATAAAGTCACCAGCCTCACTCTTCCAGAATCATCAGAGCCCAGTGGCAAGACAAGAGTCAAGATGGCTGGGTGATGGCCAGGATACCTTGGCACCTTTGATATCTGATCAAGCTCTAAGCACTCCATAGCACCTTTAGCCACCTTCATGGCTGTTGGAACAAATTGCTCTCATTTACCCAAAGCTATTTGAGATTTAAATGGAAGGAGGTCATTTGACCTCATTGATATGATTTGGTAGAATGTGATTTATGCCTAGACTTATAACTGCTATGGAACAGATAAAAAGTCTAGTGGAGTAGCTTTGGATATTGAGAAAATATACTGACGTGAGGAAATTCAAGAGCTGGAATGGGAAATCTGGCTGATTTTAGCATTTGGATATTCAGAAAACATTTATGTGAGGATATCCAAGAACTGGATTGGGGAAACCTGGCAACCACTGAGTGGTAAAGATAAAGGTGTTTACTTTGGAGGAAACAGAGGAAGTAAATGAGAAGTTCTGGAAAGAGATCATATCATATTGTGTCAAAGGGAAACTCCAACTGTCTGGACATGTGCTGGTGTTCCCTCTCTGCTAAAAGTTAAAAGTAAAATCTCTGCTTCCTCAAAATTCTGACATTCCCAAATTTGGAGGTCATCTACCTTAATGAAAATTTCATCCTTCAAAAAATGGAGGAAATGATAAATGGAACTTGGTTCTAACCAGTAATTACTGGAGGAGCTAGGGGTATTAAATTAGCAATGATGAGAATCTTGACTTGAAGTGACTCTGGCATGTCAGAATTTGTGATAGATATATAGAGAAAAATTGGCCATAGTTTTATGTGTACCCAAGATTTTTGGAGAGCAGATTTCAGAGTGCAGGGAAAAATATCAGGATTCTGTGAGTTAAAATTCTATAGGGGAAGTTGGCTTAAAAGGTTTAAGATTCTCTCTACTACAAAACTGATGACACAAACAGTTCTGGAAAGAAAGAAAATGGGAAGCTGTCTAAAGAGATTGATGTGAATGCTTAGGGAATGCATTGAACAATTTACCAAGAGCAGACAATTGATGATTAATATAAAAGAGTTTCATGGAGCTCTAAGGATGATGTCAGGAATGCAAAAGCCCAGAATGAGCTGAGACTAACCATGAATGAATGTGAATGATAACAAGGGCTTTGGGAACTTTACTGGGACAAGATGAGGGATATGACCATTTTTTAAAAATGGTAGATAGGAGGAAGATCATAAAGAGAAGGCAGAACTACTCAATTCTCATTGCTTCTATTTTTTTTAGCAAGAAGAATGATCTTCAGATGGGGAAGTAAGGAATAAAAAGTCAATTTTGGGGGGAATTTCTTTTTTTTTTTTGCTTTCTGGGGGGCAATTGGGGTTAAGTGACTTGCCCAAGGTCACACAGCTAGTTTTTTTCAACAGGGAATTGAAACAAAGTAAATGAGATGATAAGAGCACTCATATTTCTTAAATGAGTTCAAGAGGCCAGAACAAAGTATATTGTGCAGTACTGAATGTGATTACTGAGTCACTGTTGTTGATCTCTGAGAAATCATAGCACACAGATTTCTGTGAGATTACAAACCAGCAATATTTGTCTTGACTTTCAGAGGGGAATAATGGCAAAAATCTAAAGGTTTTGTTTTTTTTTGAGGGGGGAAGGTAAGGCATTTGGGGTTAAGTGACTTGCTCAAGGTCACACAGCTAGTAGTAAGTGTGTCAAGTGTCTCAGGTCAGATTTAAACTCAGGTTCTGACTCCAGGGCTGGTGCTTTATTCACTTTGCCACCTAGCTACCCCTTAAGGGGATTTTTTTTGTATGTGAGAACTTAGAAAGGGAAATGATGATAACTAAGAATCAGCATGAATTCATCAAGAATAAATCATGCTAAGTTAATCCCATTTCCTTTTTTGTTTTCAGGGTTGCTAGGCGCTGATCAGGGAAAGCCACATATAAAGAATATCTGCCTTTCAGTAAAGCATTTAACCAAGTTTCTTATGATATCTCTGTGGACAAAATGGAGATGTGGACCAAGGGAAAGTAGTGTCAAGTAGGTTCAAAATTGGTTGAATATCTAGACAATAGATTGTTGTTGACTAGATGGAAGAACTCTTCTGAGGTATTCCTTGGGCTTCTCATTGACTGTTGTTTTCAACATATTAATGGCTTAGATGAAGGTGTAGATGGCATCTACATTATATTTTACAATTCAGAGGGATAGCTAATACATTGGAGAGTAGAAATTACATTTCAAAAATACCTCAGAAGATGAAAATGATGTGTCAATTACAATAAAATGAAGTTTAATGGGGATAAAGATCTAAGTTTGGGTTAAAAAAAAACTGCCAAGAATAGGATGAGGGAATAATATGAAAAAGGTATGGGGGATTTAGTGAGTGTTTGGCTTGGTAAAGAGTGAACAATATGGGGGCGGCCAGGTGGCTCAGCGAGTAAGAGCACCGGCTCCAGTGTCGGGATGACCTGGATGAAATCCGGCCTCAGATACTCAGCACCACACCCAGAAAATAACTGGCTGTGTAACCTTGAGCAAGTTACTTAACCCCAATTGCTTTAAAAAAAAAAAAAGAGTGAACAATATGATATGGCAGTCAAAAAGTGAATAACAATCTTAGGTTACATTAACAGAGACATAATGTTCAGAACAAGGGAAATGATAGTGTGTTATTATGTAACATATAAGCGGAGTATTGTCCTTAAATTCAGGGTACCACATTTCAGAAGGGACATTGGCAAGTTTAAGCATGTCTAATGGAGGACAATTAAGAATCTAAGAATTTCAGAGTTGGAAGGGGCCTGTAAGATCCTTTAACCTACCAGGTAACTGGAAAAATCCTCTTTGCAACATCTCATGTGAGTAGTAATATAGACTCCATTTAAAGATTTCCGCTTGAGGAGATTCCATTCAGTTTTTGGACAGCTCTATTGGGAAGTTTTTTCCTTTTATCAATCTTCTTCCCTGATCCCCTCCTCCTCTGGACTAGATTTATTATTTTTTCCTTGGTGTGGGTGGTTGGAGGGAAAGGTTAGGGTTATGTTTCCAAGGTCAGTTGGGTTATTACTCATTTTTTTCCTCACAAGTGTCTATATTCCTTTTTTACAGCTTTATTAGTAGTTTGACCATAGTCTTTTTACATCTTTTCATTATTGAGGTAGGGACGTTAATGCCTGGTAATTATGAATGTCCTCTTTTGGTCTCTCTCAAAGAAACACAGGGATTTATCTTAACCAGATAGAATTAAGAAATCTTTTTCTAGGTCCAGTAGTAATCATGAGGCCTTGATTTCCTTTCCCTCCCCACTCCCTACTCCTACCCCAAAAGAGGCTGGGGAGAGCAGGGCATCTTTTATAGGGCCTGGATGCTAAAACTAGTGACCTCAGAATTTCTGAGGTATGGCTTTAGCTTCCTGTTTCAGCTAACCTCTTTCTGTTATATCAGTAACAAGAGACAGGAGTTCATACCTTCTGTTTCCCCAACAGAGGCTTAATCAGTTACTAAGTGCTATGTACCTGTTTTGTCAGCACAAAGGGATCTTCAAATTCAAAATTACATTACCATTATAGTTATCTTCCAGAGAATGGAGGGATGTGAAGCAGATCAAATCCCAGATCCCTTCTGGATCCATTGTTCAGTCTGGTCCTGTGGGGAGAAAACCAGTGTTGGAGTCTTCTGGGAGGAAGAGGTTGATGTCTACATCTCTATGGTTTCCTCTGAATCTCAAAAATCTTGGGTTACAAAAGTTGCAAGGGCTAGGAATGCCTGAAGATCTCTGCTATGACAGAGCCTTGAGTCTGACAGGCTGCCAAAGACACAGGATTCAGGTTGATTTTTCTTCCAGTGCCATGACAGAGATGGCATCAAGATCACTTCCATATTTGTTTCTAGGCCTGAAAGACTTCAGGATTCACAGACCAGGCTAGGGAGCCAGACCTTCAAGGCGTAAGGACAAGGGCAAGGCCAGATAGCGATGGGCAGGCCAAGCCCCAAGTGGGACCAGGGGCCTAAGAGGGCCCAAAGGCCTGCCCTCCTCCTGTGCCACCTTGAAGGCTTCTTTCTTATATCAGTCCTAAATGTACCCCTTGGTTCTGCCTTGTGGGGTGAACTAGAACTTGTCTAATCCATCTTTCATAGAACTATCCTTCAGATACTTATAGACTACAGCCAAGTTTCTCCTAAGTCCTTTCCAAGCTAAATATTCTCAATTCCTTCAACCAAACCTTACTTGGTGGTTTGGTCTTCTGTTTTCTCTTTATCCTGGTTGCCTTCTTCTGGATGTGCTCCAGCTTGTCAATATCTTTTCTAAAATGTGGTACCCAGAAATTTTAAAAGGTGAGAGAGATGAAAGGATGGGAGGAAAACATGGCTTCTCCAGAGCAAGTTATCTTCATCCATTCCATTTCCAGCAATTTATGGCACAATGGTTCTGTATGTGGAATTAAAGATATCAAAAGAACTGAGGTAACCACTTAATGAATCTGGTTGAATTAAAATAAATAAGAGAACATACTGAAAAAATAAACAAAATGTGGTGCCTAGAACTGATCATAATATGCCGGATTTGGTCTGATCAGATACAGTATGATTATCACCTCCCTCATTCTGGACACAAGGCAATTTAAGATTGCATCAGCTTTTTTTGACATAACACATTGACTTCAAATGTATTTACCATTTACTGAAACCTACAGCTTTTTCCCCCACAAGAACTCATGTCTACCTGTGTTTAATTCCCCATCTTGTATTTTTAAGTTGACTTTTTGAGCTCCAGTGTAGGACTTTATGTCTCTATTAAATTTCATCTTATTAGAATCTAGTTCTAGCCTGTCAAGATCTTTTGGGACCATAACATCCAAGATGTTAGTAATCTTTCCTAGGCTCATTTTATCAGAAAATTTGGTAAATATGTGTCTATATTTTCATGTAAGTCATGAAAAAATGTTAAACAGCACAAGACTAGAGATAGAGACTAATCCTATCAAAGAAGGAAATGAGGTTAGTATGTCCTCTTCTCGATGAACCCTGCAGGTCCTTTGGGATCAACACTTCCATTTTTAAATGTTTCCAAATAATTTCTTTAATAACAAGTTCTAGATTTCTTCCCCTCCCCCACCTAGGAATTGAAGTCAGTCTCACTGGTCTATAATTTGAAAATTCCAGCCTCCCTTTTTTGATAATTGGGACATTTATCCTGGGACACCCTGGCTAGAGACCTCCCTCTATAATGATACTGAAGAAAGAGAAGAAGTTGGCCTTAGACCTAGGAAGATCTGGGTTCCAGTCTTACCTCTGCAATATACTGGTAATGTGACCATGAACAATTCACTTAACTTTTCAAGACTCCAGGAAGCACTAAGATTATAGGTTGTTCTCTAGTTGCCAATCTATATTAGTGGATAGTTCCATTGTGGGAGTTTCTTATACTATCTCAGGTATAGAACAACGACAACATCCACAACTATAGTGCTTCAAAGTTTGAAAAGTGCTTTATAGACTTTATCTCATTTGAGCCACACAACAGCCAGAAGCAGTGTATGTGACAGGTATTTTTATACTCATTTTTGTGTGAGGAAACAGAATCATAGATGTTAAATAACTTGCCCACGGTCACACAGTAGGTATCCAAGGGGGAATCTGAAACCAGGTCTTTATGATTCCCAGTCCAACACCATGCCACACCCTTTGAGTGGTTCAACCATCTTCAAATCAATCTAATTGAACTGTCATTTAGCCCACATCTCCCTGTCTTGTCCATGAGGATAGCATGAATGAATTTAGTTGAAAGCTTTCCTGAAATTCTTTGTATATGGCATTCCCCTGATTCACATAACCCTTTCAAACAAGGAAATGAGATTAGTTTGGCATGATTTCTTCTTGATGAAGCCATGCTGGCCCTTAGGGATCAACACTTTAATTTTTAAATGCTTCCTAATCATCCTTTTAATAAAAAGTTCTAGATATTTTCCCCCTGAGAACTAAGTCAATCTCACTGGTCTATGATTTGAAAATTCTGTCCTCCCTTTCTTTGATATTTGGGTCATTTACTGATTTCTAGTCTATCAGTGAAACTGCTGATGGAGTTGGAGGTTGGGGCACTGCACCAGCAACTTCCTTTCCCTCTGGGGCCCTTTTGCTTTGGACTCAGGATTCAGTCCAGTTCAGGTTCGGTCAGGTCTTCACCTTTAATGAGAGGGAGCCAGGCTCCTTTTTTTCATATGATTCAACTCATTCAATCACCACCCTGGTACCCCAGGGACAATTATTTAAAACTTGGGTTTGGGCTGACGTGAATTAAAAATGCAGAATGCAACATATTTTTTGGACAAGGCCAATGTGGGAATTTGCTTTGCTTGACTATTCGTATTTGTTTCTAGGGATTTCTCTTTTTCTCCCTCTCTTCAGTTGGGTGGAGAGAGGTGCATCTATTGGGAGCTGATTTTGTAGCGAGTGAACTAACCACAAGGTGACTCAGGTCTGTTTTCTCCAAAAAGCTTAAAAAATGAGACCTCAAACTCCTGCCCTTCCCCTTGTACTACTCTGTCTCCATCAGGCCCGTGCTATGTACCAACTCTAATCCATGGTAATGTGAGTAATATTCTGTGGTTCACCCTGACCCTCTCCCCCCCCCCCCCCCTATGCCCTGCTTTCACCATCCACTCCCTTATTCCCTTATAGCCATCTGCCTCTCTATCTCTTCCACTTTTTGGGGCTTGTCTCTGTATTTTCTGTGCTGTTTGCCCTCATATCCTTTGTATGATCATTGCTCTGGTTCCTGCTGCCAATCGTAATCTTTCCTGGAGAGTACCCAAAGAACCAGTTTGCCTGCCCCCATTTCATAATTTCATAAATTATCAATTTGCCATCTGGTGCATATAGGTTAAATCTTGATGGTAATTCATTGTAGTACCTTTCAGGATGATGTCATTTCTCTCCTCATTTCTTTTAATAAAGTCTATTTTTGCTTTTTTTTTTTGTATCTGAGATCATGCTTTTTTGAATTCAGCTTAAGCCAAATAGATTTTGCTCCAGTCCTTTAACTCTGAGTGAATCTTTATGTTTCTTAAAAGCAATATATTGTTGGATTATGCTTTCAAATTCATTCTGTTATCTTCTTCCTTTTTTTTGGATGAGTTCATCCCATTCACAGATTTGAATATATTTCTACACCAAAGTAACTAACTCTCTGTTTCTTCCCCTCTCTTCCCTACCCTCCTTTGACCAGTTCATATGAAAGTGAAGTTCAAGTGACATCCGCTCCCTCCACCTAATTTAGGTAGTCTTCTTGTGCATGCAGACAAAAACAACAAGCATGTTTGTTTATTTATTTTAACAATCATTTATTAAAAGCTTACTATGTGCCAGTCTCTGTACTAAGTACTGGGAATAGAAAAACAAACAAAAAGAAAGTCTCTGGTTTCCAGGAGTTTTCATTATAATGGGGGAAGCCTACACATAAAAGGAAGCTGAAAAGTTGGAGGGTGGGAAGGGGGAATCTGATATGTGAGGTAGCAAATCTTTCCTTTTCTTCCATTTTCTTTCCTAGTATATTTTCCTTTTTTTTCTTAAAAAAAAAACAACACAACACAAACACTCCCTAGTTTCCTGTTTTAACTTCCTTTATGACCATTGATGTAGGGTTCTGAGGGGACATTTGTTTATTTTCACCCTATTAAAATATAAATATTTCATTGTATAGCCCCTTCCAGTTGCTCAAACATATTTACCTTTTTATGTTTCTTTTGACTCCTGCATTAACATTTCAATGTTTCTAATCAGCTCTGGACTTTTCATCTGGGGTTCTTGCAAGACTTTAATTTCATTAAAGATGTACCCCTCCCCCAAAGAAAAAAAGGATCATACTTAGTTTTGCTGGGTAAATTATTCTTTCTAAGCCTCTTAACCTTTTGGAATATTGTATTCCAATTCCTTTCATTTAGAGTACAACCTTTGATCCTGACTGAGGCTCTTTGGTACTTGAACACTTTCTGTCTACTTCTAGTACTTTTCTTTGACTTGGGAGCTCTGGATTTGGTGATGATATTCCTGGGAGTTCTCATTTAAGGGTTTCTTTCAGGAGATCCTGGTAGATTCTTTCTATTCTCACTTTTCCCTCTGGCTCTTATAGGTCTGAGCAGTCTTCATTCATGATTTCTTCAAATATGTTAGCTAGGCTCCCTCCCCCCCCCTTTTTTTTTCTGGTCATGGCTGTCAGATAGTCCATTGATCCCAATTTTTTTTTCTCTTTTATTTTTCAGTTTGGTTGTTTTTATATGAGCTCCTCTTCCTCTTCATCATTTTAATATTTGTTGTCTCGAAGAGTCATTAAGTCCTTTTGGTCTATTTTAATGTTCAGGGAATCTATTATTTGTGTAAGCTATTCTTTCTTAAGTCTTTCTTCTAATACTGTCATTTATATTGACTTTTCAAACTCATATTTCATTTCCTATAGGAGTTCTAGTTAGTTGACTTTTTGGCCAAACTTAGGTTTTTGCTTGAGGTCTTGCTTGTAGTTCTTTTTATTATTCCCTTTCTTCTGGGTTTGTGTCCAGGGCATCCCTAGCTTCATACTATTTTTTATGGTGCTTTCTTACTTATTCATTCTTCCAATCTTACTTCCTGAACTGGGATTTTGTGTTAGGGTCAGGTTCTGTGCACTTTTGGGGGGCAAGTTTGAGTCCTGATCTCTATTATCTGGAGTTCTGACATTGCATTCCTAGGATTTAGTTGCTATGTTCCTCAGGGATCTCAGGGGTGGCTCAGTTCAGGGAATTGCAAACCATCAGTGTTGGTTCCCTCAGCCATACGATCCAGCCCTCCCAGTCTGAGCTCTCTAGGCTCTGGATGACATAACTACAGGCTTAATCCTCATTGGAACTCCTGAAGACAGTTGCTGATCCTAACTCCTGTTACCTATGGTCATCTAGCTGGAAGACTGGACAGTTCCAGAATGACAGAACTCCAGGCTCATTTTGGTCTAAGTTCCCAGCTCTGATCATTCAGCTTCAGGGCTCCACCCGAGCTTGTAAGCTGAATTTCTTCCCCCAGTGTCACAGCATCGCATAGCTACAGGTTCACCTCTGTGAGGTGCAGGCTCTCCTGTCTGTGCTCTCTTCTTTGGTGAATAAGTAATAGGGCCTAACCCCGGGTTTATCCCAAAAACTACCTTACCTTCTTCTTGGGTTAGAGCAATATAGCGGTGCTTCCTTGTTCCTGTCCCTTATTGTGAGGCCTTTTTTGGTAAACTGTCTTCCCAGGGCCCATAAGCTTTGGGTTATCTCCCTGTGTTGACCTAAGCAGGAAATATGATGTACTGTGGTTTCCCCTGATGACTGCTCTGTCTTCTTTGATCTTCGTTGGAAAGTTGTAGGAGACAGCTGAGTTGTACTGCTTTCCTTTGATGTACTCTCTTTGCTATTATCCCCCCATTGTCAGAGGTGACCCTAAAGCGTGGTTTAGGTTTGTTATGGGATAAAATGAGGCACTTGCAAATTATTGAACATTTATAAATGGAATTTCACTTTGCCCTGACACAACAAGGATGGAATTTAGCTTTTCTGGTCTCCATCTGGAGAGAGGTTATGTGGTTAGCCCATGGTCATGTAGATAGGGAGTAACTGTAGGAGGTAAATTCAGATCTTCCTAATGTCAAGTCCAAGAACAAGTTTTCAGTCAAAATGGCAGTTAGAAATTGGAAGGGAGCTAGGATCCTCAGGTCCTCCTAATAAACAATAACAGATTCATCAAGGGAAAAAAAATGGCTGAAAAATCCATGAGAATAAAACTTTACTTAAAAAGAAAGTATGCAAAGTGGAGAAGGGCACTGATATAATGAAATACCAGAGCAACTAAATTATTGAAAGACCCAAAGTGGAATAGACTGAAAAAGAAACAACTCAAGAAATCTTGAAAGATGCTTTCAAATGCATAAAAGACATTTTAAAAAATCTGTGCATAACCCTTGTGACAGGGATTTCCTCCTAACACAGAGGGATCATGTTTTACTTGGCAGGATGCTGGCTTCCTGGTTACACTCAGATGATCTGGGAATTTCCTGACACCATCCCACCATGTTGTTTCCAGTTCCCTCCACAATTGTATAAGGCTTAGACAACGAATAGGTTTATTTAAAGGGTAGTGAAGAACTCATAAAAATACTTAGAGATAATACTCACAAGTGAATAGTGTTTCCCCAGAGGTCTGCATATTCTCAGACATTTACAGAATGCAATGGTTAGAGCTCCCAAATGTAACTTAGTACACATTTCCTATAGAAGCTGATAAGTTCTCTCCTTGGACATTGTCATGACTTTCATCTTCTCTGCTTGTGGTTCTCTCCAGCTCCCAGCAGATGGTGCCCAATGTCTTTTTTAAGTTTACACTTAAAAAAAAAAAAACTATTATTGTCAATGTGAGAGTGAGGGGTAGTGGTTAGAGAGCAGTCATGGGACTTAGCAACATTGAAGTTCAAATCCTGCTACCAACCAGGTGACTGTGGACAGCTTCTTTAACCTCTTGGTGCTCTAGGTAATTCTTTGAGATGGAGTTCCTTTACTGTGCACTGGAGTACTCTGGGACCCAAGAGCCAACACACAGGGACCCCGAGGGATATTTAAGTTTTCAAGGGAAATATAAGGATACCCCACACTGTTCCAACTCAAGTCAGCTAAAGGTGGTTCACAATTTCAGCGTTGGATCGTGCTACCTGTGTTTCCCCGATAATAAGACCTATCCCGAAAATAAGCCCTCCCCTTACTGTGTAAGATTCCTCTAAAATAAGCCCTCCCCCGAAAATAAGCCCTATTGAGATTGCTACTGTAGTGAAGGTGATCCCCTGCGCTATACGCTACATTATGGTACCCTCTGTATGCACCATTCCCCCCCCCCCCCGTGAAACGCACGCCGTGCTCTGAGCTGCATCCAATCAGAGCTGCAGCAGTGAGAGCGTCATCCTGTTCTTCCCCAGTGATTTGCTTGCTGGCGCCATTGAGAGCAGTGCTGCGGAGGAGAGCTGAGGCAGGACAACATAAGCCCTCCCCTGAAAATAAGCCCTCTGGTGTTTTTCTTTCCAAAAAAAAAAATAATAAGACAGTGTCTTATTATCAGGGAAACACGGTATGTTCCTTTCTCAAATGTTTGAGACGTTTTTATTAAACTTTTGAATTCACCAGTAATTAAATTTTCTTGTTTGTAACATCCTAATTTTGTGAAGCTGGGTTTTCATTGGCTGCTGTGATTAAAAAGCAAGAACTGCTAAAAAAAATCATTGTGGGATAGGAAATGAGGATGGCGGTATCCAGTCTGACCCCAAAGTTTAAGAAACCATGCAGTGTCCAACAAGAGGACACAAGTAAATAATAGTATAATTATTTAAGAATAAGAAGTAATTGTTTAAGAATGAAATACAATATTTTTTCCCTTTAAATTCATGCATTTTTTTCAACTGGCTGGTTAGGACATAAGTATTTATTAAATTCTTTGGACCTAACTACTTAATAAATGGAACTGTTAGGTAATTGAAAAAAATTACTGGGACACTAAGGGTTCTGTGAACTGAGAAGTAGTTACAGAGAAGATGCTGATCTGCCCTAGGAGGGGATTTCCTTACCTGGGAATTCCTTACAGATCCAATCTCTATTCCAATATTAAATATAACCCTTCTGAATTGAATTTTGTTTTCTTCTGTGTATTTTTTTAAAGTTATATTTATAGGGGTGTGGCTAGGTGAATTCAGTGAATAGAGCACTGGCCCTGGAGTCAGGAGGACCTGAGTTCAAATTCGACCTTAGACACTTAACACTTACTAGCCATGTGACCTCAGGCAAGTCACTTAACCCCAATTGCCCTGCCTTCCCCCCTCCAAAAAAGCATGCACAAACATTATATTTATGTTCTTTTCCCTTTTTTTTGTTTCCGTTTCAGTTCATCAGAGCCAGATAGATGAACTGGATTCATTGAAGGAAACTAGGTGTATTCCTAGCTTTCAGTCAACTATTATTTTTATTTTTTTTTCTTGTTCAGAAATATCTTCCTTCTTGGAAGAGAAAATAGAAATACAATAAGAGTT
This sequence comes from Petaurus breviceps papuanus, assembly GCF_028583685.1. Lineage (NCBI taxonomy): Eukaryota > Metazoa > Chordata > Mammalia > Diprotodontia > Petauridae > Petaurus > Petaurus breviceps. Next base: position 30,058,024 of record NW_027185694.1, on the reverse strand, counting down.
GGGTAGTTTTGCTTTCTCTGTCATTTATTATTACTGATAAATGAACGAGGGGGGGGGAACATGGACTGGATGGCAAGATGCCCAGTTTGCTCACTAACTCTCCACATCCTAGGACAAAGATGCAAAACTGAGTGGATTAACTTGGGGGGAGAGTGGTGGGTATGAGGAAGGGGGGGGCATGGTGACTGAAGATTTGGTTGAGAGACTGTTCTTCCAGCTGAGGAGGAGAGCAGCAAAAGGGCAGATGGTAAGGTTCTGGGGTGGATGAAGAATGGAATTTATGACACAGATTATGCTGGGCTCTCTCCTCTATCATTTTCTAAAAAAGGAGTTTACACCTCTCATGATTTCTCCTTCTACATAACAGTTCCCCAAATCGCCTCCTCTACTGTAGTTTAAAAAAATGAAATTATAATTAAGGCACATAAATAATTGATTAGCTACTATGCTTTTGGCAGAAAGCTTTAGCCAATGTCTGGATATTTTAAGTCTCTTATTACTCCTATAAAGAGGCCCACTTGTGGTGAAGGCTATCATTGTGTGGCTCCAAGGGAGGCAGAATAGACTTCTCAAGCCTGTTCTCTAAGGGACAATTAAATTCTTGCCAGAAGGAGAAGCTAACAGGCTAAATTTATATTGGGTAGGGGAGAAAGCTCAGGATGGTGTGATCTGAACATACTGTCTTTCCCCTTAAGCTCTCCCTTCTTCCAAACCACCCTATTACTGTAGAAGGCACCACCATCCTTCTAGTCCCCCAGGCCCACAACCTAGGGGTCACCCTCAATTTTTCTCACACACAGCCCCCTCATATTCACCCCCCCCGTTCAATTTGTTGCCTAGGCCTGGTGATTTCACCTTTGCAGCATCTCTCACACCTATCTCCTCCTCTCTGACATTGCCACCACCCTTATCACTCTTAAGCAATTGCCTACTGGTTGGTCTGCCTTAATGTTTTCCACACTCTAGTCTTTCCTCCACTAAGCTGTCAAAGTGATCCTTCAAAAGCACAGGTCTGACCATGTGTAATGGGAATGCAAATTTGGAAGATCTTCCCTGCCCCTAGGCTACAATGCACCTGAAGCCTGGGGAGGGAGGCTTGTTTTTCAGTAGATACTTCTTGATTGGCCAGTGAGTCAATAAAGTTGTTACATTCTCTGAGCCAGGAGAAGGCTATATAAGCCCTGATGTGTAGCTTTGTTTTGGGACTCACTTTGAGAAGTGTTCTGTGATTTGATCTGAATTCTGGGAAGCTGTTGTTGAGAGTCCCCCGGCTTTGAAAAACCCAGATGTGGAAACCCAGATGTTGACTGGGTATGGATGTAATGGTTGGACAGTTTGGAAAGCTGTCTACTTGATCTGTTAATGTCTTGATAATTCTGTCTGTATATTTTGAAGTTTGGGGTGCTGACCTTTTTCCCCTGAACAAGGTAAACGATATATGTTTGACTGATTAAAGTAAGCTTGTTAACCCATTTTGAGTTGCTTTCCTTTAACAAAGCAGATCCAAGAACCTGTATGGTCAGCAAACCCTGAGGACGTGCTTGGGGTGCTTGTTGCTACACCATGTCATCCTTCTACTCAATAAACTCTAGTAGCTAACATCCTCAGGATCAAAAATAAAATTCTCTGTTTGACATTTAAAGCCCTTCATAAACTAACCCCTTCCTACCTTTCCCGTCTTCTTATACTTTATTTGTACCATGTACTCCAGGATTCCTCTTCAGACACTATGTCTCCCGACTCTGGGCATTTTCATTGGCTAGATTCATTGGCTCCATGCCTAGAATATTCTCCCTCCTTATGGTTTTCCTGGATTCCTTGAAGTTCCAGCAAAAATGTCACTTTTTATAGGAAGCTTTTCCCAAACCCTCTTAGTTTCCAGTCCCTTTTAGAAGAGATAATTCCCTCTGCTGGTTATTTCCTATTTATCCTGTATAAAACTATTTTTGCACATAGTTATATGCATGTTGCACATAGTTATATGCATGTTGTCTCTCCCATTAGATTGTAAAAAGCAAGGATTATCTTTTTTTTTTTGTATTCCTAGTGCTTAGCACAGTGCCTGGTGCATAGTAAGTTCTTGATGTTTATTGCCTATAACTTCTAAATTTCCCATACTGGAGCAAAGTCCTAGGGGATCTAGCTAGTTAGGACTCTGATAAGTAGGCTACAACTCTGAAAAATTTGGTATGCAGTTGTCATATGGAGGTCTGGGTCTATATATAGTCTGTAAACATGAGTAGTTTTCAGCATTTGAACGATGGCTCCTTAATCCTAAAAAGTTTAGGACCATTTACAGCAATTAGTTGTCATCTAGGTCTTACAAATATGTCTTCTCCACAAGATAGGCCCAGTATATTGCCCCCTACATCAGCTGAAAATTCCTTAAAGTATACACAAGCTCTCAAGATGGCCTGGCCCTTGGAAACATTAGCCCTAGACCTGTCAATAAGGCAGATCTGGCCAGAAGAGCCAAAACTTAAAATTTGGCTAGGCAAGGTGAGGTTGGTCAGTACCATATATTAAGACAACCAAAAGTCAAGTCCAGAGAAGTTAGCAAAGGCAAGGAAGACTGGGCAGGTATGATGGTAATTAACCTAGGTGGACATTACTACCAATTTGCTTACAGTTATCTGGCAATGTTCTTCCATCTTCAGTCACAATGATGATTGTGGTAGAATCTCTTGTCAATCTCACATGATGGGAGAGAGGGAGTGTTAGTATGGTATGACTCAAGAGGGTACCATGTCTGGTTCAAGTCACCTAGGCACATGAATTCTATTCAAGTAGGGAGCCAGCAATGGATTGAATTGGCTGCTACTTGGGGGCAGTGAGACACCTCATCATCCTTTTATTCCTAGCTTGATTACTCTAGACTTCTTGTCCTCATGCTCATGTATTTTTTAAAATCTTTTTTTTCAGATCTGCATTCTCTCCTTCCCATACCTGCGCCCCTCCATAAGAAAGCAAGAAAAACAAAACCTCTATTTGAAACATGTATAGTCAAGCAAAACAAGTTCTCACATTGTTCTGCACTCTGAGTGCCTTACTTCTCTATCAGGAGGTGAGTAGCATATTTTACCATGAGCCCTGTGGAACTGTGGTCAGTCATTGTGTAGATCAGAATTCCCAAGTTTTTCAAAGTTGATTGTCTTTGCAATATTGCTGTTACTGTCTTTCAACTGCCCATGTAGTTCTGACCCATGACATCAGCGTCAGGGAATCTCAGTCATAGTGGATTTAGAGGCTTGTGCAAAACTTACAGATTTTGTTCTGACCCAGAGAGAGCAAATATCCAAGGATGCTATGTCACTATATTGGTTGGCTGAAATAACTGACAGGTGCCCATTTCAATTTGGACCTATGCCCCAGAAAATCAAGCTAAGATAAGGGAACTCATACGGACTGATGAGAAGACCCAGGAAAAATGTAGGGGGGGGGGTTAAAAGAACAGGGCTTTGGGGGATGCCCCCCGTGGTCAGGAAACAGATGATGATCCAAAGAAGTTGGTAAGGAACGATCATGTAGGAGGTAAACAAAATCTCCCCCCAAACCTTCCTTTCCTTCTGGTTTCCTGATTTCTGTTTATGGCAACATCATTCTCTATAACCCAGATCTGCCACCTAAGGGTTATCTTTGACCTCTCTCATATCTCTTAATATTACCAAATCCTTTCCATTTTATTCCTGAATACCTCCCATAGCCTTCTTTTCTATTATCACTACTATAGCCTTAATACTTACCTGTCTAGTATTTTGCAAGTCTGAACAACAAGAACTATTCAGCCCATGAACACGTGTTTTGTCCTCTTAAGTGGTTAATGTCTTCTGAACTGAAGAATTTTCAGCAGATTTTTTTATTGGCATATTTTATTGGTTTGTGACCACATCTGGGGTTTTCTTGGCAAAGATACTGGAGTGGTTTGCCATTTCCTTCTCTAGATCATTTTATAGATGATGAAACTGAGGTAAATAAAGTTAAGTGACTTGCCTGGGGTCACACAGATAACAAGTGTCTAAGTTCTATTTTGAACTCAGGTCTTTCTGACTGTAGAGCTTGGGCTCTATCTGCCGCACCACCTGGTGTTGAGGGAGGACTAGCACCCCTGGTGTGAGGGCTTGCTGAGCCCTTTTCAGGGCTGCTCATCCATCTTGGGTGTCCACCTTTCACCTCACTCTCACCTTTGGCTCCAGGAAGCTGGAGCACTCACAGTCAGTGGCCATACTGCAGTGAACCATCTTGGTCGATGGGCTAAACCAGGTTGAGGGTAATTGACAGATCTCAAAACTGTCAATGAGTTAGGAGGTGTCTACCCCAAGCATGTGAAGACTTCCCCTGCAGAATGGGCAGATGAGAACAAAGGCCATGAAGGATACTGAAGCAGGTGCTGTGGAATCCTCAGAATTTGGGTGAGCCAGTGCATCCTGGGCTGTCACCAGTTGCCTTGACTTTTGTCTCGCCACTGGACTACAATGACTCTGGAAGAGTGAGGCTGATAACTTTGGGCAGCTCTGCATGAGTCAAGACATCAACCCATGGTGTCACTGGTCCTCTTTGAAAAGGAGGGACAAACATAAGTCTCTGAACAAGCCTTCCTACTCTGGTACTCTACTGTATCCGATCCATCCTTCTTATTGTTGACAAATTTTTCAAGGTGTAGATCTGATTTGCCACACTTCTACTCAAAAGTCTTCAGTGGTTCCCTATGTGGTTTCCCAAGCTAAGGTCTTGACGTTCAAAGCCTTTCTTAATCTGGCACCACCACATCATACTTTTTGCAACTTTATATTTATGGGCCAGTAAACCTCTTCTTCTCTGTACCACAAATATCTCATGTGCTCCATCACCTCCAAGGATTTCCTCATGCTAATTCCTACACCTAGAATGCCTTCCCTCATCCCTCCCCCCATATTTACCTGGTGAATTCCTACTCCTCTTCCCTCAACTAAAATGCTACTTTCTGTATAAAGCCCTTATATCTGTGGTCAGTAATGACTTTCTCTCTCAGACCTCATATCACACAGAATTACAGTCTGACTCTCATAGTTAGAGGGGATATCAGAGACCACCTACTCAAACCAAACCTGAATAAGAATACCCAACAGGAGTTCCTGAAATCCATGAACTTAAAAAATGTTTTTTAAAAATAACTATTCTGGGGGCAGCTAGGTGGCACAGTGAATAGAGCACCACCCCTGGGGTCAGAAGGACCTGAGTTCAAATCCAGCCTCAGACACTTACTTTCCTTGGACAAGTCACTTTCCTTGTGACCTTGGGCAAGTCACTTAACCCCAATTTCCCTGCCTTCCTCCCTCCAAAAAGCAAAAAAAAAAAACCAACCCCAACTATTCTAATATAATTGGAAACCCTTTGTAGTCTTATGTATTGTTTTTTGTGTATGTAGAAGTATTCTGAGAAGGGGTTCAAAAGCTTCCCCATACTGTCAGAGGGGTCCAGAACATAAAAAGAGGGAAGACCTCTTGTTCTACAACTTGACAAGCAGTCAGCTAGTCTTTGTTTGAAGCTCTCCAGTAACCAGGAACCTGCTGCCTCCTCAGAGCAGTTTTCAAGAATGAGTTTATTTTAATTTTGGATAGCTTTGTTTTTCCTGCCGTCAAGCCTAAATCTGTCCCTCTGTGATTCCACTGATGATTATTTGCTTTGTTTTCTAGGGCCAAGCAGAACAAGATATCTCAGCAGCCTGAAGGATCAGTTATCTCAAAAGGCCCGTGTATAGACAGCTTATTTTGCAGTCTCAAACCTTGAACCAGAGCTATTTGATTTGTCATAGCAAGCGGGGGACACTTAAACTCAGACCTAAGTGTCTGTTTTCCAGGTGACCACAATACCTATACCCAATCAGGGCAGGACTGTCTCAGATGGGCTCCTATATCATTTTATCCAACTTGGGTCCATCAGGGTGAGGCCGGAGGGAGAACTACTAAGGTTAGGCACTGGGTGGGGTGGGAGGTGGCTTGTTGTTTTCAAACCTCATCCATAGACACTTTTGGTTTGGGCAACTGACATAATGTTGGCTTATTATATACAAAGTATGTGCTTAGGTTAAGAACACAATGGGCCTCTGTCTATTCTCTTTTTTTGAGTATTGATGTTTATATATTCCAACATGGACTTGCCTTTGTCTCAAGGTAGTCATCATTCTGACCAAGATGACACCTTTCCTTCCCTATGCTGGACATCCTAACACAGATAAGACCAACCACTTGTTCTGAAATTTTCTTGTTCCACAGGCTTCCCTCCTATTTCCTCTTTGTTTGATGTGTCCAGTTCATCTCACAATTTGTAATGGCAAGCACAGAAGTAGTTTACATCTTGTTTCAGCTATTGAATTAATTCCAGTTCAAGTTTCTTTTGAGCCTTGTATCAAGTCTGTTAAGAAACAGAACGTGTGAACCCCACAGCTTGTGAACTCTAGAACTCTTGAACTCCTGCAACAGGAAGGGGTGGAGCTAATGACCATATATAAAGAGAATTTCCAGGCTAGAGATGGCAGAACTGAAAAGAGGACTCTTGTGGTGGCAGAATCAAGGAGAAAACTTGTGGAAACCAGCTCTCTGTTTGTCTGCTCTGTCTGTGTTTATGTTTGTTTGTGATACATTGTACAGAAGGATTTTCTGGTTGTATGTTTACTGAAGTCCTGGAGGAGGGTTTTGGAGGTCCTGGGACTTTACTTGTGATTTGTGCTGACCTCTTGGACCTTGTTTGTGGATCTGTGTTGATTTCTATGTTGATGATTTGTGTTGAGTTCTCAGAACTTGTTAGTGGGTCTGAATGATTTCACAGGGAGATAGTGAATTGATGATGGTGCCAGCAATGTGTAAGTATATTATTGTGGCTCTGTCAAGCTTTATCTTCTCAGAAACAGGAACTGTGAAGGACCTGAGGTGGACTCAACACTGTGAACTTCAATATGGAATGGGAATTGGATGAGGAACTGGACAAGGAGCTAGACAAGGAACTGGGAGCTGCCTGCCTTTGAACCCAGGTGACAGTTAGAGCTGGGACCATGGAAGCTGAGAGCCAGCCTCAAGTCAAGCTGAAAGAAGACTTTACTTGGATACTGTGTACTGACTGAGAAGATTATGATTTTCTGTGACCTAGGGGTGGAGAACTTTGACTTTGGTACTTTGTGACTGAATTAAGGATTGACTAAATGAATGTACTTTGTTTAAAAACTATGTGACCACTTTGGTGAAAACTATGTGACCATCTAATGATAAATTGTTGAATTGTTACATGGTGAATGCTGTATTTTGATTTTCTGTGATAAGTTGTAACATTGTGAATGTTGTATTTTGATTTTCTATGAATGTTTTGCTCTGATTTGTTATTGAATAAATAGAGAGCTCATTATATTATGTAATCAGAATCTTGGAAGCTGTTCACAGCAGCTGTTCTCTAGAAAGCTACTCGTGTGTGGCTTTATACACTTCTATAGAGTCTTTGGGTAAAGATACACCTTTCAAGTCTGATGGGCAGACAGAGCCCACTCAATGCTAGAATAATATTTTACTACTGAAATAATCAGACCACCATACTTCCCAATGAGTTTTTAAAAATGACTTGGTCCCCTTATAACTTCTACCTATATTTCCCCCCCACCTACATTCACTCTGTATACTGTAGTTTCCATCTAGTAAGTGAATGCCTGGGAGACTGGGGGCTACCCAGGCTGACTCATAGTGTACCCTATAAACAGCAAAAATGGCATACACTATGGGGCCCACTGCAATTGCATCCCTATGGAGCTGTTGAGTATAACAGGAGGTGCAATGAATGGTCTCAGGTTCTAAGAACTCTACTTCTTCTTTTCTGACCTCATACTCACCTATTTCTTGAATATTTATCTCAAAGTACAACTGTACTCAAAATGGAAAGTAAAGTCCCTCCTTGAGGGAGTTCATTGTTACATTTTTATATGAAGATATGCACATACACAGTGTCAATTGCTATCTCAATACACACTAGTGATATATAATAGAAAGGGAGGTGGCAAGGGGCTCAAAGTACAGTGAATTGCACTTTAGGATTCAATCTTCTTTCAATTCTTGTAAATGGGCAAAGCTCAAGAAGACTTGTTCCAGTGAGACTTGACTTACAGAATAGTCATCCAATTTATACCTGTCTTTGACTTCTTCCAAGATGCCAAACACCTGTGGGGATGGTATATAGTTAAGATATAAGTTATAGTTAAGATCCTTCTTCTAGGGATGTAGGGAGTGGCTCCTAAATATGTGTTAGGAGGCAAAAGTTAGAGGCTAGTGAAACTCTTTAAATCTATCAGGGGACTCAAATGTTGCCATGAAATCATTAAACCCCAGCGTTCTTTGAGAAGGAAGTTGACTAAGTCCCTAAGAGATTCTGTCACTTTTTCAGTCCCTTCCAGGTAAGCAACACCTCTAGGTCACACACCTGTTGAACACAGTGTTCAGCTGTCTATATAAGGAGCTTAAGTCATGTTCAGAGAAGTAAAGGCTAAGAAATTTTGTTCAACATTGTTATGATAAATTGCAGAATGAAAACATAACAGAATGGAAAGATCACTACCCAAGAAAAAGGGCAGGACAGACTCTTCACAGAAAGTGCCCCCCCCCCCCCCGCTGAGTTCATCATATTCCCAGATGTCTGAGTGCCATATACACATCCTGAGGCCCCTGGGAGAGTTCAATGCCTCCTGTATGCTCCTCCTTATAGAAAAATGTCATTTAGGGAGCTTCAAGATAACTTAAATCTGCTTCCCATACTCACCTTTGACCATCTGAGGTTCTCTTTGGGCAAGTGGTAATGGACCACCCCTTGGTGCTCCTCTTCCAGGACACTGCCTGGCAAAGGGAAAGAGGGACAGGTAGTGGGGAAAGGCTATTTCCTAGCAGGATTAGTTTTCAGTCTAGTATATCTGCTGTAGTTGACTCAATATCCATACTTTTGAAAGGGCTATTCAGGGTGGGGAGACTACAGAAGAGCAGGTAATCTCAACTGGCTTTGAAAGATGCTATGAATCTGCTTGCCCCTCACAGCTTCTTCTTTGTCTCTCATGCTGCTTAAATTCTGCCATGAGCACAGAGAACTTTTACTCCTTGAGAAGCGAGTCGAGCTATAATTTAAGCAAGGACTTTGGTTGCAGCCCTAAAACGAGGCAGAACTCTACAGGGCGTTGTTGCTGAAGTGGGATTGTGAAAATCCTGTTTACTTATTTTCACAGGAATTCACTGGAAAAATGCCTGGCCAGAGGGCAGATAAGAAAGACTTGGGCTATTTAGGGCCTGAGCTCCAGTACCTGGAAAGGTCTCTTCCACAAATGTTTTGAATGTCTCAAGTGCCATCTTTTCTTCCTCATTAGTTTGGTCTTTAACTTTGGCCAGCAGGGTGTAGCCACTCCCATATTTGCTCTTCAGGTGCTGCAGGCTGCCCAGACACTTGAATTGCCCATTCACCATAATGGACAGCCTGGTGCACAGGGCTTCACACTCCTCCATGCTGGGGAAACAAGATGGAGGAGGGAGGCATGACTACAGACTCCTTGTTCTGGAGGGCAAGGGCTGTGGACCCAAGAGAACTAAACCTGCAGATCCCATTTCTCTAGAGGGAAGTTCTGCTATGTGGCCTGGAGCAAAAGGCCACCTTAGCAATGTACAAATGCTTGGCATACAAGGGGAGGAGGAGATGCTCTGCTTTAGAATGGGAATTTCCCCCTTATCATCCCATGATAGAACATTATTTCACAGAGCTTGTTGTCAGAACCAACATCAAAGGAACCTGAGGCTTCCTCATCTGAGGGATCGACTGCTGACAGCTTTGCTGCCCCTGCTCTCTAGCCCCAGCACCCAAGAATCCACAGACAAGGCCACAGAACCATCCTAGCTCCTGACTCCCCACTCTCATTCGAATTCTTCTTTACTATGCCCATCAAGGTATAGGACCAACCTGTGGGAGGTAATGACAATGGCCTTGCCAAGCTGACGGGTCTCGGTCACTGCATTCCACAGCAGGCGCCGAGCCACAGGATCCATACCAGTGGATGGCTCATCCAGGAAGATAACTGAGGGGTTTCCCATAAGGGCAATGCCACTGCTCAGCTTACGCTTGTTGCCACCACTGTGTGAGAAGAAGAGGGAAGAATAGGGACAAATAATAGTATTTCCAAGGCTCTAGGAGAGCACACCATGGAGAATAAGAAATAATGCCAAATATGTCCAATATCTAGCAGCTGCACATGGCTCAGTGGATAGAGCACCAGGCCTGGAGTCAGGAAGACCTATGTTCAAATCTGGCCTCAGATACTCACTAGCTGTGTGACCCTGGGCAAGTCACTTAACTCTGTTTACCTTAGTTTCCTCATCTCTAAAATGAGTCAGATAAGGCAATGGCAAACCACTTCCAGTATATTTGCCAAGAAAACCTTGTGGACAGGATGGTCCATGGGTTCACGAAAAGTTGTTCATGACTGAACAACTGAACAATAGCAACAAATGTCCATATCCAGAGGGACAGAGTGAAATACATGGTTGGAATATGAATCTAATAAAGGTGGCAAATGCCAAAGTCAGAAATAATGTTTCAGTTGAGGGGGGTGGGTGATAGGGTTGGGTGGATACATAGAGCCAAAGAATGAAGTTGAGGTCAAAAGTGTTAGAGAAGTAGTTTGGTCACAAGAGGTAGGGTGGTCATATATGTAAATGACCATTCCAGGATATATTTGTATTTTATTTTTAATAATTAGGCATTAATTTTTTTTTTCAGCCTCTGCCCTCTGTCCCTCCAATGGAAAAGAAAAAAAGAAAAACAAAACCTTTGTAACAGATGTGCAAAGTCAAACCAAACAAGTTCCCATGTTGACTGTGTCCCAAAGTGTGTGTGTCATTCTGCATCTTGGATCCATCACTTCTCAATCATGCTGTCTCATCCCCTGGATTCTCTGGAATTGTGATCAGTTAGGGCATTGTTAGGAGTTCTTAAGTCTTTCAGAGTTGTTTTTTTTTTCTATTTTTCAAATGCTTTATTAACTTCTGATTTACATCATTCATTTCCGCCAGATTTTGAGTTACGAATTTTCTCCCCATTTTTCCCCTACCCACTGCCCCAAAATAGCAGTCCCACAGGATATCCCCTCCGCTAATCTGCTCTCTGCCATATTTTCTCCCATACCCTTTTCGACTTTTCCAGTGGATCTCTATGCCCCAGTGCCTGTATATCTTATTTCCCAATTACATGTAAAATAGTATTAATAATGGTATACATATTAGTATTTTATTTTAAAACTTTGAATTCCAGATTCATTCCCTTCTTCCCTTGTCACCCACCCTTACTGGGAAGATAAGCAGTTCAGTATAGATTGTACATGTGTGGCTAATGCAAAACAATAATATAGTAGATATATTGTAAAAGACTGACTATATTTCCCTCCCTCCTATCCCACCTCCCACTTGTTCTATTCTCTACTTTGATCCTGTCCCTTTTCAAAAGTGGGTGCTTCCAACTTCCCTCCCCCCCAGCCTGCCCTCCCTTCCATCACCCCCCCCTCATCCCCTTCCCCCCCTACTCTCCTGGAGGGTGAGATACCCTATTTAGTGTGTATTTCATTCCCTCCTCAAACCAAATTCAATAGGAATAAGGTTGACCCATTCCCTTTTGCCTTCCAATTCTTCCCCTCCATTGTAACCATTTTCCCTTGCCTCTTCTATATGAGATAGTTTACCCCATTCTGTCTCTCCCCATCTCCTCTCATTATATTCCTCTCTCACCTCTTAATTTCACCTTTTAAGTATCATCCATTCCTGTTAAATTGGTCCTGTGCCCTCTATGTATACCTGTAAACATGTATATACACATTCACATATGTATTCATATGCCCATATACCCTCATATATAGACATATATATATATATACATATAATATATATATATATTTCTATTCCCTTCAACTACTGAGAAAAGTTTCATAAGTTACAATTATTGTTTTTTCCATGTAAGAATGTTAATAGTTCAACTTTGATAAGTTCCTTATGATTTCTTTTCCCTATTTACCTTCTCATTCTTCTCTTGCTTCTTGTATCTGAATGTCAAATTTTCTATTCAACTCTGGTTTTTTTAGCAAGAATGCTTGAAAGTCCTCTATTCCACTGAATAACCATATTTCCCCTGAAACATGATACTCAGTTTTACTGGGTAGGTGACTCTTGGTTTTAATCCCAGCTCCTTTGACCTCCGGAATATCATATTCCAAGCCCTTCGATCCCTCAGTGCAGAAGCTGCCAGATCCTGGGTTATCCTGATTGTGTTTCCACAACATTCAAATTGTTTCTTCCTGGCTGCTTGTAATATTCTCTCCTTAATCTGGGAATTCTGGAACCTGGCTATAACATTCCTAGGAGTTTTCTTTTTGGGATCTTTTTCAGGAGGTGATCGGTGGATTCTGTCTAATGTTGGAATCTTCTGTCTGCTTTGTTTCCTTTGCCTGGTCATGTCGCCCCTCAGTCACTTGACCCCTGGGCTTTTTGCCACAGTAGGATTCTGCCACCAGGCAGGGGAGCTTTCGTTCCAAACGCTGGGGTATTTGATGGGTGCCCTCTCTGAGGCCTCCACAGGCAAGCTGGACACACGCCCCATGACCTCCACCCTAGACTACAATCCAGATCCAAGAAGGTTAAAGCAAGAGCGATTACCCCTCAGACTGGTGCTTGGTCCCCCTACATTCTGCAGGCCAAGAACTGAAGCTGCCATGTGGTGCTGGCCAGAGTCTCAGGGCTTCTCCCCTAGGGGCAAAAGCCACACACTCCCACTTACTGGGTCCCAAAGTCCACACTGCACTGACCTCTCACTTTGTCCTTTGCATCTATGTGTTGACAAATCTGGAAACAGCCACAGCTGCTGCTGATCTGGGGTCCCTCTGACCAGGGGCTGGTCAGGCCCGCCCTGGGGCTAAAGCCTAGGTGTGGGGCTGGGCTCGGCTCCCAGAGCACTGCGTGTCCAATTCCTGCTGGCCTGCCGGACTGTCTTCAGCGGGAGGTTAACTTCTCTGTGTCATTTTGTGGGTTCTGCAGCTCCAAAGTTTGTTTAGAGTCCCCTTTTTACATGGATTGGAGAAGGTGGAAGCCAGAGCAGTGGGGAGATCCTGCTTCTACTCCTCTATCTTGACTCCGCCCCAGAGTTGTTTTTATAATCCTGTTACTATAGTATAAATGGTTCTGCTCACCTCATCAGTTCACAGACAAGTTTTCCCAGGCTTTTCTGAAATGGTCTCTTTCATCATTTCTTATAGTGCAATAACATTGCTTTACTTACATTCATATACCATCATTTGTCTACTAGCCATTCTCCCTCCTAGTTTCCAGTTCTTTGGTATGAGAGACAAAGCTGCTATCGACATTTTTGTTTGCAAAATTTTTGTTCCCCTTTCTTGGAGCTCTTTGGGGTAGAGTTCCATTGGTGGTATGCATAGGTTACAAACTTTGGGGCATAATTCTGAATTGCTTTCCAGATTGGCTGGAGGAGTTCACACCTCCACCAATAGCATAGCAATATGCTTATTTTTCATAATCTCTCCAGCATTCGTCAGTTCTCCTTTTGGTCAGTTTGGCAGTATGATGGGTATGAGGAGTAGCATAAGGGTTATTTAACTAGAATTTCTCTAATTATTAGTGATACCAAGCTTTTTTCATATTGCCATAAATAGCTCAGATTCCTTCCCTTGAGAACTTCTCATTCATATCTTTTGGCCATTCTTGTCAATTGAGTAATGGCTTGTGGTGTACTGTTTTGGTGATGAGGTGGCATGCCATCATCATCATTACAATAATGGCAGCTAGCATTTATATAGCTCATCAGACACATGTTAACTCATCTGACCTTCACAACAATGCTGTGAAAGTAAGTGCCATTATTATCACCATTTTACAGATGAGGAAACTGAGGCTGAGAGAAGCTAAGTGATTTGCCCAGGGTCACACAGCTTGTTAAGTGTCTGGGGTAAGAGGTGAACTCAGCTCTTCCTGTTTTCAAATTCAGAACTCTTACCCACTGTGACATCTAGCTTTCTGTCATAACAGGGATCTAACTTCACACAGAGAGAACTTAAGGAATCCTTGGCTGAGCCACAAATCTTCCCAAAGGATGCTAATATCCTTTCAGATACACAAAACTTGTTAGTTTTTCTTATCAAATCATGGCCTTCCTTTAGGGTAGGGTCAATGTATGCCATCAATAAAGACCGCTAGGTGGCGCCATAGTGCACAGAGTGCTCGGCCTAGAGTCAGGAAGACTCCTCTTCAAATCTGGTCCCAGACACATTGGACAAGTCACTCAGTTTCCTCATCTGTAAAATGAGCTGGAAAAGGAAATGGCAAACCACTCCAGTTTCTCTGCTAAGGAAACTCCAAATGGAGTCCCAGAGAGTTGGATAAGACTGAAACTACTAAACAACAACATGCCATTAATGAGAGGCAATTATTTGGCTTTAGGGGAAAGAACATGTCTATGAGGGAAGAGGACATTATCCAAATTGTGATTTAAAAGTATAAACAAAATGTTATTCTGAGTCTAAGCCAAAAAGTAGTTCATAGTTCAAAGGTTAAGAAAGGTATTCCTAAAGAAGTCAGGGTGTTGGTGAAAGGGCCTCTTGGTACTCCAGGGGAGCCATCCCAGGTTTGAAGCCCTGTGTCAACACCCACTCACAACCAGAGCTCAAAGGACCCCAGTGATGTTTGTTGTCACCTATCAGTCAGAAGACAGGTTAGTTTGAAACAAAAGACATTCAGTTGAATAGTATATAGCAAATCAACTGATCAGAAAAAATCTCTCCATGCATAAATGGGTCAGCTCCCTCACAGGCGGCCACACTACCAGTGGGGAGGGAACAAATTCAGAGAACACATATGACCAGGGAGCACACATGGAGAACAAACACATTGGAAACATGTGACCTGGGAACATGTCTGCCTCTTGTGTTAGTATAAATGGCAGGGGGCAAAGGTCCTGGACAATGATGCTAATAAGGACCCTGTAGTTGTACCTTTCCATTCTTAAAAAACTAACAAACTGGGAGTCAAGATGGCAGAGTAGAAACAGGACTTCCGTGTGGCTCTAGCTTCCACCTTCCCCAATTCATGTAAAAGGGGACTCTGAACAAACTTTGGAGCTGCAGAACCCACAAAATGACACAGAGAAGCTAACCTCCTGATGAGGACAGCCTGGCAGGCTGGCAGGAGTCGGCCACTGCAGTGTTCTGGGAGCAGAGCCCAGCTCCAACCTGAGGTTTTAGCCCCAGGGTGGGCATGACCAGCTACCAGCTGGAGGGACTCCAGATCACCAGCAGCTGTGGCCGTTTCCAGAATTATCAACACATAGATGCAAAGGACAAAGTGAGAGGTCAGTGCAGTGTGGACTTTGCGACCAGTAACTGGGAGTGCATAGGCTTTTGCCCCTGGGGTGAGAAGCCCGCAGCCTGGACCACCAAGTGGCAGCTTCAGCTCCTGGCCGGCAGAATGTAGGGGGCCAAGTGACCAGTCTGAGAGGTAATCACTCTTGCTTTAACCTGCTTGGATCTGGATTGCGGTCTAGGGTGGAGGTCCTGGGGTGTGTGACCAGCTTGCCAGAGAGTGTGGAGGCTTCAGAGAGGGCACCCAACTAATACCTCTGGCAGCTGAGAAAACCCCAGTGTTTGGGATGGAAGCTCCCCTGTCTGGTAGCAGAGTCCTACTGCGGCAAAAAGCCCAAAAGTCAAGTAATTGAGTGGCAACATGACCAGGAAAAGGAAGCAAAACAAACAGAAGAATCCAACATTAGACTCCTATTTTGGGGACAAAAAGGATCAAGGCATAGAACAGGAGGAAGACAGTGAAGTCAGAACTCCTGCACCAAAAGCTTCAAAGGAAAATATGAGCTGGTTACAGGCCATAGAAGGCCTTAAGAAGCAGAGGAAAAATTGGGAAGAGAAATGAGAACGATGCAAGAAAATTATGAAATGAGAGTCAACAGCCTGACTGAGGAAAATAACGCCTTAAAAAACAGACTAACTCAAATGGCAAAAGAGGCTCAAAAAGGCAATGAGGAGGGGAATGCCTTAAAAAGTCAAATTTGCCAGATGGAAAAAGAATCTCAAAAGCTCACTGAGGAGAATCATTCCTTCCTATTTATAATGGAGCAAAGGGAAGCTAATGACTTTATGAGAAATGAAGATTCTGTTAAACAGATCCAAACAACTGAAAGAATAGAAGGCAATGTGAAATATCTCATGGGAAAAACCACTGGCCTGGAAAATAGATCCAGGAGAGATCATTTTAAAATTATTGGACTACCTGAAAGCCATGATCAAAGAAAGAACCTAGAAATCATCCTCCAAGAAATTCTCAAGGAAAAGTGCCCAGATGTTTTAGAACCAGAAGGCAAAATAGGGGTTGAAAAAATTCACCGATCACCTCCTGAAAAAGACCCCAAAAAGAAAACTCCTAGGAATATTATGGTCAGGTTCCAGAATTCCCAGATCAAGGAGAGAATATTACAAGCAGCCAGGAAGAAACAATTTGAATATTGTGGAAACACAATCAGGACAACTCAGGATCTGACAGCTTCTACACTGAGGGCTCGAAGGGCCTGGAATATGATATTCTGGAGGTCAAAGGAGCTGGGGATTAAAACCAAGAATCACTTACTCAGCACAACTGAGTATCATGTTTCAGGGGAAAATATGTGGAATAGAGGACTTTCAAGTATTCTTGATGAAAAAACCAGAGTTGAATAGAAAATTTGACATTCAGATACAAGAAGCAAGAGAAGCATGAGAAGGTAAACAGGGAAAAGAAATCATAAGGAACTTATCAAAGTTGAACTATTAACATTCTTACATGGAAAAACGATAATTGTAACTGATGAAACTTTCCTCAGTATGAAAATAGTTGAAGGGAATATATGTATATATGTGTATATATATATATATATATATATATATATATATATATATATATATAGTCTATCAGAGGGTATACGGGCATATGAATACATATGTGAATGTGTATATATATGTTTACAGGTAAACATAGATAGAGGGCACAGGACCAATTTCATAGGAAGGGATGATATTTAAAAGGTGAAATTAAGAGGTGAGAGAGGAATATAATGAGAGGAGATGGGGAGAGACAGAATGGGGCAAACTATCTCATATAGAAGAGGCAAGTGAAAATGGGTACAATGGAGGGGAAGAATAGGAAGAATAGGTCAACCTTATTCCCATTGAATTTGGCTTGAAGAGGGAATGAAATACACACTAAATAGTGTATCTCCCCCTCCAGGAGAGTAGGGGGGGAAGGGGATGAGAGTGGGGATGATGGAAGGGAGGGCAGGCTGGGGGGGAGGGAAGCTGGAAGCACTCACTTTTGAAAAGGGATGGGATCAAAGTAGAGAATAGATCAAGTGGGAGGTAGGATAGGAGGGAGGGAAATATAATCAGTCTTCTACAATATATCTACTATGGTAATGTTTTGTATTAGCTGCACATGTATAACCTGTATTGAATTGTTTATCTTCCCAGTAAGGGTAGGTGACAAGGGACGAAGGGAATGAATCTGGAATTCAAAATTTAAAAACCAAATGCTTAAATATATACATATATACATACTATTATTAATACTATTTTACATGTAATTGGGAAATAAGAGGAGGGGATATCCTGGGGGACCGCTATTTTGGGGAGGTGGGTAGGGGAAAAATGGGGAAAAAATTTGTAACCTAAAATCTGGCAGAAACGAATGAAGTAAACCTGAAGTTAATAAAGCATTTGGAAAAAAAAACCCTAACAAACAAACAAAAAAACCCTGAAACTTTAAAAAATTCTGAACTTAAAATGAAGGTAAAAGGCATTTCTGTATGCAAAATGGAAGAAAAGTCTTGGGGGTGCCTCACAGGTGCAGTGAATACAGCACCAGCCCTGGCTGGAGTCAGGAGGACCTGAGTTCAAATCCGTCCTCAGACACTTAACACTTACTAGCTGTGTGACCTTAGGTAAGTCACTTAACCCCAATTGTCCTGCCTTCCCTCCTCTAAAAAGAAAAAAAAAAGACTTAAATGGGAAACTACCAGTCTGTATCATTTGCTGTTGAGCAAGTATCTCTATTACAAATCTCTATTACAGCTTGCTTTGTTAAATATAATAAACTCAGCATAGAGCTTTCAGAGCTCTTGGCTTGTCTCTGTAATGGGGATAGGCACACGCAGAGAGTGCTACTGGTGGTATCTATTGTTGTTTTGGGGAAATATGATGATGTCATTATGAAGTGATAGTGAAATGTTTTTTAATTGGCTACTGAGCCAAAGACCCGGTGGTTTTGGAGATGCTGAGTTAGAACTGGGGTGCATGGCTGACCTCTCAGTCTTTTCTTTCTTGCTGGTGAGTTAGGCAAGAATGTTTTGAGATGTCAGGTAGAGAGAAATCTCACCTTTCTCTCATATGGTTACCATGCATCTGTCTGTAAGCAGATGGTGTTTCTGTTTCTTCTGTCCTGATGTTAGATAACTGAATATCCAGACTCACAATTGGTAAAGTTACAACATTGTGAACTTCAAAAGGTCAGAATAACTATCAGAGGTCTCACAGCCTCACAAATTGGTAACAGAATCCACCAGAGGTGGAAGCAGTGGTGAACAACAGAGAAGTACCTATATATGGATGTGTACAGTCACATGAAGATGGTAGTGGATTAAAACATTCTAACTCCTGGTGATGGAGAAATATTGGCTCCTGACTTCAGAAAGGCAGTGATCCTCAGAGGACATCACAGAGCTACCAGTGTGAATGAGAGGAGGGAGTGTGAGCAAAGAAGAGGTGCTAGAGTAATCATTAACTGTTTTATAGAATTTTCAGGTTTGCAAATGTGTTTCACATATTGTCTCATTTGATCCTCATAACAACATTTGGGTGCAGGTACTATAAAGCATTATGATCCCAATTTTACAGATTAGGAAACTGAAGTTGATACAGGCTATGTGATCTACTCAGCCTCACATAGCTAGTAAATATTAAACCCACCTGAGATCCTACCTTGGGAGAGCTCTTGAAAATCATAGCTTCAGGATTGCTCCACAAAATCTGGTTGGCTGAAATTGGATGACAGCCTGCATGGGTGTGTGCATGTGTGTGTGCGTGTGTGTGTGTGTGTGTGTGTGTGTGTGTGACTTATCTAACCAAATGCACTAAAACCACTCTAGGTCTTGGTACTGGAGGTAGCAATTGGCTGGTGGTTTGGTAGGGGCCATAGCTTTAGTGGTCTGTTCCACGCAATTCATTTGTAATGTTGGGAAGAGAATATGACCTCCCCCAAATTTCATGCAGCGGTTCAATTATGGCATGCCAACCAATGGCTCCTCAGTGTCACTGTAAAGAACAGGTGAATTTATATTCAAGTCAAGGGCTTTGTAAAGCTTCTTCACTTGGGGCTTGGTGTCCTGATTTACAGGTTCAGAACAGAGTGGTTTGCTTATCCACTGACTGCACTGACTATCACTGGTAGGGTTTGCTGGGGTCAGGAAAAACAACAGAAAGTAGAACTTCCAACATATAGTATGCTACAATACAATATGTAATAGTGCAGACCTTTAATCCCAAGCATCAGGAATAAGCGTGCAGAGATTGCTTAGCTAGGTCAGGAAGGTTTCTCTTAGAAGAAGTGGCGGCCAGCGTGTGACTCTCTTCTTGGTCAGGGACACAGTAAACATGCCCTCCTACGGAACGCTGCCCCTCGAGGGCAGGGACTGTCTCTTGTCTTTCTTTGTGTCCTCAGCACTGAGCTTAGAACCTGGCACACAGCACGCACTCAATCCATGCTTAATGACTAGCTGTGATTGCCCAATTCCACTTTCTTTGCCTGCCTGCAACTAATCCAAGACTGCCCAAAAACTCTTATTTCACTAGTGTAACTTGTGCTGAATGAAGGCTGTTTCGTTAACCTTCATTTTTGGCATTACTGTGATGTGCTAATTTTGGTCTATATATGAGTCTACATCATAATCATTTGCGTAGTACTTATTATAAGACAGGCACTTTACAGTTATTATTTTATTTAATAATAGAAAGTGCACTAGATTTGGAGTCAGAGGAAACACATCCTAACAGTGAGAAATGTCCAAGACTGGAATGAGTTGCCACTGGGGTGAAGGATGAATGACTCCTTGATGGAGATGTAGAGGGGATTCTTTGTGGATGGAGTCTGGAATAGGTATGAAACCTGGGATGAGATCACTTCTGGCTCTAAGACTCTGTGACCTGTGACATTGTACGTAAGTGCTTCAGGGCAGCCTGCTTTCATCCAAGTTCTAGGCTTGTTGGTTAATCACTCTTACATCCTGGTCACTGCCTCATGTAGTAGGGAACAGCAGATCAGGGAGCTCTTCTGACACTCTCACCAGGCTGGGAAATGGACAATGCTGCCGAACCCTTCTCTATGTCCCAGGATCAGAGCTAGCAGGAATCAATCAGAATATCCTTTATGGAAAGATAATCTGAGTAGGTCAAATAATCAGAAGCTCCTTGCATCAATCTTGTTCCTCAAGCTGCCAAATGGTCACTCCTCTTTTCTGTCTGAGGCCAGTCTTGTGTGGCCAGTGTGGTCATATCCCATACCTGGTACTGAGAAAGCTACTATGGCCACTGAGTTATGGCTGAGAAAAAAGCATTCTGTATTACCGTAATGTAATGGTTATAGGAAGGGAAGAGGCTGTCAAAGTCTAATGTCTCACCTGTAGTTTTTTACAAGAATGTCTGCAGAGTTTTCCAGGAGCAGCTTCTGTATCATACTTTTCACATGCAATTTGATTTGGTTCTCAGGAATGCCCCATATCCGGGCATACATGGTTAAAATTTCCCGTCCTGTCATGTAGCCCAGCAGGGCATCAAACTGAGGACAGTAGCCAACTTCTCTCTGTAACTACAAGGAGAAAAGAGCCCTCAGAAGATGCAAAGCAGGCTGGCTAGCAACACCTGATGTGAAAACTTTATTTGATCACATATGGTCTAGAATCTGATAAGGCCAAGGATTCATTAATTTTGGTCCAGGCCCTTGCTCAGGAAAGACAATACCCTCCAGTGGTCAGGCCAAGGGCTTTCTGCTGCTACCAAAGTTGTGAATGCTCTCCACTGGGAGCTTGCTGGGGTCCATCCTTAGGGAACAGTCATGGCCAACGGATAAGAGAAGGGATGGGAATTACTGCAGAATGGTTCTTTCAAGGCACATGTGTGTGTGCGTGTGCATGTGCATGTGTGTATTGTGTGTGTGTATTGACAGAAGAAGGTATTTGGTATTTTGTTAGCACTAATTTCTTATAAGATAATATAAAGCTTAACAGCTTTATCAAGACCAAGAGAAGCAAGGTGTAATGCCAAGTAAAGGCAACTTCCCAAGGTTCAAAATACCAGCATAGGTGCTCTCCATTTTATTCAGTGACAAATTAAGAACAGACAGAATCAAAATATAGCATAATTCAAAATACAGCATTTACCAAGTGTAATTCAATAATCTCCAAGTACTACCCCATCTCTGGACATTACATTCATTTAATCGGTCACAAAGTCCCTCTTCTAAATACTACTCCACCCCTAGGCTGTAAATTCATTTAGTCCATCACAAAGCCCCTCTTCTCAAATGGAGATTTGTTTCCAATCATAAGTAAAGTACATTCATTTGTTCAATCACAGAACACAAAAAGGTCAAAAGTCCCTCCCCCCTTGGATCACAATTCAATCTACCCCAGAGTTACAACAAGCTTAAGCTCAGCATTTAATACCCAAAGAGAGGTCTTTTCTTCATCTTGACATGAGGCAAGTTCTCAGCAATCTTTGTTCCTGGGGAGACAAAGCTTAGCAAGGCCACAAGATACATTGCCAGTGTCTTCATTAATTCATTCTCTGTCTGCAGAACAGTCCTAGGACCCCTGAAGACATTAGCAAAACCCTCTTCCAGGATTTCTGTAAACATACAACAAGAAAATCCTTCTTCAGGGCTTCTGAACCAACAGCAGGGTTCCAAGACCTCTGCAACAACAGGACTGTCCTTCACCAGTGGACAGAATTCACTCTCTGTCTGCAGAACAGTCTCTGGAGCTCTGAACCAACAGCCAGGTTCCTGAACCTCTGCAACAACAGGACTGTCCTTCACCAGTGGACAGAATTCACTCTCTGTCTGCAGAACAGTCTCTGGAGCTCTGAACCAACAGCAAGGTTCCAAGACCTCTGCAACAACAGCACTGTCCTTCACCAGTGGATAGAATTCACTCTCTGTCTGCAGAACAGTTTCCAGAGCTCTGAACCAACAGCAAGGTTCCAAGTATTCTGCAACAACAGGACTGTCCTTTACCAGTGGACAAATCTGGCAAAACAACATCAAAACAGACAGACAAAGTACCAGCATAACAGCCATACCTCCTCAGTCCTTGGCAGCTCTGGGTGGCAGCTCTCAAAAGTCCTGGGCAATTCAAAGTGGCCCTCAGCAATCCTCTCAGTCTCTCTCTGCCTTCAAAGTGCTACTTCCAAAAAGTTCTTCTGCCTCTCTCTTTTCTTGTGTTTCTCTAAATTTACATCACCAGCTCCTCCCAGTTCAGCCCTCTCTTTTCACGTCAACAAGTCCATCCCACAAGTGGGATTCACAAGCTCTGGGTTTTAACACAATCAAACCAAAAACCAAGCCAATACAGGGGGATCTTTAAGTTCAATTACTATTACACAAGGACACTGAAATGGAACTTCTCATCTGCTCTGGAGACATCCTCAGTGCTGATGCAGTTTTATATCAGTATATATGAGCCTTTTCTAGGAGGATTCACAAAAGATTTTTAGGTCCTGTTTCCTTCTCCCCTCCATCATTATGCCAGTTTCCTACCTGCTGTTCTTGCCCTCTTCTACCCCCTTTCCCATCTATCTGTCACACAGCTACCTGGGTAAACTTTTTTTTTTTAAGCAATTGGGGTTAAGTAACTTGCTCAAGGTTACATGGCCAGTTATTATTTCTGGGTGTGGTGCTGAGTATCTGAGCCCGGATTTGATCCAGGTTATCCCGACACTGGAGCTGGTGGTCTTACTCGCTGAGCCACCTGGCCGCCCCTAAGCAATTGGGGTTAAGTAACTTGCTCAAGGTTACACGGCCAGGTGTTTCTGGGCGGGTGCTAAGTGTCTGAGCCTGGGATTCGATCTCCAGGTCTTCTCAACACTGGAGCCGGTGCTCTTACTGGCTGTACTACTTGGCCGCCCCCTGGGTAAACTTTCTAATGAAGTACTCAGATTATGTCAGTCTTTTGTTTAAAAAAAAATAAGTAAACTGAGGTGTTTGGTTCCCAAATACCAAATAAAATATAGACAACTTATCCTGTCACTTTAAGCTCTCCATAATCTCCTTGTATACTCTTCCAGCTTTATTTTATCTGACTTCCCTTATTAGTCTATAGTCTGATAAAACTTTCTGGCCCCTTTGTTCTTGTCATGTTCCCATATCTATGCTTTTCCTCACACTTTCTCCCATGCCTGGAAAGATCCACTCAGCCACAAAAGGGAGAAAAATGTTCAGATAAAACTGCAAAGCCCAAAACTATGATGGGTATGATTTAGAAGTAAGTACCACATAGGAGGAAGCGCTCAGAAAAGCAAGCAGGGAGCAATATTCATGACCTTGTCCAGAGGGAAAGACAACATTAGAGGCATCACAAATAGTTGGTGAGGTGACTTGGGAAATAGCAATGGAGGGGGTGTAGAGGCACCAATCCAACATACCCCTTCAAACAACTTCAAAATAATTTCAAATAAAATTCTGGAGAGACATAGCCAACAAAAGTCAGGGCGAGATACTTTTCCAATCCAAGACAACTTAGGAAGTGGCAGAAGCACATGCAGCAACACCAGTGACAGGCCTTGTAGGTGGTAGAAACAGCAGCAGCTTTCTCTTAGCTCAGAGATGGTAAGGGGACTGGACAACTGGTCAGAAAGAGATTACAGGGGACACTGAGCTGACACTGGGCACAGGACCAGGCACTGCAATTCTGGGTCACAGTTGCAGTGCAGAGAGGAATGTTTGTGGCTGATCATAAGAGAAACAGGGCCCTGTAGTTCCCAGGATAAAGAGGAACACTAGCACTTGTGGTTGCAGGGAAACGGGGGGGGGGGAGTTTGGATTAAGACTGGAGTACAGACTAGGAGAGCAGGAGAGCACCTCTCCCAGGGCAACATGAGCTTGGAAACATTGAAAACTTACAGACCCCCCAGAACTAGCTCTGAAAATAGCAGTGTGGAAAAAGTACAAAGCTTGAGACAATGTCTCTCCATTCCCAGTTAAGCAGAGGCCAATTGTAACATAAAGTTCAAAGTGAAGAAAAAGACTGGTAAAAATGAGCAAATCACCAAAAAACTCTGATCATAAAAAAGCTATCATGGGGTAGCAACAATGATCTCAGACAAAGCAAAAGTAGACTTAATTAAAAGAGATAATTAGGGAAACTACATTTTGCTAAAAGATACCATAGACAATGAAGTAATATCAATACTCAATAATCAAAAATAAAATACTCAATAATCAATAATCAAAAAATATATATGTACCAAATGGCAGAGTATCCAAATTCTTAAAGGAGAAGTTAAATGAGTTATAGGAAGAAATAGTAAAACTATACTCATGGAAGACCTCAAATTTCCCCTCTCAGACCTAGATAAATATAACTATAAATTAGAAAGAAGTTAAGGAGATGAATGGAATTTTAGGAAAGTTAAATATGGTAGACCTCTGGAGAAAACTGAATGGGAATACAAAAGGATATATCTTTTTCTCAGCTTATTATAGCACCTTCACAAAAGAAACCATGTATTTAGGGCATAAAAATCTAACAAGCAATGAAGAAGAATAGATATATTACATGGAACCCCTTTCAGACCATAATGTGATAAAAATACAATCAATAATAGGTCTTGGAAACATAGAATAAAAATTATTTTCAAACTAAAAAATCTAATCCTAAAGGATAAGTAGGTTAAAGAACAAATGACAACAATTAAGACAACATACCAAAATTTGTGGGAAGTGGTGAAAGCAGTGCTTAAAGGAAAATTTATATCTCTAAATGTTTATATCAAAAAAAAGAGAACAGATCAATCAGCTGGGTATACAATTTAAAAAAATAGGAAAAAGTGCAAATTAAAAATTCCCAATTAGACAACAAAATAGAAAATCTGAAAATAAAAGGAGATATTGGTAACATTTTAGGTAAAAAAAACTAGTGAAATATTTTATGGAGGAAAAAACAATAAAATAGATAAAAAGAAATTGAAATGAACTATAAATGAGCTCCCTAGAGAAGATCCCCACAACCAGATGGATTTACAAGTAAGTGTGACCAAACATTTAAAGAACATTTAAATCCAATACTATATAAACAATTTGAGAAAAAAAAGTTCTACCAAATGCCTTCTATGACACAAAAATGGTTTTGATACCTAAACCAGGGAAAGTAAAAACAGAAAAAGAAAAATATGGATCAATTTCCCTAATGAATATCAATGCAAAAATTTTAAATGATTATTATCAAGAAGATTACAGCAATATATCACAAAGATCATCTAATATGACTAGGTGGAATTTATGCCAGGTATGTAGGGTTGGTTTATTATTAGGAAAACTATCAGCATGATTGACCATATCATTAACAAAAACTGTATGATTACATCAATAGATGCAGAAAAAGTTTTTGACAAAATATAACATCCATTACTATTAAAAACACTAGAGGAATAATTGGAGGTTTTCTAAAAATGATAAGCAGTGTCTATCTAAAACCAAGAACAAGCATTATCTGTAATGGGGTTAAACTAGAAGCCTTCCCAACAAGATCAGGAGTGATACAAAGGATATTCATTATCACCATTATTGTTTACTACTGTACTAGAAATGCTAGCTATAGTAATAAGACAAGAAAAAGCAATTGAAGGAATGAGATAGGCAATGAGAAAACAAAACTTTTTGAGAAAATCACTTTTTGCAGATAATATGGTGATATCCTTAGCTAGTTGAAACAATGAACAACTTTAGCAAAGTTTCAGGATATAAAATAAACCCACATAAATCATCAGCATTTTTATATATTACCAACAAAATTCAGCAGAAAAAAAAGAGAGGAAAGGTCCATTTAAAATAATTGTGGACAGCATAAAATATTTGGCAGTGTACCAGACAAGACAAACCCAGGAACTATATGAACATAATTACAAAACATTTTCCACACAAATAAAGACAGATCTAAACAACTGAAGAAATTTAACTACTCGTGGGTAAGCTGAGTCAATTTAACAAAAAATGACAATTCTACCCAAGTTAATTTACTTATTCAGTGCTGTCAAACTACCAAAGAATTATTTTATAGAGCTAGAAAAAAATCATAACAAAATTCATCTGGGAGAGAAACAGGTAAAAAATAGAGAATAAATGAAAAAAGAGGGGAAACAAGAATGATTAGCAATACATATTTTCAAATTGTATTACAAAGTGGCAATCATCAAAACAATCTGTTACTGGCTAAGAAATAGTGTGGTTAATCAGTAGAATAAGTTAAGTATACAATATACAGAAGTAAATGACTACAGTAATCTAGTGTTTGATAACCTCAAAGATCGAACCTTTTGGGGCAAGAATTCACCATTTGACAAAACTGCCAGAAAAACTAGAAAGTGGTTTGGTAGAAAATAGGCATAGACCAGCATCTTATACTATATACCAAGATAAGGTCAAAATGAACACATGATTAGTGATATCACAAGCAAATTAGGGGAGCATGTAAAATTTTACCTGTCAGATCTATGAATAAGGGAAGAGTTTATGACCAAACAAGAGATAGAGAGGATACACATCCTCTCACATTCTTAATTTTTGCCACCTCAAAAAAGTTATAAATATTTTACACATTCCTAGAGTTTGTTTTGCTTAGGACTAATCTTTCTCTTTAAGTATCTTCTCTTTTATTTGTACTTCCTTCCTTTTCGCTTTCCCCTCCTGTTTTCCTGTTGAGTACAAAGTACTTCTGTACCCAACTGTCTTAGTGTATTTATTCTTCCTTCCTTTGGCCAGTTCAGATGAAGGAGGGGCTGAATTCTCAGTTGTTCTCCCCATCTCCCTTCTCCAGTAGAGGGAGAGGGAGAATGAGAAAAACAAAGGGGGGGGGGCATGGAATCTAGTGACTTAAAATGCTGATTTTTCTACCTTCACGGATAGGCAAAGTTGGTTAATTGGTGTGATATAAGGACAGGTCACTCCTGCCCCAACATATTGTTGCTGTCTGAGACTCCCCCAATACAAGGTTAATTGGGGTTAATGAACAAATATTTGTTTTGTAGACAAGGTTAAAAAGCTATGCAGCTCTCAAACATTTATATCTTCTTATGGATTAATTTGGTCAGTTTTTTTCTAACATGTAGGAGTAAGGGAATGAAAATATTGATGGCAGAGTAGGGCAAGGAGAAGAGATCATTTTGAAACCTGAAACACTTTGGGAGAGGGCAGGCCTGGGTGAGAGTGACTAGGTAGCATGTATATACCACAGTCCTGAGGGTTAAGGAAGAGTGGTGCTAGAAGGTAAGAGATATACAAAGAAAGAGATGTGGGAAGGTGACAAAAACAAATTTCACTTTAAAATTTTGTTTAGCATTAACCCCCCACCTCAATTTACCCTGTAGTAATTAAAGAAGGGCAAGCTGGCTAAGTGCTGACTCCATATGCAAGAGCTAGTAATGTATATTTGAGAAGAGCCATGTATGGGGTTACTTTATGTGTCGAGGGTTATGTAGGTTGCTTCCCTACTGCTATGTATGTACCCATATCTCCCCCAACCTCAAAAACACTTCACTTGATCCTTCCAACTCTACTTGCTATTGTCTCTTATCTCTCCTTCATTTTGTGGCTAAATTCCTTGAGGAGGTCACTTACAATAGATGCCTCCACTTCCTTTCCTTGGCTTCTGGCCTCATCAGTCAACTGGAACTGTTCTCTTTAGAGTTACTAATGATCTCTTAATTGCCAAATCTAATTAATGGTCTTTTTCAGTCTTCATACTCTCGACTTCTCTGCATTACCTGAGTAAGGTATAAACTTCTTAAGTCTTTGCATTGAAGGAGTCTATTTGGTTCCAATTTGCCTTTCCACTCATTTCATTTTCTTCTACACACTATTTTTTCAGCAAAACTAGATCTTTCTTGTCCTTTTCTCTCCCCATCTCTGTGACTCTGCTTGTGTTATTTTTCCAAGTCTAGAATGGTTGTTCCTGTCATCATCACCTACTGCCATCCCTCCCTTCCCTCAAGGACTAGCTCAGGGAGTACTTCCAAGAACTTGTCCCTGATTCTTTGAGTTGGAAGTGATCTTTTGAATCTCCCACTACTTTGTTTGGACCTCTCCTTTGTACTTATATTCCAAATGATATTGCTATTTGTGTAAATCTCCTTTATTATATTATAAACACTTCAAATGCAGGGACTATCATTTCACTTTTGTATCTGTGACTGTGCATAGCTTATAGAAGGGATGTATAGGGATACCTAAAATGAAACATACATACTTGCACACCAGGTAAGTCAAACCATCCTCACCATTTTAACTACTATCTCCTCCTGGTGGAGACAGCCCAGGGCCCTCAACCCAAGAGCCTTTCACAATGTTTCTATCCCAGTGCCCTTAGCCATCATCCTGGGATGTAACCCCTGTGGAAATGTAGCCTGGAAACTGCTTCTGCAGGTGCTATAGTCACAGCTATCAAAGTCTCAAGTTCTTGCCATGGAAATCCTTGGTAATGCAAAATCTTTCAACATCAGAAATCGACATGATTTTACTAGTGGAAATGACATCAAAGAAGAGGCATTAACTTCTACTTTGTAACTGCACTCAGGGTGGTAGCTAGTACCCATGGCACCATTAGAATTTTCCATCTGAATTGTAGCAGAAACTTTCCATATGGGTTGTCATCCCCATTAGAATGTGAATTCCTTGAGAGCAGGTTCTGTCTAGCTTTTCTGTTTGTATCCCCAGTGCTTTGCACAGAGCATTCAATAAAATGTTTTATTCTTTAATTCATTCGTGTTAGGCATTTATTAAATATCTGCCAAACATAATGGAGTTGAATTGGCCAGACTTTAGATACTCCATCTGGTAACACACATTGATCTGTCCATCCCTCTTCAGCATCCAATGAGGAGTAAGTCTTTTGGATTCCAGGGCTTCAACTAAGAGGTTGGACAAGCAATGGGCCTGGGAATACAAGGGACTGTGAAAGGAAGTCCTGTAGACAACTGTGAGGTTCCTCCATCCCAATCCCCCCAAATAGAACCAGATTCAGCACCTTTAGTTATGCCAAACCCTTTGTAAGGAATCTATCCTGAGGCACTCTCACTCTTGCTTTTATACTCCAGAAGGCTACAGGAAACACCCTGTGCTCACACTTTCAGGCTAAGACTGTTCTAATTTTGACCACTTTTTCCCAGAATTCCATCACTAGATGAACAGCAATCCCTGTGTCTTTCACCTTTTGAAGATCCATTTTCCTCATTATAGTTCCTATTGCTTCTCCTTCATTGACTGTCATCTTTCAGGGAAGTATGTTCCCCTGGCCCTAAGGAGAACCTTACCATTTTGAGGTTATTGAGGATGCTCTTTCCATTGATAAAGGCATCTCCAGACGTGATGGTATTTTCCCCAGTTAGCATTTTGAAGGTGGAGGTTTTCCCAGCTCCATTGAAGCCCAACAGCCCAAAACACTCTCCTTTCTGGACTGTGACTGAGATCTTGTTCACAGCGAGGACAGGTGTCTTCCTATGGCTATGCACCTAAGAAGCACCCAAAAGAAAACTCACAGACTTCCTATGAATTGTGAAAAACAGGGCTATTGATCCTCATGTAAAAACCAGCATCATACCTCCTGGGACAGCAGAAGAAGAGCTCTCTCTTTCAGCTCAAGCTCCTTCTCCCCAACTTTATGGATCCCAGAAACCAGCCACCCACAATCAGTTATATACCCGATATGCCCCCAGTGGAGAAGGCCCAGGACAGCCCTGACTTTCTTTTGGCTTTACCTTTGTGAGTTCTTTAGTGACTAGAGGGGTGGTCTGCAATAGCTCTGGAAGTGAATTCAGGATTTTCTCTCTCTCATTTTCCACATCTTGGTCTTTGAAAATCACAGATGACTTGCTATGCACCAGTGACTATTTCAGAGAGATGAATCACAGACATGAACGCCTTTCAAAAATTTGGCTATCTTGAGATAGGGTTGGGAGAGGTGTGAGAGGGCACAACAGATGTGTTGAGTCTTTGGAGATGTCAAGCAAGTAGCTCTTATCTACTTTTGGACTTTTGGAGCATTTTTCACCTGTCAATTAAGTAGACTCCTGTCTCCCCAAGGACAACCAGGAACATTGGACACAGCTCAAATGTGATCAGGAAATTCTGGAAATTAAAACTTCATGTGGTATTCCATGCATCCTGTTGCATTTTTGGTCAGGAATACAGCAGTGCATTTTTAAGAAAAGAAAGCCTATCTGAGGTCTCAGAGAATCAAGCAAGCAGGGTGTAAAAAGGCATATCACTATTCCCTTGGGGAGTTTGCCTTCAGGAGGACAGACGTATCCATAAGAGAAAGAACAAGTTCCTGTCCTGACTGTCTTGTAGATGACAATAGGAAATAATGGATTTATATGGATAGCATGATTTTTGTGAACCCCAGTGTTATCCTACCACTCACACTGTGAACATTCAACCTGAGAAGAGAGAATGCCAGAGTCTAACATTGGTCAGAGCTCCTAGGAGGACCAAGATAAAGGGTTTTCTAGTTTCCCTTCTCTCTTGCCAGTGAGCTGAGTGACTGCTTCCACAGAGCCTCATGCCTCTGATATGCCAGAATCACATCTGCTTTTCTTGGAAAACACATGCCAAGAGACTGAGATTTCTCCTGTCCCACTCCCCAGACATTGAGGCTGTAGCTTGTTTTTTGAATAGGGCCACAAGGGACGATGGCATCTGAGATCCCAGTAGCAGTGACATACTTATTAAGTGCCTCCCAGGCAGCAAGGCCTTGTGATAGGGCTCAAGGAAACAAAGATGGAAGGCCACACACAATCCCTGCCCTGGAGGAATTTAGCAGGGAGAATTAAATATCTCTAAAAATAAGCAGAATAGAAGTTCTAATATGATTAAGAGTTCAAAATGAGCAGTATGTAAGATTTGAAGAAAGAGGGATCAGTTTAGGCTGTTGGCATCAAGTGGTAGGCAGGCATCATGAAGGAGGTAGTCCTTGAAAGAAGGAAAAGAATTCAAAAGGTAGAGATTGCAGAGGGCTCCAGGTTCTAGACTAAGGTATTTGTATTTGTATTTGTCAAGAGTGGGAAGGATAGAGGTGAGGATGAGAGGCTGGATCCTGGCACACCAGTGAGCTTACACAGATTAGTAGAGTCCAGGTAAAAAGGAATAAGAACCCAAGCTTGGCTTTCAAGGGTAGGAGTAAAAGGGAAAAAGAGGTAATAGATGGGAGAGGTAGAAATAATGTTTTAGAATCTTTCTTACAGAGCTAGAATTATAAGCTCTGGGTTTGATTACTAGCTCTGGTCACTTACTAGCCATGTTACTATTGGCAAGTCACCTAATTCCTCTTAGTCTCAGTTTTATTATATGTGAAATGATAATAATAACATTGGTACCAACTAACTACCTCAGATGGTTGTTGTAAGGAGATCACTTTGTAAACTGTAAAGTACCATAAAACTAGGTCATTCTATGTAGTGAGCATGGAGGTATGTCCCTCCCCTAATTTATGGGTGATTCTTGAGGCACATAGGCTATAAAGGATCTGTTTCTAGCTTTAAGAGGGAACAGGTGGACAACAGGGAAAGGAGACAGAGATGCCAACCTGAAGGGATTCATATGTTGTCTATGGGAAACCATGTGCATTGAGCATCTAGAGAAAGTGAAACAGGAGGAGACAAGTACATCATTGTGCAGCTTCAGAAGCTATTGGTGAGTCAGATGTGGGAAGAGGCTAGCATCTTGCTTCTCGTTGGTACTGCAAGTTGTACAGATTGTGAAGGTCTGAGAGGAAGGGTAAAATCTCTAGTGACCCTGACTTCTTTTCTGATGGGAAGACAGGGCCCACTGAGAGGAAAAAACTGATTGACTCCCTATCAAGTCTAAGCAACAAAGACCATAAAGATCCCTGTTGGAAGCAAGAGAGTTTTTTTGTTGTCTGTCTTGTTAGCATGAATGTTGCAGAGGGTTTGGGGATGCTTTTCAGGAGAGCAAAATGAGCCAGACAGTCATTCTCCCAGGGTTTTCTTGAATGGGACCATGAACCAGAGAGATTTTGTTACAGAGAACAGACCAGATACTGATGTTCTTCCAAGGTGTTCCCTGAGTGGGTGGGTCTGAGGTAAAGAGATTTTGTGCTAACCCCTCCCAAATTATGTTCAATTGTGCCAGGGGCTGGGGCTCAGCTGATGAATACATCACACATTGAAACAACAGGACATGGTGACAAATTGGATGTATCCAGGAAAAAGGAAGAGTCAAATATACCTCTGAGGTGTGGACCTTGGGTGATTGCAATCATAAGCATAGATTCAGAAGTTAGGAGAAAGGATAGGGTTTGGTGGTAGAAGATGGTGTGTTCTGTTTTGGACGTTTTGAATTTGAGGTGCTGCC
Organism: Petaurus breviceps papuanus; assembly: GCF_028583685.1. Classification (NCBI taxonomy): domain Eukaryota; kingdom Metazoa; phylum Chordata; class Mammalia; order Diprotodontia; family Petauridae; genus Petaurus; species Petaurus breviceps. Next base: position 30,025,325 of record NW_027185694.1, on the reverse strand, counting down.
AGCTCATTTGGTGGAGATGTTTGATGGGCAGCTAGAAATGGGACATAGAGGTCAGAGCTAGAGATAAAGATATGAATGGGAATATCACTCACAAAGAGGTGATATTTGGAGTCAGGAGAGGAGATGAAAACCCCACAGAGTATGTAGAAAACAACACAGTTTAGGACAGAACCTGGATCACACTCTCATTTAGTAGGCAGGAGAGGAAAAACAATCAGCAAAGGAGTCCTGGTGCTGGAGATATAAAGGCAAAAATGAAACAGTCTTCAAGAACCTCATATTCTACTTGGGGAATACTAACGTGTACACATAAATAAGTATTAGATAATTTGAGGAGCGAGATCTCTAACAAGTGGGGTTGTGGAGAGAATTAGGAATCATAGAGGAAGCAGTGTCTGAATTGAGTCTTGAAGGGGAGGAGTGTATTTCAGGCATGTGAGAGAGCTTGTGCAAATGCATGAAGGTGGGAGATAAAATGGAGACCAATTAATAGTGGGGGATATACCTGAAATGGGTCTCACCAAGAATGCAGTGATCTAAGAGTATATTTAATTTCTTTCATGAAAGAAAGAAATGTAAAATCGGTTGATTTTTATCTTTGGTCAAAAACTAAGATAAAAACCTCATACAACTGACTTATGTTTCATACTAAGCCACTCACCAATTTCTCTCTCTCCAAGATCTTACAGAAAGAGATTTTCAGTGTCCGGAAGAAGTTGGTTTCAATGAAGAAAAGCAACAGGAGAAAAACAAAGCCGGATATAGCCATGGAGGTCAAATACTTTCCAATCCCAAGAGACTTCCATGCGTAGATATTCTCTTGTAGTACAAACTTATGGCCTAAAGTGAATCATTGATACTTCATTGAAATCTTGTTTTGCCATTTTTTAAACTTACTGACTTCAGAAAAGTACAGGTAAAATCTCATTTTAGCATATATCATTAAAAAGAAGTACTTCTTAAAATGTTATTTCCAGATCTTGGCAGATGGCCCAGTCTGACAATATTGATCTGGTTAAAACAAATTCCCTCTATGGAAAATATATAGAAAATTTAAATTCAACAAAAGGCTTTCTCTGATCTTTCCATATAACAGCCATATTCCACATCAAAAATACTTCCATATCCTCAAATGTGGAGATAATAAACTACAGCTGAGTTTTTCAAACTCCTTTTGTTCTTTCATTAAACAATTATCCTTGGACTTTCTTCCCCGATTATACATTCAAATTACCCCTGAAAAAGTCACTCAACCATTTAAATTCTTAAACCATCTATACCGAATAACTATGTTCTGAGGCAACTGTATCAACTCTCACTTCTATGGATGAACTAGGCCTCCAGAGCATGACTACTATGTCCCTTCAGGGCTCTCAGGGTACTACCCCTGAGGGATTGAGGGGTGGGGTGTCTTTATTTATTATTTATTTTTGGAGGGGTGAAGACAAGACAATTGGGGTTAAGTGACTTGCCTAAGGTCACATAGCTAGTAAGTGTGTCAAGTGTCTGAGGCTAGATTTGAACTCAAGTCCTCCTGACTCCCGAGATGGTGCTCTATTCACTGTGCTACCCAGCTGCCCCTAGGGGGTGTCTTTTTAATTCTATAGCTCTTGATTGTCCACCAAAGTGCTTTCTTTAATGATCATGGCCTGATTATCAATTAGTCAGACAATTAGCCTTTAGGAAGGGGCATTTGCTACTGTGGTATAATTGGTATAGTTAAGTACAAATATTCCCTCCCTCAAAGTTCATGACACACTCTTTCAACAGGATATATAGAGTCCTGGGGAAATTGAACTCAAACAACAGAGGACATGTAGCATTGGAGGAACTCATAGCTTCTGGAAATCCTTTTGCTGGAGTCCTCAAGATGTTCCCCTTAGGTATGGTGCAGCTTTTCTGCTGGACTCTTCATAAAATCTTGAATCTGTGCCAGTCTATGGCTGGTTCTCAACCAGGTCCTGGGGACGCTGCTGGCTCTGGGGGATGCTGATAGGATCGTGATGGAAAGATGAAAAGTCCTCCAGACCAGATTCTTGTTCAGTCATAGTGAGGGAGGAGACCAGTGCCAAAGCCCAGGGCTCTGCTCCTCCCTCCCAAACCCCAATCAGTTCTTTCTGGAGGTGAGGGGTGGGTGGGGAGGGGGTATTTTTTAGCTGGCACATTCTCATCTCTCCAATCTCTTTTTGGATAGACCCTACAGGGCCAAGTCTCTTCAGCCAATCCAAATACTCTTCCTGTGTAATGTCACACCATTTCAAGGACTCAGTCTAAAGCTCATGAATGAATGTTTGATAATCAAAAATAGAATTTTATTACTTTCTTTAAGTGGGGTGGGGTGACTCAATGGATTCAATCAGCCAATCTCTACCTTTACATGCTGTCTTCTCCAGGTCTAATATTATGTTTACCATATTCAGCAAAATGACCTGAATGTGTTTGGTGGCATCCCTAGACTTCAATCCTCAATAGCCCTTTAGTGCCTTATTGACGTTCTACATGTACTATCTGAATGCTTTCCTCAGGGCCTCATACAAGAGCCTTAAGAAAAGCCTCTGTGGTACACAGTTCCTAATCAAATCTGGTCATTAACATTTTCCCATCCTTCTAAGTAAAGAGTGATACAATTTAACAAACAAATAGAATTTTATAAGTTTCTAATAGGTTAATACCTACTCGCTGTTTGTAAAGGCATTCCCCAACACAAAATAGTAAAGAAAGGATAGGGAAAAGGACATGGAGATCAAATTTCCCTTCTCAGAGGGAAGCTCAAGTTCCTTCCAGCATCCCCTGAGCATGTGGGGCTCTTCCCATAGGGATTAAGGGAACTAGGGTCAACTGGAAGTTTACCCCCTCATCCTTCAGATTGGTGTTGGTGCCTGTGTAGCAACACCTGTCCAGTGGATGAAGGTGGGGGGCTGGGATTCTCACCTTCTTCCTTTCCCATGGAGGGGCCCCTCTATTTAGGGATCATTATTAGGATACCGAATACTGAAACTCTTACCTTCTCCCTTTCCCACTAAAAGGGTCTCTTCTCCTCTGGACCCCCATACATAGGCTGGGTTTAATCACTGACCAATTTAAAAAGGAAAAGAAAATCACCTTTTCTGTCTCAGGAGATCCCAGAGCATATAGGCCTCTCTCCACAGGGAGTAGGGACCTGGAGTTGACTAGAAGTTACTCTGTTGCACCTGGCCTGCCCATTCTTTCCCTCCCCCCAACCTCAGCTCTCCCTCACGGAGGTGTGAGGGCTTCCAGGTCAGGGAGATTTGGCACTGGTGGGAATTTTAAGGTGTGTACTGACCAATCACTGATTGTGGCCTCTGCACATTTCTGCTTACATAATATCTAACTGTTGGCTGCAGGGTGTCCCTTTAAAAGCTGAGGCTTTACCTAAGATCTCTTCTGTACGACCTGGGATGGTGGGATAGTACCTCATCAGCCCACCATATGTGGTCTAATCAGCCAACATGGTGTAAAATAAAGGGTCCAATTTTAAATTGTTACTTGGGTCTTGCTTGAGTTTTCTGGGTACAACATTTTGGAGGCCCCAGTGAGATAGACAACGTTCTGTGTCATTGTCCAAGACCCTAAAAAATCTGAAAAATCCTTGGCCTCAGGGGATGGAGGCTACTCAGCTCTGACTTCCTTGATCAACTGGCATCTGAAATTTTTTCAGAGCTCAGAATTCAAGGCTGAGAAAATCCAGACCATCCCCTGACATCGATCAGATCACATTTCAGCTCTTTGGACCCAGATCTCTGTGCCAGCCTCCAGAGGTAAGTGGCTATCTGTCTGACTCCTATTTGGCTTCTGTAAGAGTGCTACTCTATTGAGAATTTTGGGCAGCTGGATGCAGCCATATGCCCCAATTTCTCTCGTGCTGCCCACTGGGTGGCCCATTTGGGGCAAAGCCAGCTATATCCTGGCCTGCCATCTGATGCATGATGGGGTGCCCACAGGTCTGTCTGTTAGTGTATGTGAGTCTTATATGTTTCTGTGTTTAGTGTGTGCCTATCTGTCTGTAAGTAACTAACAGCCTATGTGTTCAGAAAACAGCCAGGGCAACTGTTGAACTTCCAGCTTTCCCTTTGTCTCCCCTTCGGAGAAAGAGAGACAAGAAAAGGGAGGGGTGAGGAGGAAGAAGCCCCAAATGCACCTGGGGAAGCCCAGCTGGGAGGAAGCCAGGGAGGCCATGTGGCCCCTTCCAAATTGCAGCAGCTGGGGGAGGGGGGAGAGGGGTGGCCAGCCTAGCTCCAGTGTCAGGCCAATGGTGGATCTGGTCCACCCTGCGCTGCTGGAGGGAGAAGGTGAAGGCCCCCCAGCCCCAAGCCGGAAGGTGGAGGCCCAGCTAGTTGGGGTGGGGGTGGGAAAGAGGACAGAGCTGGTGGGAAGGAGTTCTCTGCCCTCTGGGACTTGCACAGTCCCTCCCTAGGGAGGGAATTAGGCAATTGGGAAATTTCTCTTTCTCTGGGACTGCAGGGGCAGGGTGGGAGCCTTCCCTGGAGGGAGACTCTGGCCATGTGTCCTCCAAAAAACATAAGGGGGGCACCTCACTCCACTTGAGCGAAACTTTCTACCCTGTGCCATTCCTTCCCCTCCCCACTGGACATTGGGGGAGGTGGGAAGGTGGGCCCTTCTTTGGGAATCCCTCCCCTCAGATCAAAGAAGCAGGCAGGCTAGCAATCTCCTGCCTCACAATTAAGGCAAATTGGGAAAATATTTAGCTCTGTAAAAGAGAAGCCTTAGAGGTGAAGCTTTGAGATTGGCAGATTTAAAGCTCTCACTTTCAGAAAATCCACCAAGATTCTTCTCTGTCATTCCCCCACTGACAAGGCTATATTGTTAAAGGAATAGAAAATGATGAATGGGACACTGACCCAAGTGTTGTAATATTTTGAAATTTTGTAATTTGGGGAATATGTACAATCTTTTTCTTTATAGTCCTGGTCTGGCCAGCCTGGAATTATAATGAAAGCTAGAAAAACAAACCAGCAAAATATCTTCACAAATTCTAAGAATTAATCATTAAGAAGTTGGAAATAGGATATTGGGATTGCTTAAAAAAAAAACCCAGAAGTTTTTTGTTATCTCTACTTGACTTGAATTTGTAAAGGGAAAATTAATAGTGTTTGTTACAAACACTTGTGATCAACATGGTATAATGATTGTAAAATGTTTAATGTAATGTGTTGGTATCTCTCTAACTTTGAAGCAGATGCCAGGAGTGATAAGATCAATTATTGTATGTCATTTGATGTCATTTGAAATTCATTGTTATGTTTTTGCCATCTTTCTAAGATTGTATTGTGTTTCTAAAAGTCTGTTTAGCTAGTAAAAAAAAAACATTTTGAAGTAAGAATAGTATTACAGCAATTTTTAAAATCTGGATTTTGTATTGCATGTATATTGGGTTTTTATGTTATAAAATTTGTTAATTTAAAACTTATATTTGTGTTACAAACAGGCAATAATAATACTGCTGATATTTCATTTAAAATTTTGGCTATTATGGAAATATATAGTTGTAATATATGGATGTATTGGTGTTTATCTGGAGGTTTCTAGAATGTAAATGGCAAAGCAAATTTTTTTTGTATATAAAAATTTGAAAAACACATCTAGCTGATTTAAGGTCACCAGATTAGTAATTAATTTGTTTAAGTTTACATTAGGGAAAGAATGGGCAGGCCAGGTGCAATAACTCCTTTACCCTCAGATTGAGAAACCAAACAAATATAGCTTGGTGCTTACAAAATGGCTCTGGGTCCCAGGAGGTACTCCACTAAGACCCCCTCACATCCTGCTCTGGACCCACACTCAGGACTAGGTTTAGTGTTGTCAAATTACTCTACATCTCTGCAACAACATAGGACAACCCAGATTTTCTCCGGGGATCTCTGAAATACATAGGGAATTCAAAATTTCTCCAAGGGTCCCTAGTCTATAGGTGATCCTCCTGCAGTTCCAGGAAAATGTGCTGAGTCCCTATACAAAAGAGCACCCCAAATTTCCAAGTGGATCGCTGATACCATAAGGACATCCCAAACAGAATTCTAAACTCACCCAATAATAAATGATCTCAGAAAGACAACAGACTTTGTTAAGCCCCAAACAAGAAAAAGATACCCAAGAGATCAAGCACTTAGTTACTCAGGATTTAAGACCAATAGGTAAAACTTGCTCCTATGGATCTGGAGTCCTTAAGGATTTCACTAAGGCAAGCCTAAACAGGAATATTCCTTTCTTTTCCTCTTCCTCTTAGTCTTCTAAGATGTCCACAGCAGGAATTGAGTTCTGCCCTCATTAACTTTTTCAGGCACTCAGGGGCATTGGTGAGGTATTCCTGCTCCAGAGTACCCTGTGCTACCCCAGGGACCCTAAAGGGTCAATGGGATACTTCTAGAAAGGATTCTGCTCCTTACTTCTTAGAAATCTCAGTCTACAAGCTGTCAGTCAGTCAGTTGCCTTGCATTTTTACCTTGAGTCTTTTCCAAGAACTTTCTGATTCTCCTCTGTTATGGGGTATGACTTATGACATGACAGGAGCCCCTGATGACATCAAGCTCTTTTTCTTTGAGGCAGAGGAGAATATCATTCATCCACCCACCTCCTGCACCCTCTGCTCCCAGTGATGGAAAACAGAGAAAGGATTGTTTCCAGGGACCGAAAGTAGGTGAGTGGTAGGCAGATACTCACTAAGTTTTTTGCACTTATCCCTTGGAATTTCAAAAAGTTTACACAACTGTTCCATTTCATGGCTATAATACATATTGAAGAGAGCCATTGCTAGGTCATAATTTGGGAATAACAGGAATATAATATCCAAATTTTTGTTAAGCTTTTGAAGGGCTAGTTCTGTGATGAGAAAGAAAAAGATTAATCAATAATGTTTATTCCGCATCTCCCCCTAGCTAGTTTCCCCTTTTTCTGTCTATGGTACTCTTATCTTCCCAGGGTCCAGAACAGGGGTGAGAAACTCTTTGAGTCATCTTTGATTCTCTATCCCCTTCCCCATTATCTCCTTTTCTAATTATGCATTAGTTCTTTCTAATTTTTCATGTGTAGTACTCCTAATATCTTTGCCCTCCCCCATCCCCACCCCAGATCTTCCCTCATTGTCTCACACCAGAGGCCCTCTCTCATACAGTGCACCCTGAAGGTGTGGTTTAGACCACACCTTCACTGGTATAGGAAACTCCTGATGAGGGTTCTTAGAGAGAAACTAGAGGGTAAAGTGAGTGGATAGAATATTGGGCCGGGAGTCAAGAAGTGTGTTCAGTAATTTTTAGTCATGTCCATCACTTTGTGACCCCATTTAGGATTTTCTTGGCAAAGATACCAAAGTGGTTTGCTATGTCCTTTTCCAGCTGATTTTACAAATGAGGAAACTGAGGCAAACATGGTTAAGTGACTTGCCCAAGGTCACACAGCTAGTAAGTGTCTAAGGCCAGATTTGAACTTATGAAGATGAATCTTCCTGACTTCAGCCCTGATACTCTATCCACTTTGCCACATTGCTGGCAAGAGTCAGGAAGGCCTAAGTCCAAATCTGGCCTTACCAGCTGTGTGACCTTGGGCAAGCAACTTTACCTTTGTCTACTTCAGTTTCCTTACTTGTAAAACTACCCCCCTCACCCTCCCAGCTAGGGTTGTTGTGAGGATCAAATGAGCTATCTATTAAGCACTTAGCACATTGTCTGGCACATAATAGGTACTTGATAAATGCTTGTCTCCTTGGTACTTAATAAAATGTTTTTTTCTTCTTTCCTTAAAGGGTTGCCAGACATGCCAGAGATGAAGTGATTTATCTGAGTTACACAGACAGTATGTGTCAGAAGATCTGAACTCAGTTCTTTTTGGCTCTGAGGCTGGCTCTATATTACACCACACTACTTCTGTCACATCATTCTCCTGTCTTAACATCTTTAATGGATTTCTATATTTTAAAGGAAAAAGCCTTAACTTCTTAGCCTAATCTCCAAAGACCTCCAAATTTATCTCCTATCATTCCCTTACAGAAATCATTTTATTACGTTCAGGGAAGAGCACAGAAGTGTGCACACTCACATACAAACACTCAAATTTCATCAATCTCATCCCATTATCTGTCCCATATCCCACTCCTACTCTCTCCACTTTGAAGGGAATGCAGAGAATCAGAGCTGTCAATCACATGGGCACAATCTGTAGAATGCTTCAATTCAAGTTTCAATTGTTCGTCTTGGTTCAAATTGAACTTATGATAGCCAAATTGATAGATCCTCCTCTGGGGGTTCCAATACCATGAAGATCCACACTCATCTAACTTTTTCTCTCTCTCTCCAGGTTCCCAAGCTATCTAGGTATCAGTACCTAGAGACAAGCACTTCTTAAATTATTCAGGGATCATCTTGTGGCTCCTTCCTTCCTTCCTTCCTTCCTTCCTTCCTTCCTTCCTTCCTT
>NW_027185694.1:29870028-30016780 GCF_028583685.1 Petaurus breviceps papuanus | reverse complement strand
CTTCCCTTCCCTTCCCTTCCCTTCCCTTCCCTTCCCTCCCTTCCTTCTTTCCTTCCTTTATTATGCTTTATTAACTTCTGATTTACATCATTCATTTCCGCCAGATTTTGAGTTACATATTTTCTCCCTGTTTTTTCCCCTACCCACCGCCCCAAAATAGCAGTCCCACAGGATATCCCCTCCTCCAATCTGCTCTCTTCCATATCTTCTCCCATACCCCCTTCGACTTTTCCAGTAGGGCATGGTGGATCTCTATGCCCCAGTGCCTATATATCTTATTTTCCAATTACATATAAAATAGTATTAATAATAGTGTATATATATATTTTAAACATTTGATTTTAAAACTTTGAATTCCAGATTCATTGCCTTTCTCCCTTGTCACCCACCCTTATTGGGAAGATAAGCAGTTCAGTGTACGTTGTACATGTGTAGCTAATGGAAAACATTAACATAGTAGATATGTTGTAAAAGACTGATTATATTTCCCTCCCTTCTATCCCACCTCGCACATGTTCTATTCTCTACTTTGATCCCATCCCTTTTCAAAAGTGGGTGCTTCCAGCTTCCCTTCTCCCCAGCCTTCCCTCCCTTCCATCATCCCCTCTCTCATCCCCTTCCCCCCTACTCTTCTGTAGGGTGAGATTCCCTATTTAGTGTGTATTTCATTCCCTCCTCCAGCCAAATTCAATGAGAATAAGGTTGATGCATTCCCTTTTGCCTTCTGATTCTTCCCCTCCATTGCGACCATTTTCCCTTGCCTCTTCTATATGAGATAGTTTATCCCATTCTGTCTCTCCCCATCTCCTCTCATTATATTCCTCTCTCACATCTTAATTTCACCTTTTAAATATCATCCCCTCCAATTAAACTGGTCCTGTGCCCTCTATCTATATATACCTGTACACATACATATACACATTCATATGCCTATATACCCTCCGATATAGACATATATATATACACATATATATGTATATATATATATATTCTATTCCCTTCAACTATTTTCATACTGAGAAAAGTTGCATCAGTTAGAATTATTGTTTTTCCATGTAGGAATGTTAATAGTTCAACTTTGATAAGTTCCTTATGATTTCTTTTCCCTGTTTACCTTCTCATGCTTCTCTTGCTTCTTGTATCTGAAGGTCAAATTTTCTATTCAACTCTGGTTTTTTCATCAAGAATACTTGAAAGTCCTCTATTCCACTGAATGACCATATTTTCCCCTGAAACAGGATACTCAGTTGTGCTGGGTAGGTGATTCTTAGTTTTAATCCCAGCTCCTTTGACCTCTGAAATATCATATTCCAAGCCCTTCGATCCCTCAGTGTAGAAGCTGCCAGATCCTGAGTTATCCTGATTGTGTTTCCACAATATTCAAATTGTTTCTTCCTGGCTGCTTGTAATATTCTCTCCTTGATCTGGGAATTCCAGAACCTGGCTATAATATTCCTAGGAATTTTATTTTTGGGATCTTTTTCAGGAGGTGATCGGTGGATTTTTCAACCTCTATTTTTGCCTTCTGGTTCTAAAACATCAGGGCAGTTTTCCTTGAGAATTTCTTAGAGGATGACTTCTAGGTTCTTTCTTTGATCATGGCTTTCAGGTAGTCCAATAATTTTTAAATTATCTCTCCTGGATCTATTTTTCAGGTCAATGGTTTTTCCAATGAAATATTTCACACTGCCTTTTATTCTTTCATTTGTTTGGATTTGTTTAACAGCTTCTTGATTTCTCATAAAGTCATTAGTTTCCATTTGCTACAATCTAATTCTGAAGGAATGATGCTCCTCATTGAGCTTTTGAGATTCTTTTTCCAACTGGCAAATTTGGCTTTTTAAGGCATTCTTCTCCTCATTGCCTTTTTGAGCCTTTTTCTGCCATTTGAGTTAGTCTTTTTTTTTAAGGTGTGATTTTCCTCAGTCAGGCTGTTGACTCTCATTTTATAATTTTCTTGCATTGTTCTCATTTCTCTTCCCAATTTTTCCTCTGCTTCTCTTATCTGCTTCTTAAGGTCCTTTATGGCCTGTAACCAGCTCGTATTTTTCTTGGAAGCTTTTGGTACAGGAGTTCTGACTTCACTGTCTTCCTCCTATTCCATGCTTTGCTCCTTTCTGTCCCCAAAATAGGAGTCTAATGTTGGATTGCTTTGCTTGGTTTGCTTCCTTTGCCTGGTCATGTTGCCACTCAAATACTTGACTTTTGGGCTTTTTGCCCCAGTAGGACTCTGCCACCAGACAGGGGAGCTTCGTTCCAAATGCTGGGGTTTTCTCAGCTGCCGGAGGTATTAGTTGGGTGTCCTGTCTGAAGCCTTCACACTCTCTGGCAAGCTGGCCACACACCCCAAGACCTCCACCATAGACTGCAATCCAGATCCAAGCAAGTTAAAGCAAGAGCGATTAACCCTCAGACTGATCACTTGGTCCCCCTACACTCTGCAGGCCAGGAGCTGAAGCTGCCACTTGGTGGTGGCTGCGGGTTTCTTGCCCCAGGGGCAAAGGCCTATGCACTCCCAGCTACTGGTCCCAAAGTCCACACTGCACTGACCTCTCACTTTGTCCTTTGCATCTATGTGTTGATAATTCTGGAAAGGGCCACAGCCGCTGGTGATCTGGAGTCCCTCTAGCCGGAGGCTGGTGAGGCCTGCCCTGGGGCTACCTCGGAGTGGGGCTGGGGTCAGCTCCCAGAGTGCTGCATTGGCTGCTGCTTTTCTGCCGGGCTGTCCTCAGCGGGAGGTTAGCTTCTCTGTGTCATTTTGTGGGTTCTGTAGCTCCAAAGTTTGTTCAGAGTCCCCTTTTACATGGATTGGAGGTGGTGGGAGGCAGAGGTGGTGGGAGCCAGAGCCCTGCGGAGGTCCTGTTTCTACTCTACCATCTTGACTGCACTCCCTCAAATAGTGAGTTCTTATCCCAAAAGCTCTAAATCCTTCATTTCACAAGGGAGGAAACTGAGGCCTGAGAATGAGAATTGGGTTGGTGGGTGGTGTGCTGTCTATATTCTCACATTCTTATCCAATAAGATTTAATTATCCAAATCTAGACCTCGCAACCCTGTAGGTTATTTGCTGACCACATTCTCCCTCTTTGACACAAACCCCATAGATGCCATACTGACAAAAATGCTAACAACATGGTGAAGATGCTTTCACACACCCACAATGCCAGGATCTTTACTAGCCCCTTTTCTTCCACAGAGATTTAAATTCCATGGTAACATCACACTGACAAGCATATCCATGAAGAAACAATGATGACATCCTTTCAACACTCTCTGCATCAATCATGTCAACATCTTGCTCATACTAAACACAACCCATCTCTCAGGGCTCCTTTCAAGTCATCCTTATGTATGGTAGTAGCCAGAGCCTGGGAATGTGACCTCTGACTACGCAAAGAATATAAGCTACATTGAGTAGATGTAAACAGCAAAGGAAGTTCCAACTGTTCCATGGGAGAACTTGCACATGACCCTGGGCCATCCCTGGCACTGTCTTCTTTGTTTTATTTCTATATAATACCTGTCCTGGGGCTGGTGTGGGAATCCACCATGTTACTTTGTCTTGCTGCCACCCAGGATGACAGCGTCTTGTAAGTACCCCAATTAACTCTAATAAATCCAAACTATTAATAAGTAAGATGGCATGGGCCCATCTTTCTTCAGTGACTCAGTATTCTCTTGAAGGGCATGCCACCCTACAAACTGGCATACTTAGGGCAGAATAGATCTGCCTCCTTACACCTTATTTCTGGATAAGGAAGGCATCTTGACTCTACTTGGAAATATTTTCCCTCTCCTTACTGCCTATCAAAATTCTATTCATTTTGTGAGCCCCAGAACAAATCTCAGTGTACTCCCGAGCAGCCCATGTTAACTATCGTTTTCTTCTCTCTTTGGACTCCTATAGTGTTACTGCCTGTACCAATATTCAGCAATTGTATTTTATTATGTACATATCTTTGAGTATTATTGCCTTAGCTAGAGGCTCTAATATAGCGACAGGGTATGGAGGGGAGTACCCTTTAACATTTACTCAATGAACATCCAAAAGGCTTACTATGTTTGTGGCATTGTACTAGATGTGGGGGTGGGGGAGGATTAAAAGAGAAATAAAACATGATCCTTGCCCCTAGCTGAGCAGGAGATTAAGGGATAGGCAGAGTCTAAGGTAACTGAATTTTTTAGCCTGCATAATGGAGAATATGGTAATGATAGAAATAATGAAGCCAGAGAGAGAGAGAGAGGCAGATTTAGAGAGAAGATGATGAATTTTGTTTTGGATGTGTTACAGTAGAGATGATGCAGGATAGTCAGATGGAGATGTCCAGTAGACAGCAGGAAATTAAAGTGTCTTCCTTTCTGAGATTGCCTTCATAAACTTCATAAATGTGTGTTTGTACATAAAAAAATATATATGTATACACATATATAACAAATACACACATGTATGTTATCTTGTTTGGACCTAATTATTTACATGTTGTCTCCCCCAATAATGATGATGATGATGGTGATGGTGATGATAACAATAGTTAGCATTTCTTTAGCAACTAGTACAGGCCAGGCATTGTACTAAGTGTTTTATAAATGTTATTTTACTTTATCCTCACAACACTAGGAGGTAGCTATTATGATCCCCATTTTACAGTTGAGGAAACTGAAGCAAAGAGAAGTAAGATGACTTGCCCAAGGTCACACAGCTAGTAAGTGTCTGAGGTTGAATTTGAACTCAGGGGAGTTTTCCTGAGTCCATTAAAATGTGAATTCCTTAAGAGCAAGTACTGTTTTTTGCTGGTCTGTGAATCCTTCATGCTTGACACATAGAAAACTCTTGTCAAATGCTTGCTGACTAGCTGACAAGTGTGGATCTCAATAAAGAGGTTAATACTAGAAATGCAGATTTGGGTGTCATCAATTGAGAGATGCCAGCTGAAGCTAAGAGATTGAATGAGATCGCTAAAGGGGGAAAGGGAAAGAGCATGCCAGACAGCATTCACTGAAGTCTGGGAATACCATCTTTACTCTCAAGGTAACAGTAGTTATAAACTAAAGAAGGGATAAGGTGGGGGTTTGATATCACATAATCAGATCTTTCACTGGCATGTGAACAACCCCTGTGGCTGAGGTGAAGTATAGTTCTCTCTCTCTCCCCTGGAGGCCTTGAAGGCAGGAATTCCCTCTCCATGTCTTAGGCTCCACACTCGATTATTTTACACTACTTTCCCTATAGGTTTCTTATTGCATCCACATGACTTTTAGCCTCTCTGGCAGCTCTCCATTATTACTTGTATGTATAATTATCTGGTACCTAAGAGTCATCTTGGATTCCTCACTATCTTTCACAAACCACAGCACTATCCCCCCACCCCATCCAGGCTGTTGCCAAGACCTGTCAATTTCTCTGCAGCATCTCTTAAATATACCCCCTTCTTTCCTCGAACACTGCCACCACCCTAGTGCAGGCCCTCATCACTTCATACCTAGACGGTTATAACAGACTGCTAATGGGTCTGCCTGCCTCAAGGCTCTCCCTGCGCCAATCTATTCTCTATCAGCCAGGAAAGTGATTTTCCTAAAGTGCACGTCTGATTATGTTATCCCCCGACTCGATAAACTCCAATGGCCTCCTATCACCTCCAGGATCAAACACGAAATACACTATTTGCCATTCAAAGTCCTTCATAACCCAGCCTCCTCCAAGCTTTCTAGTCTTCTTACACCTTACTCCCTAGCACGTTCTCTTTACTCCAGTGACACTGGCCCCCTGATTGCGCCATGAACCAAAGACTCCACCTTTTGGCTCTGACTGCACTCCATGCCTGGAACACACTCTCTCCTCTTCTCTGCCTCCTGAATTCCCTGGCACTTCCTGATGGAATCTTGTCCATTCCTTCTCAATTCTAATTCTTTCCCTTTGTCAGATTTCCTATTTATCTTGTACATAGCTTGTTTGTAAGTAACTGTTTGCATGTTGTTTCCCCCATTAGATTACAAATTCCTTGAGGGCAGAGCTTGTCTTTTGTCTTTTTTTTTCCATCTCCAGTTCTTTTTACAGTGCCTGACACATAATAAATACTGATTGATTGGTAAGCAGTTTGGGGTTTGAAACAGGAAAACGGCTTTTTATGTTGAATGTCAAAAGAGTCAACTGTCTTCATGTAAGACTCACAGTTCTTGTTCAATTCTTAGTGATATCCCTATGCTTGAGTCCATTCCTACCCATTCACTTACTGGTCCTAATCATCCCATAAACAGGCCTCCCCTCCCCTCCCTCTCTGATTCACCAGAATGGCTCAGTATATGTTGGTGGAATGGGATCCTGGGGATGAGTGTCCTTACCATTTTGCCCTGTAATGCTGATAATGATGAATGGAACAGTGCCTGTGACGATGTTCAGAATTATGAGTTTGGCACACCCCGAAGCAGAACCAGAAAAGATGAAGCTCATCAGGTACATGCAAGGGATGATAGACCAGCCATGCAGCATTAACATCAGTATGGTAGCTTCTGAGCAGCCTTTCTTGATGTAAGCTTTCTCATCTATTGCTTTCATCAAGGACTTGGGAATGGACACAGTTTCAAAGGGAAGAAAAGGAAGAAAAAATTGATAAAATATTAATAAATCAATTCTGAACACCAGAGGGGAATGTACTAATCCCTACTCTAAAAAACAAGTTTTGCAACTTCCTAAAAATTAGTTCAGTTTAGCTCTTGGTAAAAATCTTGGCACTTCATAACAAAGGTGAGAGCTAACCTCACTTCCTCAGCCATCAAGGAGTTCCCAATGGACGGCATTTTCTAATTGTCTTTGCTTTCTTTTTTCTAGTTGGAATAGTTTCCCCTTCTAATTGGTAATATGAGAGTCACAGAAGGGATGCTTTGATCAATGCCGATATTCCCAGTGACATCAAATCTCCAAATCTTTGGGACAAGATTTTAGGGGACAAATATATAGGGAGCTTAGCATATAGAGGTCATAAATGTTTCTGTAAGTCCAAGGGAAAATTAACATTCTTCAACTGAGGACAGGGGATCTAGAAACTTCTAAATTGTGTTTCCCAATTGATAGGAGCCAAAGTAGTCAACCTGACTTTCCTGGTTAGATTGAGGTGCTGGACAGTGTTGTCTAGAAGGGAAGTTTCTATGATATACAAAAGAATGGACCTCAATATGTACATTATCCAACACTTACCAGTAGTAGCAAGCTGTTAAAGAAGATGATGATTAAATCCCACAACAGGAAAGAGAGCCAGTAATGAGCTGGAGATATTCCACTGATAAACTGGGTATGTTTTGACTTTAAGACTCGATCACTGATTGCCAGAATAGCAAATGAACTGACTATGAATGACATTCCCAAAGTCACAGACATGGCAAGTAAATATCCCTTAGGGCCCCTATCAGAGACAGGACATGAGGAAAAAAGAGATCAGTAAAAGATCAGCCATTATCAGTGACTACCTTCAAGAGTTGATACTTCTGGGTACTGAGATTTTGTAAGTGTGGGAGCCCCCTGTATGTTCTTGGTGATTTAATAGGTAAGTCTTAGGGAGTTGCCAAAGGTTCAGACAGTTGAAGTAATATGTCCATGGTCATGAGTCCCATTCCATACTATCTTCTCCAGCAGACTGCCTCCTTTATCATCTCCCCTCTCACTTATTTTCAACCTCTCCCCATCTAATGGTTTCTTCTCTGTCTATAAACATGTCCATGACTTCCCCATCCTCAAAACCCTTCACTTTATCCATCCATTCTATCATTCCAAATGACTTGTTTCTAAACTCCTTGAAAAGGCAGTAGGCAATTGATGCCTCCACTTCCTTTCCTCTCATTCTCTTCTTAATGCTCTAGTCTGGCATCTGACATCATTTAACTGCTCCTCAAAGTTACCAAACTTTGAAGGAGAAAATCTCTCAATTGGAAACTCTACCCATCTTTTCCTCAATCTTAGTCCTTCTTGACCTTTCTGAAATCTTTCATAAAGGGAGGGTGAAGGGAATAAGCATTTATTAAGCACATATTATGTGACAGGCACTGTGCTAAAGGTTTTACAAACACTGTCTCATCTGATCCTTTTACAACCCTTTGAGGTATTATGACCCCCATTTTACAGTTGAGGAAACTGAGGCAAACAGAGTTAAATGACTTGCCCAGGGTCAAACAGCTAGTAATTATCTGAGGCCAGATTTGAATTCAGGTCAACCATCCTCTTCTCCTTGATATTCTTTTCTGTTTAGATTTTTATGACACTGTGTCTTTCTTTGTTCTCCTGGCTGTCTGACTGTTCCTTCTCAGTTTCCTTGGCTGAATCTTCATCCAGGTCACTCCCATTAACTGAGAATGTCCCCCAGGACTCTGTCTTGGGACTTCTCCCCCTATATTATTTCACTTGATTGCTATGTTGCTATATATACTATATTCACTTGATGATCTCATCAGCTCCCATGGGTTCAATTATTATCTTTATGTTGATGCCTCTATCCAACCATAACTTCTTTTTTTTTTTTTTAAGCAATCGGGGTTAAGTAACTTGCTCAAGGTTACATGGCCAGTTATTTCTGGGTGTGGTGCTGAGTATCTGAGCCTGGATTTGATCCAGGTCATCCTGACACTGGAGCTGGTGCTCTTACTCACTGAGCCATCTGGCCGCCCCTAAGCAATTGGGGTTAAGTAACTTGCTCAAGGTTACACGGCCAAGTGTTTCTGGGTGGGTGCTAAGTGTCTGAGCCCGGGATTCGATCTCCAGGTCTTCTCAACACTGGAGCCGGTGCTCTTTACTCGCTGTGCTACCTGGCCGCCCCTCATAACTTCTTTCTTAACCTTCAGATTTGCATCTCCAGCTGCGAATTTGCATCTTGAACTGGATGTCCTGTAGATATCTTAAACTCAACATGCCCCAAACTCAGTGTTGCAATAGATAGTATGCTGGACCTGGAATCAGGAAGATCTGAGTCTAAATCCAGTTTCAGATCCTGGTTGAGCAACTCACTTGCCTTCTATCTGTCTCAATTTTCTTTTCTGTGAAACGGGGATAATAATAGCACCTAATTCAAAGGGTGGATGGGATAGATAAAATAAGGAACATTTGGAAAGTGTTTTGCAAACCTATACTTCTGCCCAAGCCCTTCCTAATTTTCCTATTATTGTTTAAGGCACCACCATCTTCCTAGTCACCCAGGCTTACAAACTAGGTGTCATCCTCCACTCCTCACTCTCTCTTATTCTCATTATCCAATCTGTTGCCAAATCCCATCAATTCTACTTGCATAACATCATTCTGTTATGCCCCCTAACTCCACTTCCTCTCCTTGGATATCATAGTCACTGTGGTGCAGGCCCTCATCACCTCACACCTTGACTATACTGCAGTAGCTTCCGTATATCCTTCACATCAGTTGTCAAAAATTTTTTAAATTTTTATTTATTTTATTTTAAATTTATGGAATAAAACAAGCATTTCCATATGATGCACATGAATCTGCAAAACTATTATACACAACTTACTATTCCTTTTAAATATATAATGAAAGTATTATGTAAATTTCTCTTTTCCTTTTTTTCTTCCCTCCCCCCAGAGATGGCTACCATTAGACACAAATATGTATGTATGTGTATTGTGCATGTATGTATCATTCTATATATTCTTGTATTTATCTGGATGTAGATAGAATCGTCCTTCATATGTCCTTAGTTAATTTGAGTTTGTAATAGTCAAAATGACTTATTTGCCCAAAGTTGTTCTTAACACAATATTGTTGTTACTGTATATCGATTTTCCTAAAATGCAAGTCTGATCACATTCAACAAACTATTCAATAAACTCTAATGGCTCTGTATCACCTCCAGAATCAATATAAAATCTTCTTTTTGGCATTCAAAGCCCTTCATAATCTGCCCCCCCCCGCCCCACCTTTCCAGTTTTTTTTATAACTTACTCCTCTCCATGTACTCTGTGATCCAGTAACTCTGGTCTCCTTGCTATTCCTCACAATCCATCTCTCAACTCTGGGCATTTGCACTCACCGTCCCCCATGCCTGGAATATTTTCCCTCCTCATCTCTGCCTCCTTCTTTCATGTTCCAGGTAAAACCTCAACTTCTACAGGAAGTCCTTCCCAATTCTCTTTAATTCCAGTGCCTTCCTCCTACTGGTTATCTCTAATTTAATTTTCTAGAGCATGTCTGCCCGTTGGTGCTTGCCTGCTGTCTTCCCCCTAGACTGTAAGCTTCTTGGGAGCAGAGACTATCTTTTGCCTTTCTTTGTATCACCAGTGCTTAGCATAGGGCCTGAAACAGAGGAGGCACTTAATAAATGCTTGTTGCCTGACATGAGCTAGTAAGTAGTAGAGGCAAGATCTTAACCCAAGTCTTTCTAACTCCATTTCTATCACTTTATCCACCAATTCAGGTTGATTTCAAGAGTGTTACATCTAAATTGAATAAACAGGTAGAGAAGAAGTGCTACAGAGATATGTTGTTTTCATTTCATAAGAAAGGGAGCTGCACATACTGAAAGAGCTTTTCATAATTCGACTTAAAGACATGTGGCTGCTCAGGCTCATTGGTGATTGTGATGGAAGCCCTGGAGCCAAGAAACAGCTTGTAGAGAATGTTTTCCACCATGGACAAGGCCATGGGGGCAGTGTGGTAAGCCTGGTTATTGAACAGAGTCATGACGACAGTTTGATCCTCCTGGTCTTGAAAGGACATTGCCATGAGAAAGTTTTCATCAAAGGTATCAGATTCCTCTTTTGCCTTCGACATCAGGAAATCTTCTATAGGCTCTAGGAATGGGAAGCAACATTAGAATGTCAGTCAACTGGTCTTGACTGAACGCCTTCTATGTCCCTAGCACTACACCAAACCTCATGGAGCAAGGACAATATAAACAAAATCAAACACACAAATCATAGAATCATAGACTGCCAGACAGGGAATATAACATTGAGTCTCAGAAAGAGAATATAAATTCTCCAAGGTCACACAATTACCATCTGTTTAGTCTTCAGACATCTTCTGGGGACATAAATTACAGAATGTCAGGAGGGCTGACATTAGGAATAATGATACTCAGCAAAAATAGAGGGGTGGGGGAACCCTTGGGCCAAAAAGATGCACTCTGGAAACAAGACTCTGAAAGCAGAGATGCTGCCCCATGTCGGGGGACACTGAGACACCAGGTCTCATCTCTGTGAGTGGGAGAAATGTCAAAGGCATCTAGCATGAAAGAAATGGCACAGAAATCTAGGACCCTCCTGGGTGGGTAGAGTCATTCTAGGAAAGGGAATGATCCATCTCTGGGGGAGTTTGGTCTGCAGATCTATGGCAGTTGATGACTGACCCTCTAATCTCCAAATGTAGAAAGGGTTGAGGGATGCAGGTGGCATTAGGTATGGGAAGAGAGGGGACACCACAGCTACTGAATCATGAGGATGTTGGCCCTGGAGCTATGTAAAGCAATGAGCAAACAACAAGGTACAGGAATATCAGGAGGAAGACCACCGTAAGGGGGAAGGATGGCCCCTAAATGGTGGCATCAAATGGTAGGGTCCTAATCACTTTGCCCTACTTATGATTATGAATGCAAGACTTGGAAGGAGACCTAGAGAAAACCTAACCTAATCCTATCATATTACACAATGAGGAAACTGAAGTCTAGTCAGGAAAAGTGTTTGCTCAAGGTCACATAGCAAGTTAGAGGCAAAGTCAGAATAATATTTTTCTGACTCTCAGTCTAGTGTTCTTTCCACCATGCTCTGGGACTTAGAATCTCAAACAATATAGAAAAAGCATGTGAATTAGCATAGTGTGTGGATCACTAACTTAGGGTATCTATCAGTAACCAGTGGCATGATAACTTATAGATGTATGAAAGAATTTTGGATAGCACACTACCCTTTCTGTCACTTAAATCTTAAGATAAATTTATAAAGTAGATGAAGTCTGTGCTTAAGTCTAATTACTTATTTTTGGTTTTACAACCTTTTTTCTCTATATATTACTTATATTTTGATAAAGGAAAAAAACCATTTTAACAATAACAACTTATTCCCCCATATACCTTTCTGATCTCTTCTCTCAACCTAATCTCTAGTTGTGTACTTGTAAAGTTTTGCTCTGTATGTGTGTGTGTGTGTGTTTGTGTTTTAAATAACAGGTCTCCACATCGTGCCCTGGGTAGAAATCTAGGCTACTCATGGGTGTGATCCCACTACTGACTGATCAGTACAGGAGCTCTGACTTATTCTGTTTCCAACCTGGGCCATTTCATTCCTCCTTAGGCAACTCGTTCCTCCTTCCCCCATCCTACTTAACCTTCCAGATCCCGGGGGCTTACCATATTCATGCTGAACTTAGTGTGGACATCCAATAAACATAACCCACTATAGCTCAGAACCCTTGCGCTAAAGAGATCCACTATCCTCGGCCTCCCTGGTTGTTGGGATTACAAGAATGTGCCACCATACCTGGATTGTTTTTTTCAAAGGCTTCTAAAAATTGACACTCATTAAGTGGTGTGGGGTATTAAATTCTCTATATTTTTTAGTTAGCTATGCAATTATAATAATCTGCTCCACTGTAGAAAATCACCTTCAAAAAGCCTGCCTGGAGGCAAAGCCAAGATAGAGGAGGAGAGGGAGCATTCCAGTCAAACTCTCCCAATACTCCCTTCCAAACAACTTTAAAATAATGTGTCAAATTGAATTCTTGAGCAACGTAGCCAGCAAAAGGTTGGGGTGAGACATTTTTCTAGTGCAAAACAACTTAAGAAGTTGGTAAGAGAGATTTGGGTGGGGGCTGGCCTGGAGGACATACAACAGCAACACCAGCTGTGGGCCTTGGAGGCTACAGCAGTGGCAGCAGTTTCGAAAGCTCTCATCACCCACAGGAGGCACGGGGGTTACGGATTACAGGGGATGACTGGGCACAGGCCTAGGTACGCTTAGCAACTCCATTTTCCATACTGAGTTCTGGGTCACAGTTCCAAGGCACAGAGGAGAACTAATGCTTGTGGTAGCAAGGTAGCAGGAGCCCTTAATGGGTAAGGACCAGAATACAGAATATGAGAGAAATGACCGCAACTCTCTTAGGATCACACCACCATGGAAGCACAGAAAACTTAAGAGACCTTAAGAACTAGCTATAAAAACATCAGGGTAAAAAAAAAGCCTGAAGCTTGGGACAGTGACACCATCTCAACTCTAACATAAAATTCAAAGTCAAGAAATGGGCTAGATAAATGAGCCAACAACAACAAAAAAAAGAACCTTTCCATAAAAAGCTACTATAGTGACAGAAAAGCTCGACACAAACTCAGAAGCAGACAAGGACATGAAAATATCTACAAGCAAAGCCTCACATAAAAATAAAGATCTGACACAAGCCCAATAAGAATTCCTAGAAGAGATTAAAAAAAGAGCAAAAATGATTTTTAAAATCAAATAACAGCAATAGGAAAATTGGGAAAAGAAATGAGAGCAATGCATGAAAATTATGAAAAGAGAATTAAATTTGGTAAAAGAGACACCAAAAAAGTGAAGAAAGTAACTCCTTAAAAATCAGAATTGGCCAAATGGAAAAAAAGTCACAAAACCTCATTAAAGAAAATAATTCCTTAAAAATTAAAATTGGTCCATTCCTATTAAAAACACTAGAAAGCATAGGAATAAATGGGGCTTTCCTTAAAATCATAAGTAGTATCTAACTAAAACTATCAGCAAATATCTGTAAAGCCAGAAGCCTTCTTAATAAGATCGAAGTGAAGCAAAGATGTTTATTATCACCATTATTATTCAATATTGTACTAGAAATGCAAGCTATGGCAATATGACAAGAAAAAGAAATTGAAGGAATTAGAATAGGCAATGAGGAAACAAACTACCACTTTTTGAAGATGACATGATGGTATACTTAGAGAATCCCAGAGACTTAACTAAAAACTAGTTGAAACAATTAACAATGTTAGCAAAAGATGGCCATTATAAAATAAGCCCACATAAATCATTAGCATTTTTGTATATGCTCAATAAAGCCCAGCAGGAAGAGATAGAAAGAGAAATTCCATTTAAAATAACTGGCGACAGTAGTACAAAATACTTGGGAGTCTATGTCAAGACAAACCCAGGAACTACCAAAAATTATTTTGCAGAATTAGAAAAAAATCGTAACAAAATTCATCTGGGAGAGCAAAAGATCAAGAGTATCAAGGGAATCAACAGAAAAAAAAGTGAAGGAAGGTGGTCTAGCAGTGCCACATCTCAAATTGTATTACAAAGCAATATTTGTCAAAATAGTCTGGTACTGTCTAAGAAATAGAGTGGGGGATCAATGGAAAAGATTAGGTACACAATATACAGAAATAAATGACTGTAGAAATCTTGTGTTTGGTAAACCCAAAGAGTCAAGCTTTTGGAATTCACTATGTGACAAAACCTGCTGGGAAGACTGGAAAGCAGTCTGGTAGAAACTAGGCATAGACCAATATCTCACACTGTAATAAGGTCAAAATGGGTACATGATTTAACCATAAAGAGTGATGTAATAAGCAAATTAGGGGAGCATGGAAAAAAATACCTGTCATGGATAAAGGAAGTAAATTTTATGATCAAACAAGAGAAAGAGAGGATCATGGGAAGAAAAAAGATACTTTTGATTACATGAAATTAAAGTTTTTATACAAACAAAACCAATGTAGCCAAAATGAGAAAGAAAGCAGCAAAATGGGGAAAGATTTTGACCACAAGTTTCTATGATAAAGGCCTCATTTCTCAGATACATAAGGAACTGAGCCAATTTTTAAAAAATAAGAGCCATTCATCCATTGATAAAATGGTAAATGATGTGAATAGGCAGTTTCCAGTAAGAAATTGAAGCTATCAACATCATATGAAAAAATGCCCTGTTAATAATAATTAGAGAAATGCAAATTAAAACAACTTTAAGGTACCATTATATGCCAATTAGTTTGGCTAAAATGATAGAAAAGAAAATGAGAAATGCTGGAGAAGATGTGAAAAATAGAGACATTAATACACTTCTGGTGGAGTTATGTACTGGTCCAACCATCCTGGAGAACAATTTGGAACTATACCCAAAAGGGATATAAAGCTGTACATGTCCTTTGACCTGACAATAAATTACAAAGTTTGTATTCCAAAGGGATCAAAGAAAAAGGGAAAGGATCTATCTGTACAAAAATATTTATAGCAGTTCTTTTTGTGGATGCTGTCATAAGATTAGGTCTAATGGTCTTGGGACCATCATGCTGGTCTCCCTTCCAGGGAGTTGTTTAGTTGATTCTGATTCTTTATGGACTATAGGATGCCAGGCCCATCTATTCTCCACTACTTTGCAAAGATTATCCAAATTCATGTTCATTGTTTCCATGACACAATCTATTCATCTCATCCTTTGCTGTCTCCTTTTCCTTTTGTCTTCAATCTTTCCCAACATCAGGGTCTTTCTCAGTGAGTTCCATCTTCTCATTATGTGGCCAAAGTATTTAAGCTTCAGCTTCAAAATTTGACCTTTTAGTGAACAGTCTGAATTAATTTCTTCAAGTACTGACTCATAAGATCTCCTTACTATCCAAGGGTGTAGCAGTAAGTACCCTAGCATACCCAGG
The DNA here is from genome assembly GCF_028583685.1 of Petaurus breviceps papuanus. Taxonomy (NCBI): domain Eukaryota; kingdom Metazoa; phylum Chordata; class Mammalia; order Diprotodontia; family Petauridae; genus Petaurus; species Petaurus breviceps. The sequence goes on along the minus strand of NW_027185694.1, from coordinate 30,001,156 downwards.
ATGACTGCAAGCATAGGTTCTTTGATCTGCTTTTCTAAAGGAAAGCAACTCAAAAAGGCGTTAATAATATTACTTTAAACAAACATATTTCATTTACCTAGTTCAGGAGGAAAAGTTAGCACCCTGAACTTCAGAGAATACAAACAGAAATTGCAAGTAGACAAAAAACACAGACAGAGAAAATAACACAGTTCGACAGACAGGGCTTCTAGCTGTCTGACCACTGCATACATACAATTAGTTACCACAGAGAGAAGCACCAACATCTGGGTTTTCAAAGCTGGGGGGTTCAATGGCTGCCCAGAGTCTCATCTGGCCAAATCATGAAACGCTTCCCATAAGTGGGCCCCAAAGCTCAGGGTATATATAGCCTTCTCCAGGGTCAGAGAACATCACAACCCTTGAGACACACCGACTAGTTACAAAGTAACAAGGTATGTGCCTTCCTGAAAAACAAGCCTGCCCTAAACAAGCTTCTCCTGTTGGGCTCTGCTCCAGCCTTCAGCAAACTCCTCCAACCACAGGCTCCATGTGACCACATTTAGCCTGTTAGGGGGTAGAGTATATTTTCACATCAGAGAGGGTTCTCAAATTCCCTTAAGCTTATTAAGGGGCAGGGAAGATCTTCAAATTACCATTACAAAGGGACTCTTAAAAGTCTTCTCCAGCACCACAATTTGAAAGAATCAATTTTACAGCACTCAGCTTTTCTTCTAGTCCAACTCTCACAGCCATCCTGCTATGGAAAAACCATAGCTTCAACTATATGGACTTTTGTCAGCAAGGTGATATTTCTACTTTTTAATATTCCGTCCAGATTTTCCATAGCTTTCCTTCCAAGGAGCAGGTGTCTTTTAATGTCATGGCTGCAGCTGCTGTCTGTAGTGATCTTTTAGCCCAAGAATATAAAAACTGAAAATGCTTCCATTTTCTTCTTCCTCTATTTGCCAGTAAGTAATGAGACCAGTTGTCATGAATTTAAGCTTCAAGTCAGTTTTTATAATCTCCTCTTTCACCCTCATCAGGAGGCTTCTTAATTAATATCCTTCATTTATATCCTATAAGTCTACAGAACATAGTTATAGAAAAATAGTGACAACAATATTTTTCTAAGGTTAGTATAGCTGAGTCCAAAAATAATATTTTGTCAACTTCCAGCTTGTTTTTTCACTGATAATACAAATCCCCCAAATAATATTTTGTTAACACCCCAAATCTACTGTGCCCCTTGACCCCTGTTAAACAAATCAGTTAGCTCCAAAAAGGCCACTCAAAATCATAGTATTAGAACCCCACTCTCAGAAGGGTACCTTGGAACCTGCCCTTCTTGCTGAATGGGCATATGTCTCTCTGCTCCCTAAGGCTGCACTGACCTTACTTGAATTATATTCTATATTAATGTATATGCCTGAGTTGTATATTGGGTCCCATTTTCTTTCTCCCAATCTCTTCTTTCCCAATGCTTAAAATAAATCTTTGCATTGAATTGCATTGAATCCTATTGTTTTACATGTTATTTATCTAAACTCACTAAGGGGCTATCTTCTCTGATAACTCTGGCTGGTCAATGGACCTTTCCTTAGACATAAAATGGGTACTGGACAAGGACTTAACTTGTTGATAGCTGCATTTACTCTGGGGGAGCAAGGTGCTATGTGACTAGTCATAAAAAGCAAAGATCAACAGAGGAATCCTATGTCCTCCCAGAAGGGATCCCCTTATACCAGAGGACTGTTACAAAACAGATGTCCATCATTTGGGAAATGTATTGTGGTATAAGTTATGATGAAGCAAATGGGTTCAGAAAAACCTAGGAAGACCTACATGAATTGATACAGAGTGAAGTGTACAGAACCAGGAAAACATTATACACAGTAACAGCAATATTGTAATGTGAAAGACTTTGCTATTCTGATAAAGACAGTAATCCATAACAATGTCAAAGCACTCATGATGAAAGATGCTATCCACCTCCAAAGAGAGAACTGATAAACTCTAAGTGCAGATTAAAGCATACTTTTTTCACTTTTTTTCTTGCTTTTTTTTTGCAACATGGTTAATATGCAAATACATTTTGCATAACTTCATGTATGTATATAATAGGTATCATAATTCTCACCTTTTCAATGGGTGGGGGAAGGGCTGCAGGGAGAGAGAAAATTTGGAACTTAAAATTTTTAAATGAATGTTTAAAATAATCCTTATTCCTTTTCAATGTTTTCACTGAGTATACCTTTAGTTCATGAAAAGATTACTTTCATAAAGATTTTCTAGATATAATAAAGAAGGTCTTCTTTCCTATATACTTTTATGGTAAAATTCATAGGATCCCCCTCCCCCAATTATTCTTTTCATCTTAGGAATGAATTTATGAACATTTTTCTTACTAAACAATATGTAGGTTGGTCAAAAACAAATCTTAAAATCAGTAAACAGTATTATCAGAGAAAATGATCATAAAAAGACAATATGTCAAAACATGAAGAATGCAGCCAAAGCAATTCTCACGGAAAAATCTGTATCTGCAAACCCACTCATTTAACAAAAGATAGAACAGACACACAACAAGAACAAAATAATAGAAAAACAATGAAGCAAAAGCTCCAAATAAATTCTAAAGAATAGAAATTCTGAAAACCAAGGAGTCCCTTTTACCTTGTCCTATCACTGATTATGCCTTGTCAAACCGTAACCTTGCCACCTTCTTTCCTTTTCACATATTGATAAACAGAGCTGGAGAAAGTCATGAAAGAATGTTGATTATTTAATGACAATCTACTGCAAAACTTTTGTTACATAACCTCAACTGGCCCCCCACATTGCACAAGGTAAAATTTTTATATTTAGGGAAATTCACTCAATTCACTCTCCTGCTCACCACAGCAGCTATGCTAAACCTTTTCACCCGTCTTCAAGTGTCCCATGGCACCTTCCTTCCCCCCTCAGCTGAGGACCTTACCTCATACTTCACTGAGGAAACTGAGGCCATTCAAGAGCTCTCACATCTTTCTTCCTCCTTATCTCAAATCATTCAGATATCTTTCCTCACTAACTTTTCCTTCACCCCTGACTCACATAAAGAACTTGCCTTTCTTTTTGCCAAGGCAAACATCTCTCTCTACAGAAGGGATCCCATTCCATTCTGTCTTCCCAACAGATTGCCCCTTCTATCATTTCCACTCTCATCTATTTTCAGTTTTTCCCTGTCTACTAGATGTTTCCCTGCTGTCTACAAACATGCTTATTTCTCCCCTATCCTCAAAAAATCCTCACTCAATCCATGAATCCCCACTAGATATTCTCCTTTTTGTGACTAAACTCCTTGAAAAGACCACATATATTAGGTGCCTCCACTTCCTTTTCTCTCATTCTCTTCTTAACTCTCTTCAGTCTGACTTCTGACCTCATCATTCAACTGACACTGTTTTCTGGAATGTCTGGGGGTGGTGATGGGGATATGAAATCTGCAGCACCCTGTCTGGAGATATTCCAGAGGCCCCTCAAGTCTATAGCACTCTGAGTTTTGTTAAAAATAAAGCAGGGGGTTAGACGGTGGGGCTCAAACTGTTCCATATTCTGAGTGCAGACATGCCAAGAGAGGTGGAAGTTAGAGCTAGGAGCTCAGAAAATTCTAGTCAAGAACAACCTGGTCCCAACTATAGTATCCAAGAATGTGTGTGTGGTGGTGGTGCTGCTGAGGGGGCGGTGGAGTCTGGCTATTGCAAAAAGACCTAAAATATGAATTAAGGCTGGACTTATGAGTAAGGAAAATAAGATACCACATACTGTGAAAAAATATTGAGTCAAGAGAAGACCATGAAGTAAAAGCCCAGAAGAATTTAACTCCATAAGAACTATAAGCAAATCAAAAGAGAAAATGGTTTGGTCACAAGGGTTATAAAAATAGCTGGAAGAAATGAAGAAAGAGATGAGAAATATAATTATAATTAAAATAAGAGCTCTGGAAGAAATAACTGGAAGGAGAACAAATAGCTTGCAACAGAAGGAAAATTTCATTCATATAATGGACTCTCTGGACAACAGAAGGGAACAAAAAGAACTCAACAACCCCTTAAAGACAAACAACAAGAAATATTATGACAAAATTGTAAAGATTTAAAAAAAATAAAAGGAAATGCAAAGTATGTACTATTTTAAAAACTGACCTGGAAAATAGGCCAAGGAAAGAAAATTTAAGAATCATCAAACCTGGGGTGGAGCCAAGATGGTAGAGAGAGTTGAATATTTCTACTTGAGCTCTCCCAACCCAAACCTCTAAACAACTTTTTCAAAATGCCTCAAATCAAATTCTGAGTGGGTTATAAAAAAGTCACAGTATCTCATTTTTCAGTCCAGGGCAGCCTAGGAGGACCTAAAGAGAGGTATGTATGTGAACACTGGGATGGAAGCTAGCCAAGAGTACCTGTAAGAAGCACATGCTGTGGGACCTGGAGGCTGTGGCAGCAGAAGCAGCAGTGCTGGTGCCAAGAGGGGTTAGGGGACTAAATCCTGATCAGAAAGATATTACAGAGGACCCCTACTGAGTTTAGATCAGATTAGACCCCAGTTAAGAGTAGATTACAAAAATTTTGTACAGGATTTACAAAGTCAGTATAGTTGTGTAACTTACCCCAGATTTGTTCAGGAGTACAGGAATAGGAGCAGAAAAAACAGAGTGTAAGAGTAAAGTAACTAAAACCAGAAAGACAACATGCCCACAGTATGAGAAAATGTACCTCCTTTCCTACCTCATTCCTGAGGTGGGGGATTACAGATGTAGAATGTAGATTCTGTTGGGGGGTTAATATGTTTATTGGTCTTAGTGAACTGTGTTGTCTTTTTTAATCTTTTTTTTTTTTAAATGATGGAATGCTTATTGAATGTAAGAAGGAGTGTGGTCATTTTGTCAATATCCTTTGAGCTTGGCCCTTCTAATTATGCTTAATGAAGTCTGAGTAGGATAGGATGGGATTTGGGAACCCCACAGGCTAGATAAGGATACCTGCCCTTTAAAGAGAATCTCTAGGGGTGGGTGGGTGGGGTATGTATATGTTTATAACTATAGAGAAACATATCTGAACTTTATTGTGGCCTTCTGGGTAGAGGGTTGAGGGGAGGGGAAAAAAAAGAACAAAGTAAAAAAGTGCACAGTGGAGAACAAAAGAAAACTCATAAGGAAGTATAGAAAAATGGACAATTCTCAACACAACACAAGTATCATTTATCATATAGGCTTTCTTCAAGTGAAAATTTATTGTTACAATTTTGAACCCTCTCTAATGTTCTGCTATGTACACATGTTTTTTTTTCTAACTTTGTATTTAAGTTACAATATCTAAGTTTATGATGTTTTTTTGTTTCTTTTTTCTATTCTGTATTTGTGTTCTGACATTTGAGTTTAAAATACAATTTTAGAAAAAAATATAAAGAGAACCACTAAGAGAACCAGCAGTCATATTGTTAGCGTCACTTATGACCTCTGGCCCAGTTATCTATGCCTGCGAGATCCTTTAATAAATTTGGTTTCAGATATGTACATTCTGTGTCTGGGACATCCTGAATTTCTCTGGTATTGTCAATGACATCACAAAATTGTCCAGTTACTAAGCATTTGTTGATAAATTGCAGGAAAGTCATATCACTCCTTGTGTCTCCACTAGTTCCCCAAAACCCTCAGACTAGGAGACAAGGATAAAGCATTCAAATGCTCTTGGCTGTCATCTTTGCTTTTCTGGAGTCAGTTATTCTGAAAAAAGTTTCTGTTCCTGACTGTATACAGTATAACAGTTATGTTATTGTAACTTTTTTTGGGGGGGAGGAGGGAATTCTAGAAGACCTGTGATTTCATGTGTATGGGAAACTTCCTCTTTCAATACTCAATGTTTGGTAATAAGAGAGTCCTGGAAATTAGTCACTTAGAGAATTACTTGGGGCCACTGAAAGATTAAGTGACTTATCCACAGTCATTATTTCCTTGAAAATGGCTCAGGCAACAACATGATGGAGTAGAAGGGGCATTGGATGTGGAAACAGGAAACCCTGGTGCTACTCCCAGCTCTACAAAGTAATTGTAGCATGACTATGGACAAGTCCCTTTACCTGTGTAAGTCATGGTCATTTGCAAAATGAGGGAGTTGTTGATCTTTAAGGCTGCTTGGAGCTCTAAAACCTGTGATGCCATAAATATTTACATATCATCAGTCCCTTTTCATGTGATCCTTACCTATAACTTTCAGTGGCACATGGCCCTCAGCTTGAATAGTGTTTGAAATGTGATCTGAGAGTTTTGGATGCAGCCTAGAAGTCTCAGAGATGAAGAAAGGCACAGTTGTACGGCCATACTGGTTCAAAGTCAGACGTAAGATGGGGATGCTTGTTGAGCTTAAATTCATTTTAAAGACCTCCATAACAAGTATGATACAAAGCAGAGGAATAAATGCCTGTGCTATCATCATCTTCCAGTTGCGCCAAGTGAATAATGCCTTCTTAATAAGCATGGCATAGAATTGCTGGCAATGAAGCTTGTACTACAAGACAGAGGAGAGACTCGGAATTACAATGGTTATAGATCTAAGTAGGTAAAATAACTCCAAATCATTTGCAATTTATGGCTCAACAGCAGCTTAGTGGTAGAAAGACAACATATGATACATAAAGGATGACCTTGAACAATAAGCTTCAACAAAATAAACAAATATGTTACAACACAAACATTCTGTTCATTCTGGTACAATGTATTTCATAAAATGACAACTCCTATTTATATGGTATTTTAAAGGTTTACAAAAAATAGTTTGTAAAGCACTTTACATTCTACCTCAGTAAACATCACAATACTTCTGTAGGGTAGCTATTATTATTCCCATTTTATAGATGGGAAAATTGAGGCTCAGAGGCTGAGACTTATTCTAGGTCCTACAACTTTTCAATCAGTCATTTCAATTAGTCATTATTTGCTAAGCACTATTATGTACCAGAAACAGTGCTGGGGCTGCAAAGAAAGGCAAAAGACAGACTCTGCTCTCAAGTAGTTTACTCTCTAATGGGGGAGACAATATGCTCTATATACAAGATCGAACAGAGGGCTGAAAGAGACCTTAGATCTCTTAGCCCACTTACCAAGGATTTCTTCTACTCCATTCTAGAACTCTATTCATGAAAAGAAAATAGGCTGAACTTACCAACTGAGATCTTTTCAGTAGAATAATAATCTCCAAAAAGATAAAAGGGAGATTTATGACTCTTCCTATACTCTCTGTCTCCACTGCTCACAAATCAGCTTAATCTTTCTCATAAGATGTATCACAGTCTTTCCAGGAATTCCAAAATGCAAAGAACACTGTGATTGCTGTCTCTCGTGAATAAGCATTTCCATATGCTTATAAGAGCCCAACTTTCACCTCCACGGGTAGGAGAAAGAGCACAAAGTCTGAGGTCAAAGATCTAGAGTCCTGGCTCTATTTCTTGTTTGCTGTGTGACTTTGGTCAATTCAACCACCCTCTCTTCTGCAAAATATAAAACGGGGAATAAAAAGACCTACACATATTTCTCATGGGGCTGTTCTGAGGATAAAATTAGGCACTGTACAAAAAGCCCCATAATGGTGCCAGCTCTTCTTGGAAAAGCACAATAAGAATTGATACTTTTTCTTTATTACTATCTAGTAGTACTTTCAACTCTCTCCTCTGCCTGGTTAGAGCCCTGACCATGACCTATGAATAATAGCTTGTTCATTGAATATGGCATCTTTGAATTTACAAAGTACCTGTATTATCATACCTATTTTACAGATGAAGAAACCTAGAAGCAATCTGTCCAAAGACAGCAAGGAAGAAAACAAACTAAATGACTTCAAATTCAGCATCTTTTCCCAGTATCTCTTGCACTTGACCTTGCTGAATCTGTTTACCTCTTATGGCTGTTTTGAAGATCAAGAGAGAAAATAGGTTTAAAACAATTCATAACCACAGAATGATATAGAAATGCAAATGATTCCCAAACCTGTAGGATTCTCAGGTAAGAGGGAATTACCTTAGAGTTGTACTCCATACTTGTAACAGAAGTCTTCTTGTATAAGGCAGTGAGATCCATGTTCTTCTTCGACTTGAGATTGCTCTGATCTCTTATAGAAGGGAGTTGGATGGACTTCAGATCCATGCTGGAATCAACCTGTTTGCTAACCCTAAATCAAGAAACCATAAGGGATTAATTTCATTTTTATTTGCATAAGGAGATGTCTATCTTTCTGCTTCTGTCTGTCCATCTCTTATCTGTCTGGTTCTTATCAAGCTGAGTTTCAGCACAATCTCTGAGAACATGACTTTCATCCAGGAAGGATATGATGGACCAACAAAGAGTGGATTCATATGTTCAGAGTTGGGTTAGTGGTGACAGTTGGTACTGATAATAAAAACATCTGAAGCTGAGTTCACAGTGATATACAATACATGCCCAAAGAGGCAGGTCCATCTTATGTGGGGAGAGGGAGATGTGCTGAATTTGTGGAAAAGGAGCTTTCCATTCCTAATTGGCTAGGACAAAGGGGTTTTTGCTGAGAAGAGGAAGTCATTTAAGAACTGCTACTTTGCTTTGTCAACTTCCATGACTAGCCTTTATCAATAGGTTGGCATACAGGTAAATACATTTCCCTATAATTTGTAGCTAAGTTTTATTTTAATTCAGAGAATATGATCTAAGGCAATGCAAAAACTATGAAATGAAAAGACTACTCAGCACCCTCACTCAATTGGGGAAATGATGTACAGAATTGGATGGTACTTGGGACAATGCAATAACATATAAGTTGTCAATAAATATTTTGGGAATGCATGAATCATTTCCCAAACTCTTAAAGTAGCAAAACTGTCTCGTCTTCCTTAAAACTAAAAGAAACAAACATTTCTCTAGAAAATAACATTGCCATTGAGTCTGGAAGAAAAGAAACTGAGAAATCCAGGATATTTCAGTACCAAAAACAAGGTAAGAAATCTAGGGACGTCGGGTAAAATTCACATTAATTTTAAAACTTAGGCTTAATATTTCTGGAACATTCTCTCAGAATGCTGCTGTGTGTTCTGCCTGGTTTTCCAACCTACTTTTCTAACAGCTCCTTCTTTGGCTGGCTCCTCTTTCTCCTCTGAAGTCCTTAAAGTGACTAGTATCTAAGCCTTTGTCCTCATCTCTCTTTATATTCTCCCCTTGGCCATCTACATGCCCATTCCCACTCAACGATCACCTTTATGTAGTTGATTCTTAGATCTCTTTCTCCTGTCCTGGCTTCACTACTAAGTTCCAGACCTGCATTTCCAACTATACTAAACATCACCATCCTGATGTTCTGCCAACATCTGAAATGTGACATTCAAAATGAAATTATCTTTCCAGCAAAATCTTCCTGACTTCTCTATTTCTGTTAGGTAGAACAGTGGATCGAGTGCTAGTCCTGGACTCAGGGACACCCTTACCATGTGACCTTGGGCAAGTCACTTAACTTCTGTTTACCTCAGTTTCCTTATCTATAAAATGGGGATAATTATAGAACCTACCTCTCAGGGCTGTTGTGAGGATCAAATGAGATAATATTTCTAAGATGCCTGGCACGTAAAAGACACTATATAAATATCTATTCTCTTCCTTTCCCTGTCAAAGACACAATTACCTGCCCTGTCACCTATACTTGAAACTTTGGCATTATCTTTGACTCTTTCCTCTATCTAGCCTCCTACATCCATTAATACCAAACCCTCTCAAGTCAGTGCCCTAGGTTCTCTGGCATAGATAAGTTTCATTGTGAATACACTGAATTTGGCATACTAATGTGATGCTTAGGTGGCATTGTCTGATAGGTGTTTGGTGATATCGACCTGCAGCATGAGGCTCCATGGAAACAGATGAGATCATGAGAAGCAGTATGTACGAAAGAAGAGAAGCTGGAATGGTGACTTGGGGCACACCTAAGGCTAGGAGGCACAAGAGGGACGATGATGCAGCAACGGAGATGAAGGAGAGCTCAGTCCTTGTGATGAGTAATTACGCGGACTGTTTTCCTGATATTGAATCATCCTTTTATCTCTGGCATGAATCAAACTTGGCCATAGTAAATCTTCATGCCTTTCTAGGGCATCCTTGTGAGGATTTTTACATATTTTATATAAATTTTTGTATTAATATTTATGAGTGATATTAGGTTATAGTTCTATTTCTCTACCATGGCTTGGATATTAGGATTTTTGCCTAAAAAAAAAAGGAGTTTGGCAGAGTACAATCTTTCTCTTTTTGAGAACAGTTTTTGAAATATGTGTATTAATTACTCTTTAAGTGTTAGAATTCACATGTAAATCCATCTGGCCTGTGGCTTTTTCCCTTTTGGCAATACATGTTTCGCCTTTTTTTTTTTTTTTGAGATTGAGTAGTTTAAGATCTCTAATTCTTGCTTCATTTGGTTGGTTATTTTACATATTTTTTAATCTATAAACCAAAGATTTTCTTTAAATTCTCAGTTTTTTCAATATATAATTTTGCATGTATTCTCCATGCTTAGTTCAATGCCTGGGACATAGTAAAGCTTACTTACTTTATTAAAGAGAGAACAAATGAAATGAAATGCAAATGCTGATTTACATGGGGAGGATAGGAGTTATGATTTGAGCTAATTATAGGTGATGGTGAGAAAAGATGTGGCCATCTTTTTTTGATTGAAGTGGAATGCAGCTATAGACCATGAGAGTTGGAGAGGTTCATGAACTGGGAGTTCAATGTGTCTGAGGGGACCTCATTTTGAATACTGGAGTCCTTCAACATGCTGACAAAAGTCAGGGTAAAAAGAAAGACTGTGAACTAGTCACAGACCTTGAGGAAAGATAAACAACTGTAGTGAGGATTAGGATAGGATAGGATAGGATGATACAGACAGATGGAGCAAACCTTAAAGAAGCTGAGTAGTAGTAGTAATAGTAGTAGCAGTTGCTGTTGTTATCATTGTCATCATCATCAATAAAGGAGACAGGATTTGAATTCAGGTTTTTCCTGATTCTAAGTCTAGCACCCTTTATATTATGCTTTTCAAAAGCGGTAGTTTCTGCAAGGAATACACCTACTCTTATTGACCTACTGTGTATGAGGTTAAGAAAAAAGAAGTACCTAGTACCGGCCAGAGATGTAGTGTTTCCCAAAATGTTCAGGTTTGAGTTTTAGAAATGCAAGTATAGAAGAAGAAATGGTCTAAGATGAAGGCAAATTTGTTAGCCAAGGATTGGGAGTATGTAATGGTAATGTAATTTGAATTTGAAGATCCCTTTGTGTTGGCAAAGGTAGCAGGTACTTAGCACTTAGTAACTGATCAAGCCTCTGTTGGGGAAACAGAAGGTATGGACTCCTGTCTCCTGTTACTGATGTAACAGGAAGGGGTCGGCTGAAACAGGAAGCTAATGCTGTGTGTATATAAGGAAAAGTCCCAGAGAGGCACAGTCAGAATTTCTTGAGACCAGCATCTGGTGGCAGAGCAGCTACAGAAGAGAGAATGAAGAACTGAGCCAGAGTTTCCTGAGAACTTGTGGTGGTGGAGCTTCTTCTGAACAGGATCCCAGGAGCCTGGAGCCAGGAGCAAGGAGCCAGGAGCCCAGGTGACTGAGGAAGCAAGACTGGGATGCTGAGACTTTGTTTGTTTGTGGCTTGGTTGAGCCTTGAATTCCCTGGAGCAGAAATGGTGAAGGGTCTGACATGGACAAGACCCTGTGAACTTCAGTGTGGAGCAGGACCCAAGCACCCAGAGAGCTGGACAAAGAACTGGGAGCTCTCTGCCAGTGAAGCCAGGTGACAGTCTGGTGAATCCAGGTAGAATCTGGGACCATGGAAGGAGATCTAGGGAATCTGAGAACCAGCCGCAAGTCAAGATGAAAAGACCTCTCCTTGGGTACTGAATAATTATGGAATTATAGTTTACCAGTGACCTAAGGGGTGGAGGGTTTTGTGTATGATACTTAGTAATTGATTGCTGAATAAGTGACTGAGTTAATCAAGACTTTGCCCCATGAGTGGAAGACTTTGCTGAATAAGTGACTGATTGAGTTAACTTAAGAGTGCCATATATGTGAAAGACTTTGACTATTATATTTTGAGACTATATTGTGATCTTATTATATGGTGATTTTCTGTGATACTTTGCCCCATGAATGGAAGACTTCGACTATTGTACTTTGAGAAGTTGTAATATTGTGAATGCTGTACCTTGATTTTCAGTGAAAGTTTTGCTTTGATTTGTTATGGAATAGTGTTCACTATACTGTGTAATCAGAACCTTAAAAGCTGTTCACAGTAGCATTCTTCTGGAAAGCTGCTTATGCATGGCATTACAGAGTATTAGCACAATTGAGGAGAGGTACAAAGGCCTTGGGGGTCTTCATCAAATATTTGAAGGGAGGACATTTAGAACAAGGAAGTAAAACATGTTCTACATTATGTAGCACACCTTCCGTAACAGTGGTAAACATCTTTAACAAGCATATATCCCCCTCTTCTTTGCTCAGTTTGACAAGGATAATCAGAGGATTGTTGAACAATTGTTCAATACAACAAATTGTAACAATTATAATTGTATTGATTGTAATATGCATTGATCAATCAATGAACATGTATTAAGTACTAAATATGTGCCAGGTGTGATGCAAGAAACTCCCTTGAGGAGAGCCCTTAAAGCTGCATTTTTGCTCTACCAAATCTAATATGTCGGTGTGCATCTTGTGTTCTCTGCACCTTTTACTCATTTTTGTGACTCTAAAGATGTGAGAGAATCATCAAAGATACTTTGGATATGTGTGTAGATCATTTCTACAAAGATATTATATAAAGATGAGAAAGCAGACACATGGGTTGGTAGTTATTGATGCAATCTATGACCTCTTTAGAGGTAACAATATTATCAGTAATTTTCTCCATGTTTTGGCATCTTTTGGAAACTTCTTGAGATATCTAATAAAATTATCCCTTAGTGTTTTAAGATTATGTTGCTTCCGGAATGATTCTTTCCCCCTTATTTCATTATTTGTTTATTTTCAACATTCTTTTTTCAATTTTGCATTCCAGATTCTCTCCCACCCTCCTACTCACAAGGCAAACAATTATGACACCAATTATACATGTGAAATCACACCAAACATATTTCTATATTAGCCATGTCACAAAAAAGCAAAAAAAAAAAAGCTGAGAAAATTATACTTGAATTTGTACTCAGAGTTTAACATATTTTTATCATGAGTTCTTTGAAACTGTCTTGGATCATTATATTGATCAGAATAGCCAAGTCTTTCCACAGTTGGTCATCATTACATCATTGCTATTACTGTACACAATGATCTCCTAGTTTTCACTTCACTTTTCCTCAGTTCATATAGGTCTTGCCATGTTTTTCTGAAACCACCAGTGTTTATTGATGTCTCCTTTCTATACTAAGCAGAACATGAGGACAACCAGTTGAACAAGACAATAAAGGTAAAATAGGTAGGGTGACTGCTTAAAGTAAAGCTTTAACTAAGAGCTCTACCTGGTGGCCAGGAGGCGCTTGTGTCTTTGCCAGGCCTGAGATGGTCCTAAAGGAAATGCTAAGTATTCCTGATGTGGAAACAAAGAGACTAAGCAACTCTGGGAGGAGGAATTCTTCCCTGGATATGATTCCAGAATGGAACTTCAGGAAAATGACAAGAAATGGGAGACTGGGGATGGAAAATCCTGGGATAATGGAGTATGGGGAAATAAGACTGGAAAGGGAGGCTGTCTTCATAGGCCTATTAGATGAAGGGTCATTTAGATGCTGCCATACTAGGTCAATTCATACAATGCTAAGTAGCTGAAAGCTTCCCAGGAACAGATGACAGTGATATCCAAGCTCTCCATTCTAGAAGCATCCTCACCGAAACCTTGTACCATCTTGCTTGGAGGACTTGCTCTTTTTGTTTGTTTGTTTGTTTGTTTTGCTTTGTTGGAGGGCAATTGGGGTTAAGTGACTTGCCCAAGGTTACACGGCTAGTTTTTGTGTTAAGTGTCTGAGGTCGAATTTGAACTCAGTTCCTCCCAATTCCAGAGCCTGTGCTCTATTCACTGCGACACCTAGCCTCCCTGAGGACTTGCTCTTGAACTGCCAGGTTTGTTACTGCTTGAATTTTGATGGTCCTTTAACTGAGGTTAAACCCCCCCCCCCAACTCTGATGACTGATATGATCTCAACTTTGGGTGGTAGCTCTAAGTTCATAATGGGGCTTTTAGTGTTTAAAATTCTACTGTTAGACCAGAGTCATGGAGAAGAATCTGGCAAAAGTTTTTTTTCCACCTGTTACACCATTTTTTTGTATCCAAAATTGAAATTCTCCCCAATCATGCCTTTTGATCTAGAGATTTCACTACTGGGTTTATGATACAATGGGATCAATGATAGCAAGAAAGGACAAAAATATTCAGAGAAGCATAATATATAATACTAAAACTCTAGAAATAAACTATATGGCCCTAAATTGGGGAATGGCTGACAAATCGTGGGATATTAATGCAAAGGAATATTGCTATATTATAAGAAACAATGAATATGAAGAATTCAGAGAAACAAGACTTGTAGGAAAACTTGTATGAAGTGATGCAGAATGAAAAAGGCAGAGCCAAAAGAATAATATGCACAGTGATTCAAAAAAAATTTAAGCAAAGACAACAAAATTCAGCTCAAACACAAATAATGTTACCAAATTATTAAAATTAAAACAGGCATTCATCCTTTTTATTAAATAGTAACCTACAAGTATCAGAAACACTTTGGGGATATTCTTTGTAAGGAATCGTAGCATTTGTCAGTAAGTACCTGCTGGGACAAAACAAAATGCATCAACAACAATGATAAGATATGATGCTTTATTATGATTTCCAGGGTTTAGTAGACAACCTGAAAGCTTTTATACAACCATTATGGTTGGATCACTGGATTCAGAGTCAAGTGCTTTTTCTAAGCCTTATTCTCCTCAACTTAATGATATGCCTACAGCTGATCAGAAAAAGTAGGTAAGAAGCAGCAACTAATTGAGTTGATGCTGTTAAGTAAAAATAGGGGGAGAAGGGAGAGAAGGAATAGAGTTATCTGAACTGGTCAATTAGTCTATGGGATAGTACAGAGAATATGACACATTCAAGAAAGATAATCCATGGTTTTCATTGGTATGCAGAGATTAATTGGTCTTTTTGGGCTACTTTCAGTTGGGTGAAAGACCTCCTAAAATGAATCAACTTTCAGTTGATTTTCTTAGAATCAGATGATCAGTACCTTGAGAGAGTTAGCAATTGACATCTTTACAATAAGGGGTTTACTGAGCTCTGCTTTTCCAAATAACTATCTAGGACTAAAAGGGGAAACTGTCTGTTGTTCTCAAAATCACATTCTTGACTGTCTTTTCAACTTCAAAGAATTCTCCCTATGCACTTGATATTTTTTATGATAGAAGTTTTACTAGGAAGCCTAAGTTTTTTTTTTTTAGTTGCATATTCCACCAGTTTTTACTGAAATGGACTCTATAAGCCTTCAAAAGGAGATCAACTTTCTAAGGAAGAACTGACTAGCTTCAGTCAACTCATGTTTCTTAATCTGCACGTAGCCAAAAAGTAAGATGAATGGAGTGTAGTCTAGTCCAGAAAGGCAAGATGAACTTCTCAAAAAAGAAAATATTAAAAAAATTTTCCATGAATAGATCAGGTACAATATATTCAGCTCTCAAGAATCCTTCATTACTTGTTCCATGGGTATCCTGAAGAGGAATTAGACCAGACAATTGTAATTGTAACCAAACTCTTGCTTATGAATGGAAGAAGTTGAAAGGAGACAGAATATTTCAAAGTCACCAGCCAAAGGGAAGGCCAACGACTCAGCAACATGTGACAGCAACACATCCTGGACTACTTTGGCAGCTGAGAAGTCTTCTTCAAAGAAGAGCCTTCCTCATTTAACTAGTCCTTGCACTTTTGTTACTTGTAGTCTTCAGATTTTTGAGAAACCAATATATGTAAAGCCAAGCTAGAAGATGTGAAAACATACCAATTGAGTTCTACAATCAGGATGTAATTTACCAAGATGTAATTCTTTAACAAGAATTGCCTGAAGTTCACTGAGGTCCATTTAGCTCTGTCAGTCTGATTCTTGGGAACAAGACTTGGGGACTTAGCTTTATATGGCAGAGATATATATGAAGGAAAACAAGCTCTCCCAAAGAACGGTATTTTTTGTAATATTCTAATCTTTTAATATTTAGAAAGACAAATGTACTTTTTATAACATTTTAGTTGATAAAGAAATCTGGTCCATGTTAACCTGAGAGGGTACCACCAAACCACTCTCAGTAAGAAAATAATGCTTAATAGTTACCTAGGAAAAAGTGTATGGGGTTTATGGCATGTTCAAGGAGGAATAACCCTTGTGAGGGGTTGCTGAGCCCTTTTCAGGGCTGCTCATCCACCTTTATTGTCTACCTGGCACTCAAATCTTGCCTCTGGCTTCAAGAAGCTGTAGCAAATGCAGTGATCACACCCCAGTAAACCATTTTGCCAGATAGGCTAAACTGGGTTGAAAGTAACCAACATGCCTCAAACCTGTTGGTTAGTTAGAGGGGTGTCTACCCCAAGCATGTGAAATGTTTCCCCAGTGGAATGGGCAGATAAGAACAATTTATTCCAACAGTCATGAAAGCAGCCACAGTAGGCACTGTGGAGCACTTAGAGCTTGGTCAGACAGCAAATGTGCCAAGGATATCCACTGCCTCTTGACTTTGGTCGCAAAACTTTGACCTTTGATGACTCAGGAAGAGAGAGTGAGGCCAGGGACTTTGTGCAACTCTACCTCACTTCAATTCATGTGCAAGTCAAAAACATCATCCTATGATATCATTAGTCTTCTTCAAAAATGAAAAGACAAATCAAATTCACAAATATTAAATAGTGATGAAATCTTCAAATCTTCAGTTTGCTACTGAATTTGAAAAAAAATGAAGCTAACTCCCCCTTATTTTTAATTTTGTATGTATATGTGCTTCAATCTTGCATTGATGTTAAAGTGCTTTAGAGAACATAGCCTTTGAGGCATAATTGTCTAAGAAATAATACCACTTGGAGGCTTTGTCTCCAGTCATAAGTGATTGTAATTAACTTTTTTTACAATTCATCCAAAAAGGGGGAATTAAGAAGAAGGGTTCCATTATCTTTCTCCATGTCCTATTAAATTTTGGAGGAAAAAGGGAACTTTTTAGTAAAATAATGTTTAATACAGATCACAATACATGAAAATTTATCATTCTCACTGAGCAAGGAGCTTCTCCAAAATCCATCATGCTCAGTTTCTGAAAGGGGAACTACAAGAAAATGCAAACATTAGAATAAAATTTAGAAGGAATAATTAAAGAAACAAAAAAGTGCATAAGAAGATTGAAGAAAGTTTGCTATATCTTATTGAAAGCCCAAGGAAAAGAACCCATGAAAATCAACATTTGTTGAACACTTACACCATGGACATTTGTAAGGGTTATGGGATTTAAAGATCTTCCATGCCCCGTTGGACTTGCTGATGTAGCAGGAAGGGGCGGAGCAAGAGGAAGCGGAAGCCAAGCTAGCGTTCCTGCGGTGGCTGGCGGTGGTGGTGACGGCGGCAGCAGCAGAGGCAGTGGCAGCGCGAAGCCCTTTTTGAGTTAGGACTGCTAAGGACTTTCTGCTAAGGACTCCTGCTGAGGACTGCCAGGGGCCGGAGCTGCTGGGAGCGCGCTTCCAGGACGCTGGGTGGTTGCTGTGAGTGGGGAGAGGAGGACCTTTGCCTGAGGTAGCCTGTTCTGTTTTAAAGGCTTGAGAATGTGGGTGCTTTCTACTTTATCTACCTGTGCCAATATCATAACTACTCTGATGGCTTTCACTTTCTGGTTTTGGGACTCAGTCTTTTGGTATCTTAATAAATTTTCTAGTTTATTTCCTCATATGGCAAACATGACGTATTTTGTAATGGATAATTATATCAGCATATTTGTAATCTCTATAGGCATTGTGAATATGGCATTGCTGATACAACATTTTAGATGGAGAGAATGTTATTAGGGAGCTGACTTACCTATTTCAAATGATGATTTGGTAGAAGAAATTTTCCTAATAACCTAACTCAATGGGCCTTTCTATTGCTTATTTAATTTTCTTCTTTCATTTGCACTTATTGATTCTCCCATTACTTTCCTAATTTTGTAGTGTTTAAATAATTTTTCATTATTGGCTTTAGAATCTCCTATTGAGAATTGTAGGGTTTTGGAGTCAACTGTAATTCCCACTTTTGAGGTTTTACATTGTGCAATGTCCTCCATCATTCCCTCCTTGTTAATGCAACCAGGATTACCCCTTTACTCACCTAAGGAAGACTTCTTCCATGGTGGTGACAGAAGCCCCAAAGCTAGAGATGCCCAGCTCTGCTTGTCTCTCTTCCAATTCTTCAAACAAAGCTTCAAACCTGGAAGAAGTAAGAGATAAAGAAGGAAAAACTAAAAAGTATCCTCTTTTAGATGATATCCTAATATTTACTTCTGGGTCTCAAATGTCTTTCTCCCAGAATGGAAAGCAATCACCTGGCAAGAAACTTATATGGCCATTATAAGAAATGTAAGGGTCAAGGAGGTGACAAAGATATAGAACACCCGCACAACCCACTTTGGGAATTGCTGATATGGGAAAGGGATGCCAGTTTGAAGCAAAGTACCATGAGATTATTTACTGAAATGAAAAAAATTCTATATTCAAAAAATTATTCTAATACTTTGGCTCAACAACAATCATAGAAGCTGATGGAAGCCAGCAGAGACTTAAAGTTTTTCCAAAGCAGGGAGTCAAATGGAAAATTCATGCCTCACATAAATCAACAATATATCATGAATGAATGGCGGCTCCAATCTATCCTCCATTCATCCACCTAAAGCAAAAATCTCACCGTGTTATAGCCCACCACCTCTGACCTCTTATTATCTCCATGGTCAAATTGAGATGCTCTATGGCATTGAAAGCCCTGCATAGCCTGGACTTTCCTACCTTTCCAGTCTTCTTATGTTTTATTCCAAGAAGTCTATTGTCCAACAACACTTGCCTTCATTTCACTGCTATTCTCGTGCCTGAAATGTTCTTCTTCCTTACTTCCTGTTTTCCTTCAAGAGTCAGTTCAAAACCTACCTTTTGGAGGCCATTCCTGGTCCTCCTCTCTCCCCATTTCTAGTGTCATCCCTCTGAAATAACCTTCCATTCCCACTTTATATATCTTCTATGTACACAGTTATTTGCATGTTTCTCTCCCCCCCCCCATTAGAATGTAAGCTCTTTGCAAGTATGCTTGTCAACCAGCTATTTGATACCACTTCCCAAAGTAATTTAGCCTGTTCTGAGAATATAGTGGGATTTTTTCCTCTGTGTAGCCCTATTCCTATGATGTGCCCTATTACCTTTCTCCAGCTTTCTCATGGGAATTTGTGATTTGGTAGGAGCAGCTTTCAAAGGGTTAATTTCCTAATGGCAGACACACCTATATACATGGTGATGTAACTCAGGGAATGTATCTTAATCTTTTGTTTCTGTGATCTTTTGAGGAGAGGAGTGAGAAATATGGAGTACAGTGAAGGGAGGAAGAAGGAAAGGGAAAATAAGAGAGAGAGACAGACACTGACTATCAGAATAAATCGTCAAGACTTCAGAAGGGGAAAAGCTTACTCATACCCTATCTGGAATTAAGATGACGCTTTTTGTGACAGCAACAAACATGAATGTTATCTGTTTTGCACTTTCTCTGTTTTTTTTTCCTCTTTTCCAAATGAATATTGTTATTGCTACTGGTGAAAGTATGCCAATCTACTTTTTTGTGGCTCAAAACACTCAAAACCCCTGTGACTTTCCAAACCAAAAGACCCTCTCTGGCTACCAATCCCTTCTATGTGTTTTCTCTTATTAAAATATAAACTCTTAAGAGGACAGGAACTGTCTTTCTTTTGTATTTGAATGACTAACACTTAACATAGTTTTTAGGGGCAGTTAGGGGGTATAAAAGTGTGCAGGGACTGGAGTCAGACTCATCTTCCTGAGTTCAAATGTGGCCTCAGATACTTACTAGTTGGGTGACCTTGGTCAAGTCACTTAATTCTGTTTGCCTCAATATCCTCATCTATAAAATGAGTTGGAGAAGGAAACGGCAAACCCCTCTACTATCTTTGCCAAGAAAACCCCACAAAGGGTCATGAAGAGTTAGGCACAATTGAACAAAAACAAAACTTAGTTTGGGGACATAGTAAGTAATTAATCATTTTTTTCATTTATGCATACATTCAACCATTTGTTCTTTTCTTTTTGATTCAGATTTCTGGAGGAAAATGGCAGTTCCAGAAACATAGAGACCAATATCAGTAGTATGAGCAGTAAAAAACAACCAGTGTTTCATAGAATCAGCTAAGGATTTGTGGTTCCTATGAAGTCTGTGGCTGCTGAGTTGCAGGGAATTTAATAATCTAAGTTTTTCTTTAATCTAAGAGCTGAAGACTGGAGAAAAACGTTCCTCTCCAATTCCTCTTTATATTTTGATATGCATGCTCAGGAAATAATTCTTTTTGATAACACCAAGTTACTTGGAGGGAGTGGGTATGGTGGGGACAGTTTATATTGTATTTTGCATTTTAATCCTACATTATTAAAGCTCGGTGACCCAAAAGTCTTAAATGTCTGAATCTCTAAGAGTTGAGAGGAAGATTCCTGAGGGGTATTCTATACACTATTCTTGAGGGGTACTCTATAAATTCATAAATAGTAAGTTTCAACATTTCATCAATATATCACCTCTCAGGTGGAATGGAACCTCAAAACTAGGTGAAAATATAGAATTCTGTAAGATGTCATGTTTGGGTTAAGGAGTGATGTCTGGGCTTGTTAAGGTTGTTAGTGGACATGACCTAAAGAAACAAATGGACTACAGTGACACCTAGAGGCTAATTAATTCAAACTCTTTGACTTTATTTTATCTATAAGACTATACATATGGACCAATACTCCAAGTGAACATCGTGCCAGAGCTATTCATTTAGCCCATGATTACTGCACATGCCAAGGGAGTAGTAAGAAAGTCACAAGAGGTAGTGACAGGAGCCTAGAAGTTCCAAGCTCTGGCCTGTCAGAAGGACTACTGGCCAGATCTGCGGTAAGCATAAGGGTAAGAGGAGATTGATCTATTCAATCAAACTACTCAACCCTGCTTAAAGTAGTAAGAAGCTACATTCTGACACCATAACTGAGAACATATCTCAATTGAATCAGATTAATCATAGGCTTTAGACATGGTGCAAAAAAGTTCTTAATTTAGTTTTTTTTAATAACATTGGATGCGATTTTACAAAGGAAGGGTGTTTGAACTGGTTGAGGAAACTTGGTCACACAAAAGAGCAGGTCAGTCTGAAACCCAGGGATCTAAGTATCTAGTGGTAGAAACCTCTAGTCAAGCCCTTGAGAAGAAATTCCTTAGGGAAGGAGGGGAGGAAAAGCCCCTCAGTTTAGGTCTTTTGGTCTCCCCACAACCCCACCACCAGCATGACTGGAGGAGAACCTTGTGAACATCAGAGGATCCTGGACATTTCATAAGTGTCCTAAGCAGTATTCTTGATATGTTTGGCTGCCACAGTTCTCTAAGCTTAATCCCATTTTCCCCTGAACTCCTTATGTACTTGTGAGAGAGTATGTTCCAGATTTGGGGTGTTTGTTTCATACCAACTATATTACTATACCTGCATTTCCTCACTGCCTCTTCATTAATCTTGCTGTCATCTAACTTTTTCAGGAGAGGGAATAGCTCAATCACTCGTAGTGAGTAATAGAAAACTTGGAAATTCTTGGATTGTATTGGCCCTCACAATATACCTCAGACTGTCACAGGAATCTTAACTGATCAATTACTATACCTCTTTCTAAAAACTATTTAAACTTGGCTGATTCATTGATATCAACCAATAACAATGGGGAAAAAACATAGTAATGGAGGCTTGTGAGATAGAGCAGTAGAAAGATACTTCTCAACACCTCAGGGCTATCTCTAGGGTTTTACAAGACAAGAATTAGCCATCTGAGCTCTGAAGATTCAACTTGCTAGTTCAAATGGGGTAAGTGGAGGTAGGGAGAGAAGTTCCATAGCATGTGCTACACCAGGAAATCAATTCTGAACACTGAACAACTAAAAACCATCAGCACTGTCCTTCCTCTTTCCTGGATCCATCATACCTGTGCACATTTTCTTTGGGCAAGAGAAATGACAACTCAGCTCCTATATTGCTCTCCAAAGAGGCATTCAGTACATGATTATGAATCAGATCTTCAATTTCATTTTCCTTACAGTGTTGCTCCTTCACCATGACTAAATGGTATCCTGCACCTGAGAGAAAATATTTAAAAGACTAAATGAAATATTTTGGTTTTGACGGTTCCCTTTCTTATATCACTCTTGGACTAACAGTGTTACTGGATCAAAGGATATGAAGTTTAGTAAGTTTTGGGGCACAAATCCAAACTGCTTTCCAGAATGGCTGGAGCAATTCACAGCTCCACAGTGCATTAAAGTACCAGTTTTACCATACTCCTCAATTTCCAATTCTTTGCCACCACAAAAAGAGCAGCAATAAGTATTTTTGTACATATGGTTCCTTTTCCTCTTCAGCCTCTTTGGAGGTACAAATCTAATAGCAGTTTTGCTGGATCAAAGGGTATATATAGTTTAATAGCTTTTTGGGTATAGTTCCAATTTGCTTTCCAGAATGTCTGGACAGTAACAGTGCTTGAGTGCATCTGTTTTCCCACAGCCCTTATAGCATCTGTCAATTTCCTTTTTGTTTTTGGTGAACATTGCCAATCTGGTGGGTTTAAATTATTATTTATAATATATAATATAATAAATATTAATTAAAAACCTCAGCACTGAGGTTTTACATTAGAGAAATTTACATTTCTCTAATCATCAGTGACTTAAAGCATTTTTCATTTGTTTTTTTACACACTGGGAGTCTTCCTTTGAAAATTGTCTGTTCATATTCTTTGACTTCAACTGGGGAATGACTTTTCTGCTACTTTTTCCTGCTTCTCCTCCAACCTCGTTTGCTGGATCATCATGCAGATGATGCCTGCTAACTGTAGGTAGGACTGCCAAGACACTGTCCTGGGTCTGCTCTGCCCTCACTATACTCTCTTGGTGATCTCATTAGTTATTGTGGGTGTATTTAATTTGACCCACAGATCTATACATCCAACTTCAATCTCTCTTGATATTTAGTCATATCTCCAATTGCTTTTTGGAAATTTCAACGCAGATATCTTGGAGATCATTCAAAATCAACATAAATCAACAAAACAGAATAGACTGTCATTCTCCCTAAACCCTCCTTTCTGCTAAACATTCCTATTTTCTAATCAATTGTCAAATCTTGTTCCTTGTCACCTAAAATATAAACTCCTGTGTTTGGCTCTTAAAAAATTTTTTTTTAAACTTTTTAATTTTTTTTTATTCTGAACTTAACAAAAACCAATACCTTCCCCCTCCCAGCAAACCACAAGCATTTCCATATACACCGTAGAATGAAAGAGGATTGTATATGAAATCACAAATCTATTAATCCTTGCTTAAAAAAAAAAGTATATAGCAAATTCAACAAGCTAGTTTCAAAACTGACCTGCCTGTCTGCTTCTTTCTGAACTTCCTTCAGTTCTCTTCAATGCATTTAAAAATGTTTTAATGGCCTACTTTTTTGCTTATTTTTTTTAGCATCATTATAACCTCCTCTAAACTTCCCTTCTAATTAAAAATAGGAAAAATCTTTAGAGCAAATAAATGATAGTCAATCAAAACAAACCCACACAGTGGGCACGTCCAAAATGGATGTTAATTTATGCATATTGAGTCTAGCACCTGTCAGGAAGTAACATCCTTCAGCATAGATGCACTGGAGATAAAGTCGGTCACTGTTTTGATCAGATTTCTTTGGTCTTTTGAAGTTGTTTTTCTTTACAATATCATTCTATAAAATTGTTCTTCTGATTTTTCTTACTATATATTCTACATGAATGCATATTTTCTAAGATTCTCTGAAATTTTCTCTTTTGTCATGTCGTATTTCTTAACATTTATATGCCATAATTTGTTCATTAGATTGTGAGCTCCTTGGGGTGGCCGGGTAGCACAGCGAGTAAGAGCACCAGCCCCAGAGTCAGGATGACCTGGGATCGAATACGGGCTCAGACACTTAGCACCCACCCAGAAACACCTGGCCGTGTAACCTTGAGCAAGTTACTTAACCCCAATTGATTAGGGGTGGCCAGGTGGTGCAATAAGAGCACCAGCCCCAGAGTTGGGATGACCTGGGATTGAATTGGGGCTCAGATACTTAGCACCACACCCAGAAATAACTGGCCCTGTAACCTTGAGCAAGTTACTTAACCCCAATTACTTAAAAAAAAATATTGTGAGCTCCTTACAGTGGGCTTTTGGGGGTTTTTTTTAGGCCTTTCTTTGTATTCATAGTGCTTAGCATATTGCCTGGCACATAGCAGAAGTTTAATAAATGTTTGCTGACTTGAAGACTTCAGTCATTCCTCAACTGATGGCTACATCCTTATATTTTAGATCTTTTTTCTTTTTATCACACATTCATATCAGAAAGCTTATTATTTTTTTGGTAACTATTCTATCCATGGTATAATTCTCCCTCTTAACCATCTCTCTCCCTATTCTTGCCATCCTCAGTTTAGTTTGATACATTTCTATAGTAAATTCTTTATTTGTGAGTATGTGTGTACAATTGTGTGTCTATATATATTCAACACAATCTGTTTCAGATAAGAAGTTCATCTGATGCCCTCATCCTTTCTTCTATATTTGTATACCTTTCTACTCATGAATCCAATTATGAGAAATACTAAGTTCCATCCTCTTCTTTCTCCCTTCTATGTTAGTGTATTCTTTGTACCCTCCCTTTACATTCCCCATTCAAAAACCTCAATAGAATCAACCCACCTCCAGTTCCTGTTTTTCTTATCTAACTGCCTCAGTACTCATTTATGACATTAAGGTTCTTAAGGGACACTTACTTTTTAACATCCACCCCCTTTAAAGAATGTTAGTACTTCATTTAGAGCCCCCTCTAATTGCTTGAATACATTTACCCTTCTAGGTTTCTCTTGACTCCTGTGTTTGAATTTCAAAACTCCTACTTTGTTGTTGCTGTTCTGTCATTTAGTTGTGTCCAACTTCATAACTCCATGGATTATAGGACACCAGGTTCTTCCAACCTCCATTATCTCCCAAAGTCAGTCTAAGCTCATGTTTGTTGCTCCCATGACACTATCTATCCATCTCATCTTCTGCAGTTCCCTTCTCCTTTTGCCTTTAATCTTCGCCAACATTAGGATATTTTCCAGTGAGTCCCATCTTCTCATTATGTGGTCCAAGTTTTTAAGCTTCTGTTTTGGTATTTGACCTTCTAATGAACTATTAATTCCAATTAAGCATTAACTGATTTGATCTCCTTGCTGTTCAGGGGACTCTCAAAAGTCTTCTGCAGCACCACAATTTGAAAGCATTGATTCTATGGCACTCAGCTTTCTTCATAGTTCAACTGTCACAGCCATACACTGCTACTGGGGAAACCACAGCTTTGACTATATAGACCTTTGCCGGCAAGATGATGTCTCTGCTTTTTAATATGCTATTCAGATTTGCCATAGCTTTCCTTCCAAAGAACAAGCATCTTTTAATTTCATGGCTGCGAGCTGCCATCTATACTGATCTTTTAGCCCAAGAATATAAAATCTCACATTGTTTCCATTTCTTCTCCCTATATTTGCCAGGAAGTGATGGTATCAGGTGCCAGGATCTTAGTTATTTTTTTTAATGCTAAGCTTCAAGCCAGATTTTACATACTCTTCTTTCACCCTCAGCAAGTTCACTTATTCCTATTTAGCTCTGTTTTTTTTTATTAGAAATGCTTGAGAATTCCCTATTCCATTAAAGCTCCACTCCCCACTTCCACCCTCCATGACATTATACTCAACTTTTAAGAGTAAATTTTGGTACTAAGTCTATATCTTTTGCCTTTTGTAAGATTTCATTCCAAGATTTCCTCTTACTAATAGTAGAAGCCTCCAGGTTTTGTGGTTCCTTGATACTTAAACTCTTTCTTTCTGACTGTTTGCAGTACTATTTTTGACTTGGAAGCCCTGGATTTTGACTGTGATACTTCTGGGATTTTTCTGTAGTTTTTTTTTTTTTCAGGAGATGATCGATGGATTCTTTTAATTTTCTTTTATGTAACCAGAAACCTATGGATAAAAATCCATGTGGATAAAATCACTGCAATTTCCCACTGGATTCCTTGATCATTATTCAGTTTAGTGCCATTTTTTATTTTGTTGAAGTAGGAATGTAGAGCTTGGATAGAAGTTCCTGTATAACTCTTAAAACCCTTTTACAACCTGGCCCCAACCTATCTTTTCTGTTTCGTTATACATTACTCCTCTTCTTACATTGAGGTTGAGAAAGGCTAAATGACTTACAGCTAGGACACACAGCTAGTAAGTAACTGAGACAGGATTTGAACTCAAATTTTCCTGGCTCCAAGTCCAGTGTTCTATCCACTGAGCTACCTTGCCACTTCATCAATCAGTGACTTAGGG
The DNA here is from genome assembly GCF_028583685.1 of Petaurus breviceps papuanus. Taxonomy (NCBI): domain Eukaryota; kingdom Metazoa; phylum Chordata; class Mammalia; order Diprotodontia; family Petauridae; genus Petaurus; species Petaurus breviceps. The sequence goes on along the minus strand of NW_027185694.1, from coordinate 29,974,440 downwards.
TTAGAATGGATCATACAGATCACTGAGAGAATATATAACCTGTCCAAGGTCACCCAGGTAAGGGAGTGGTACAGACTCTGAACCAAGGTCTTTTAACCCCCAATCCAGCCCTCTTTACACTGTGCTGTATACACTGCCTCTCCAGAGTGCAGGGGAACTGTTACAAAGAGTTTTCTTTACTATGCGTATGTAGGGGATTCAATCCAGACCCCAGAATAAAGATCAATAATAGACCTGTTAGATTTCTCTCCCTTGCTCCCCTTACCATATTTTTGTTTGAGGAAAAGTGAAGAGCCACAGCATTGCAGTTCCCCTTTTGCCATGATGGCAATGCGGTCTCCCAGAAGATCAGCTTCATCCATAAAGTGGGTAGTCAAAACAATAGTGCGTTTACTTTTCTGGCTTTGAAGGAGGTCCCATGTGGCTCGCCGTGAAACTGGATCCATACCAGATGTTGGCTCATCCAGCAAGACCACCTAAAGATCCCCAAAAGATAGACCCAGGACTAATGAGATAGTCTTCAAATGAAATCTCACTGTTTACCTGGTGGGAAGCCTTATCCTGACTCTTTTTCTCTAATGATATGCTAGCTTACTCAAGGGAATATGATGAATTCTACTATAATGTAGAAATTATTCTGCCATATTATATCTACTTGGTATTCATTGTTCCAGTCAGGTAGGATATAATGGAATTGAATCTCTTGTCTAAGGACAGACAGCAAACCCGGATTAAGGAAGAGTCAGCTTTTTAATGCCTTTAATCCTATGGCTATCCTATACTAATTAGACTACTTAACCATTTGTTTAATACTGAGTATATATCTTAGGAAGTTCCATTTAGAGAGGAAGGTCCATACCAACTTACCTAAGTCTTTATAAGCTGATTTGTCTATTTAGGCTGTCATAGGGACCTGAATCTACCCACAGAAATGGGGAAATCTATACCTTAGATCCTCCTATGAGTGCAATGCCAATGGAGACCTTGCGTTTCATTCCTCCACTCAGAGACTTTGAAATTGTGTTGCGCTTATTCTCCAGGTTAAGAATACTCAAGATATAATTGATTTCATCAGTGCAATCTTTATCACTTTTTCCTTTCAACTAAAAGAACAAAATTAGGACAGAGATTAGAGACTTTGTGAAAGGAAGCTTAGCCTATCCAACAATTTTTTTGTGCCTCAGAAAGACTTTGCAGGCAACTCTAGTTGCTTCCTTATCCCGGAATGTTGATTTAAGGATGTCTTTCCTTCCCCTATCTCCCTTTGTGTCCACAAAGTGTTTTTTAGAACTTATTTTGGGATCCTTTGAGAGTAAGAATACTAGCCTGTTAAGTGGACACATAAGGCATAAGAAAAAAAATACATACTTTGGACTCACCTGAACATAGAAGGAAAGATGTTCAGCAACTGTCATGTAATCAAACAAGATGTCATGTTGTGGGCATAAGCCCAGGTTTTTCCGGATGTGAACAAAGTCCTGTGAGATCTCATAACCACTGAAGTATGCCTCTCCACTTGTAGGAGTAAGGAGACCTAGAACCAAGCAGAAAACACCCTATTTTTCTATTTTATCCTCAAGAATCCCTGTTCTACTATTATCATCTTTCATATTAATTAGGCCTCTGCCCTTCCCCTGGAAATTACTATGTCTTTCCTTATGTGTAAAGCTGTTTCCCCTGATAAAAATTTAAACTCCTTGAGGGTAGGGGCTGTTTCATTTTGGTTTTGCATTCTAATTTTTGTCTAATAGTGATCAGCACATAGTAAGAACTTAATGCTTGCTAAATTGAATTAAGGAGGAGGTACAAAGAAAGATGGGATATACAAGAGAGCAAATAATGTGCTTTCTGAGACAAGCTATGAAACCATGGGTATATACATCCTGCTGGTGTTGTTGTCAGATGTGCTCAACCACTTGTAACTTTGACTGAAGTGCCATGACATTCTCTGCTTGAAGAGGTAGTTCTTTCTTTAGAATAATGAAATTTAGGTTTTGCATGATGGTATAGGCCTGTGGGTTCTACAGCCTGGGTACATAGTTTATCTTGGAAGTAGCCTGACCAGCATAGAGTGGAAGACTGGGATATAGTAGAGTTAGATTCTATCACCTCATTAATTCATTATGCCTTTTTGAATTTAGACTAAGCTCAAATTAGTTTTTTTTAATTGAAATATATCACACTGTTAACTTATACTGGGTTTGTAAAACCCCCAATCTTTTTCAAACAAATTGCTATTTAGCTATAGCTTTCCCATCTTGTATTTGTAAGAGTCAACTTTTTTGAATGCAAGGGGTTGGGATTTTACATTTAGTTTCATTAAATTTCATCTTACTACATTTGGTTCATTGTTTTAGTGTGTCAAGGCCTATCAACTAACATGTTAAGTCTCTCTAACATATTTATGTCATTGAAGAAAAACTAATACTATACGGCTGCAAAGACCCCATTTATTTGCTTCTCTTCTACTTTTAAGTTGTAACCAATGATTTTTTAATGGCCAAATCTAACAAACAGCCTCTTCTCAGTCTTTCTCCTGCTTAACCTTTCCACAACATCTGATACTCCTGACCTCCCAGAGACTTTCTATTTTCTGGGTTTTTGTGACATTGCTCTCAGTTTTTCTCTTACCTGTCTAACTACTCACTAACTCCTCAGCTTCTTTTGCTGCACCCTCTCTGCCCCCCATGGCTAATGTGTTTTGACACTATATCTCTGATAATCAGTTTCTTTATGACTTCTGGACAATCTACTTCAATTCTGTGCTCATTTTTAGACAACAGTGTCAATGAGGCAATAAAGATATACCAAGTGGTGGAGATACAAACAAAAGCAAAGGATATTCCCTGCCCTCAAGGAGCTCACATTCTAATGATTAATTATAAATTAATTAATTAATCACAATCTAATCTAATTATAAAACATAAGATGGATGACAAGGTCAGGAACCATCATGAAAACCTCATTATAACTCATGCCTTCCTTTTCCCCAACCCTCCTAAAAAAAGTTTCTTGATTTCTCACATGGCAAGTGGATCAGCAAAATAGAGGTAAGAGAAAAACTAAGAGAGAGCAATGTCACAAAAACCCAGAGAATACAGAGTCTCTGGGAGGTCAGGAGACATGAAATTTAAAAATTTTTATTCAAACAAAACTAATGCAAAATTAGAAGGCAAGCAGGAAACTTATACCAAGTTTCTCTGGAAAAGGCCTCATACCTCAAATATATACCTCAATTTTCAAATATAGAGACCTGAGTCAAATTTATAAACATATGAGCTATTCCCCAATTGGTAAGTGCCCACCTATATGGAGTCAGGCCCCTTCAGACTTGGCAGATGGTCCAAGGTCATACATATCACCACACCCTGCCCTGATGACCAATTATATTTTTATATGCAGGAAAGGGAGTGAGGTGTATGTCATTTACCCAAACTAAGTTGTTCAGTGTCCTTATGGAATAATCTATAAATGGGTTTCATTTCATTCCAGTGTTGAGCCAAAAAGGAGATTTGAGTCACCTGCCCACCAAAATTGGTATAGTCAGTAAATTGGATGAAATAGCAACATGGCTTACATGTTTGAAGTGGTAGAAAGTCAATAAAAATATAAAGGATGAAGAAGAGAAGGGGGAAGGGAATAAGTATTTATATAGCACCTACTATGTGTTAAGTACTTGCCAAATATTATCTTATCTCATCCCCACAACAATTCTGAGAGATAGGTGCTGTTATTATTCCTATTTTATAGTTGAGGAAATGGAGGCAAACAGAGTTTAAGCTACTTTCCCAGGGTCACAAAGCTAGTAAGTGTCTGAGGCTGGATTTGAATTCAAGTCTTCCTGACTCCAGACCTAGCACTGTCCCATTTACATGCCCCTTTGAGGTGACTGAATGGCTAGAAATGGTACCATGGTACCATGGGCGAAATAGTTCTTTTGGTGATATACGGAACAACCTCTCTAGAACACCAAGTAGGTCCCCACTGAAGCAGAATGATTAACTCAATAGGTGCTGGAGGAGACCAGAGTAAATACCATTGTCAGTGGGAACAGAAGGTTGGGATACGGGAAAGGAGACACATAGATCAAAGCCCTGTATGTGGGCAGAAGGAACCTTCTTCCAGAGGAAGCTCTTGGTTTAGCTCCTCAAACACAGTTAATAAGCCATCACTTGCCAGCCTAGGAGTATCTTGTAAAATCCAGGATAGAGCAAAAGGGGCCCTGAGTCAAGTCTTCCTATTACATATGGTTAGGAAGAAGTTCTTGTGAAAAAGATCTTGGGGCTCTGATGATTGGAAGCTCAATACGAGTCAACAGTGTGAGATGATAGGCAAAAGGAGCTCATGCTAATTCTAGTTAGCATTTAAGGGAGGCACAGCATATAGGATGAAGAAAGTAACAAATAGTTCAGCTGCAGTCTGTCATGATTAGACTGTTTTGAACAATCTTCAAAGTTCTAGGTGAATCATCTTATGAAGGACATAAACAAACCAGAGCACAACCAGAAAGAGGTAGTCAGGATGATAAGAGCATTAGTTGAGGCACTGAATGTTGAGTATAGAGAATGGAGGATGGGAGGTGGGGAAAGGACAAGAAGAGCAATGTAGGAAGGTCTGTCATGGGATGAGGCATCAGACTTTTTTTCTATAAGAACTATTTAAAATTAGAATTCTTAAGGCAAATTTCTGCATTATATAATATCAGAACTAGGCATAAATAATCCTTTTTATATGTAAAATTTGTTATATGTTTAAAATGAAAAGCATATAATAGAGGTTTGTAGTTTCATGGCAAAAAAAAAAGCCATCAGCGTGGCTGAAAGATATTTAACTGGCCTTTTTCTTTTGGCCTCATTTTTGAAAGCTATACAACTACTTGTGTGTGTATACATATATACATACACATACATAATATATACATGCACACATGTGTATATATACACATATGTATATGTATACACACACTAAAGGCCATTACCCAAGAAATAAGTGGTCAAAGGATAAACAAATAATTCCCCCAAAATTTCAAATTATTAACAAATCACATTGAAAGAATGCTACAAATTACTCACAATAAGAAATTCAAACAAAAAGGTGCATTTTCCCTTTATATTCAGTAAATTGGCAAAGATAACAAATTATGGGAAGTCAGTGTGGGAGGGATGTTTGGAAGATAAGCACATTAGTAGAATTGGTGAAACTGTGAATCAGTGAAATAATTTTGGAAAAAAATTTGCAAGTATGCAAATAAAGCGACTAAAATGTCTGTACCTTTTGACCAAGAGATTCCACTATAAGGCTAATACCCCAAGGAAATCATTGATAAGAAAAGAATACCCATATACAACAAAATGTTGATAACTGTACTTTTTGTGATGGCCAAGAATTGGAAACAAAGTAGATGCTCATCAGTTGTGGGATGGCTAAGCAAACTGAGGTGCACGTAAGTAATGGAATATTAATGCACAATAAGAACAAATATGATGAACATAGAGAGGCATAGAAAGATTTATATATGATGTAAAGTGAAATAGAGTCAAAATGATAACAATGTAAATGGAAAGAACCACAAAACAATCAAAAGTGAATGTCACAAAATTATAAAGTGCAAGCCTGACTTTAAAATGAGGTTTGAGGAGACATCCCTGCCCCACTCCTTTGCGGAAAATGGGAGGTGTATGGATGTGGAACGTTACTTCTATTTTCAGACTTTTTAAAATGTATTGACTAGCTTTACTGATTTTTTTCACTTTTTCTTTAAAATTTTGTTATATAGGATAGCTTTCTGGGAGGGGAAGAGAAAGGATACTGGAAAAAATTCCAGTGATGTAAAAACAAGCAAACAAAAATAAATCAAATCTATTTTGCAGATATATTTGGTCTTTATTATGTACAAAGTCTCATGATTCTTTTCTCAAAGAAAGTGTTCATGATGTGTACTACAGGCAGGAGGTTTCTATGCTATGTGTAAGCCTTTGGCCTCTTTAGGTACGTATTCCTTAACTGTTTTACTTAAACTTAACTGTTACTGTTTTAAACATAGATATGTGGGGTATGTGTGTGTGTATGCATACACAGTCATATATCTCAAGTTTTTGCTTCACGCATAACAACAAAATGAGTATTTATATAGACAAAACGAGAAAAAGGCTGTATGAAACCATGAATCTCTATTATGTACAGTCTGTTTCTTGTTAAGCATATAACATACTCAGCATATTAGCTCCAAAATTGTCTGTGTTCCTGTCTGAACATTATCCTATTCTTAGCTATTGGAAAATGCTTCAGTGATTTTCTTATTATTCTTCTTGTTCTACCACACTATTCATTACCTCTTCTACCCTCCATTCAATTTTTAAAAATGCTCCTTTGTAATCAATAATCAGAGTAGAACAAAATAAATCCACACATTGGCCTCATCTGAAAATGTATGACTTATTCTTCATGTCTAGTTTAACACCTCTTTGTTTAGAGGTGGGAAACATATTTCATCTTCTAGCCCCAGAGTCATGATTAGTAATTGCACTGAATTGCATAAAGTTTTTCAGAGCTATTTTTCTTTAAAATGTTGTTGTCACTCTAGAAATTATCCTCTTGGTTCTGCTCAGCTCACTTGGCATCAGTTCTTACAGGTCTTTATAAGCTTTTTCCCTCCAAATTTGTCCCTTTTCTTCATTTCTTATAGTACAATATTCCATCACATTCATATAATCTGTTCAGCCATTTCAAAATTTATATGCAACAGCTAAGTTGCCTTCCCCCGCCCCTTTCTCCATATGGGTGCTTTTCTCTCATTTAACTCATTTGGGTACGAGTCTAGCAGCGGTGTTGCTGGGTCAGAGGGGCTGAATTGTTCAGTGAATGCTTGCATACAGTTTCCAATTGCTTTCTAGAATGGTTATGCCAATTCATTACTCCACCAATGGTGCATTAGTGTGCTTGTTCTTCTCATTGTGGAACACTGGGCTATTCAGTTACGTTGTTTCTAATTTTCCTTCTTCAACTCCATTCCACTGACATATCTGATTTTTAATCAATAAAAGATGGTTTTTGATGACTGCTGACTTGTAATATAGTTTGAGATTTGTTCTCTGGCAGAGCTCTTCTTCAGGACAAAGCACTACTATCACAGCATAAGCAAATTTCTGCTGTTTGGATCTATTTTTTTAAAGATAAGTTTTGCTTTATGCCTTTTTTCATAGTGTCATAATTTCCCCCAGTATCCTTCATTTTTGCTGTCCCAGAGAGCCATCTCATATAATTCTTCTTTTTAAATAAAAAAGAGGGAAAAAAAAGCACCCTGTAAGGGTTATGGGATTTAAAGATCTTCCATGCCCCGTTGGACTTGCTGACGTAGCAGGAAAGGGTGGAGCAAAAGGAAGCAGAAGCCAAGCTGGAGTTCCTGCGGTGGCTGACGGCGGTGGCGGCAGCAGCAGAGGCAGCGGCAGCGCGAAGCCCTTTTTGAGTTAGGACTGCTAAGGACTTTCTGCTAAGGACTCCTGCTGAGGACTGCCAGGGGCCGGAGCTGCTGGGAGCGCGCTTCCAGGACGCTGGGTGGTTGCTGTGCGTGGGGAGAGGAGGACCTTTGCCTGAGGTAGCCTGTTCTGTTTTAAAGGCTTGAAAATGTGGGTGCTTTCTACTTTATCTACCTGTGCCAATATCATAACTACTCTGATGGCTTTCACCTTCTGGTTTTGGGACTCAGTCTTTTGGTATCTTAATAAATTTTCTAGTTTATTTCCCCATATGGCAAGCATGACATATTTTGTAATGGATAATTATATCAGCATATTTGTAATCTCCATAGGCATTGTGAATATGGCATTGCTGATACACACCCCTGATCAATACAGTGAAAAAGTCTGAAAAGATCTTTTTCTTAGATCTATTTTAGGGTATAGGGGTGTTCAGAGAAGACTAGTACCTCTTGTATGAGGGCTGCCATGCCCTTTTCAGGGCTGTTTTCAGTCTTTGGTTTGATTCATCCAAATTCAGTAGAACTAAAAGACGAACAGCTTTTGTTGCAAGAGAACTCAGCAGGTATCACATCCATATAGCAGCTCTGAATGAAAACAAGGCTGGTAAATGAAGACCAGCTTATTGAAGTCAGAGCTGGATACACATTTTTCTGGAGTGGCCACAGTGATGGGGAGTGCTGTGAAGCTGGTATGGGTTTCACAATCAAAACTATTCTAGTCAACAAGCCTGTATACTTCCCAAAAGGAGTGAACAACAGACTCATGACAATGTGATTACCACGTGCAGGAAAGAATCATGCCAACACCAGTGCACATACTCTCACCATGACAAACCCTGAGATCAAAGAAAAACTTTATGAAGAGCTGGAAGCCCTAATCATCAATGTGTCAAAAGAAAACAAGCTTGTAGTACTGGGCGACTTCAGTGCCACAGTAGATACAGACTATTAGACATGGCAGGGAGTCACAAACAGCAACAGTCACTTACTACTGAAGACATGCATCTCATGACCTTCTCATCACCAACACTGTCTTCCATTTTTCTCAATGCAATAAGACTGTGGATGCACCCTCACAGAAAACACTGACATTTAATGACTATGTCATTGTAAGGAGAAGAGACAGACAGGGTGTAAGAGTGATGAAGGTGATGTGTGGTGCAGAGTGTTGGACCAATCATAGTCTTGTCTTTTCCAAGCTAAACATTCCTATTTAACATCTGGCCCTAAGGCAAGATGACTACTACAAGATTTAATGTCAGCAGATTAGAGAAGTTCTCTGAGTATGAACAGTTTGTTGCTAATTTGGAGGGAAAGTTGAGCTAACACATGTTTGGCAACAGTAGAGCAGAAAAGGAATGGGCAACTTTCAGAAATTTGGTGTAGAGCACTGCATTTACTCATCTGGACTAGAACAGCCACAAACATCAAGATTGGTTTGACAAAAATAGTGGAGAAATTCAGAAGCTGCTAAACTAAAAACATGAACTTCACAGGGTTTACCAGCAGGATATCCATCTCTGAGAAGGCAGTGTTTAACTGCAACAAAAGTAAAGTGCAAGCAAAGCTTAAGAGAGATGCAGGATTCTTGACTCAGTAAGAAGGCAAATGAAACTCAATTTGACACTAATAGTAATAACCCAAAGTGCTTTTATGATGCCCTGGAGGTCATTTAAGGGCCATAGATGTATGTTGCATCTCAACTACTCAGTACTGTTCAGCTCTTGTTTTTTCATCAAGAATGCTTGAAAATCCTCTATTTCATTGAATGACAATATTTTCCCCTGAAGCATTATACTCAGTATTGCTGGGTAGGTGATTCTTGGTTTTAGTCCTAGCTCCTTTGACCCCAAGAATATCATATCCCAAGCCCTTAAATCCCTTAATGTAGAAGCTGCTAGATTTTGTGTTACCCTGATTGTGTTTCCACAATACTCAAATTGTTTCTTCCTGACTGCTTGCAGTATTTTCTCCTTGACCTGGGAACTCTGGAATTTGGCTATAATATTCTCAGGAGTTTTCTTTTTGGGATCTTTTTCAAGAGGCTATTGGTGAATTCTTTCAATTTCTATTTTGCCTTCTGGTTCTAAAACATCAGGGCAATTTTCCTTGAGAATTTCTTGGAGGATGATTTCTAGGTTCTTTCTTTGATCATGGCTTTCAGGTAGTCCAACAATTTTTAAATTATCTTTCCTGGATCTATTTTCCAGGTTAGTGGTTTTTCCAATGAGATATTTCACATTGCCTTCTATTCTTTCATTTGTTTGGATCTGTTTTATAGTATCTTGATTTCTCATAAAGTCATTAGCTTCCAACTGCTCCAATCTAATTTTGAAGGAGTTATTCTCTTTAGTGAGTTTTTGAAATTACTTTTCCATCTGGCATTTTTTTCCAAATGGCATTTCCATCTAGCTTTTTAAGGCATTCTTCTTTTCATTGGCTTTTTGGACTTCTTTTGCCATTTGGGTTACTCTATTTTTTAAGCTGTTATTTTCTACAGTGTATTTTTGGGTCTCCTTTAGCAGGCTGTTGACTTGCTTTTCATGATTTTCTTGCATCATTCTCATTTCTCTTCCCAATTTTCCCTCCACTTCTCTTACTTGATTTTCAAAATCCTTCTTGAGCTCCTCCATGGCCTACAATCAATTCATATTTTTCTTGGAGGCCTTTGATGCAGGAGTTCTGACTTCACTGTCTTCCTCCCGCTCCATGCCTTGGTCCTTTTTGTCCCCCAAAAAGGATTCTATGGTCTGTTTGTGCTTCTTCTGCTTGCTCATATTGCCAGCCAATTACTTGACTTTTGAGCTCTTTGCCACAGTAGAACTCTGCTTCCAGAATGGCGAGAGCTTTGTCCCAAATCACTGCGGTTTTCACAGCTGCTGGAGACATTAGGAGGGTGCCCTCTCTACAGACCCTACAAGATCTGGCTCACTGGCTACACACCCCAGGACCACCACCCAAGACTGAGATCCAGATCCAAGCAGGTTAAAGCAAGAGCAAAAACCCACTGAATGGTCACTTGATCCCCCCCAAATCTGCAGGCCAGGAGCTCCTGAGGCAGCCAGATGGTGGGGCTGCACAGCTGCTGTGCCTCAGCTGCTTCTCACCCTGGGGGCAGGAGCCAGACCTTGCTCTTCCACCCTCACCCCCCCCCCGTTCCAACAGAGTTCTACACTGACCTTTTACTTTGTCTTTGGCATTTATGGGTTGAGAAGTCTGGAAACCCCCATAGCTGCTGGTGATTCACTCTCCTGAAGTCTGCTCTAGCCTCCTGCTGGTTGGGGCTGCCCTGGGGCCAGAACTGCGTGGCTCACACAGGATTGCGCTCAGCTTGTAGCTCAGTGCAGTAGACCCTTCCTGTCCACCTGCTGGGCTACCTTCAGCAGATTTGTTTCTCTCTGTCTCTTTGTGGGTTCTGTAGCTCTAAAGTTTGTTTAGAGTCATTTTTTTACATGTATTGGAAGTAGTGGGAGCCAGAGCCCATACCAAGTTTGTGCTTCTACTCCTACATCTTTGCTCCACCCCCTGATATATTGTACTTTGACCCCAACATAGTGATGTCATTTTGGTACTCATGAAGAACAAAGGACAACAATCATAATCACATTTCCTTTTCTGAGCTTAGGTCATTTATGACCTCTGATAGTTTGGGTATTTTATATTTTTGCAAATATTCTTCTATTTCTTTTATGTTCTCGGTTTTGTTAGCATATGACTGTGCAATAAAAGGTTCAGGTTATTCTTTTATTTTTTTTTTGTAATTTCACCTAGTTCATTTGCTATTTTATTTGACTTACTACCCTCTTTTTAATTAGATAAACTAAAAGTTTGTCAATTTTATTCATTTTTTCAGAGAACTAGCATATAGTTTTTATTTATCATTCCTACATTGTTTTTTGGGGAAGTTACACTTATTTTTAAAAATGCATATTCAATTTATCTTTTTTTTCTATTTTGTTAATGTATGTTTGTAGGGATATAATTTTTCTCCAGAAGACTGAATTCACTGCAACCCCAGAAATGTCTTTTTATCATCATTTTTTCCATATAATTGCTGTTTCTATGATTTGTTCTATGACTCAGTAATTTCATTGTTTAGTCACCATTTTGGTTTGTGTCTTTTGTTTTTGGCCTTTGAACCAATGACTTTTTATTGCATTATGGTCTAAAGAAGGAGGTATTAGCTATTTCTGCCTTTTCATATTTGTTTGAAATGTCTCTGTGTCCTAATACATGATCAATTTTCATAAAAGTTCCACTTTGTGCTGAGAATATGTATATTATTTTGTTGTCCCATTTAGAAGATGCCATTTCTTTTAGCTCTAGTTTCTTCAGTAATTTATTGAGTTCAGCATTTTTCTCTTTCGTTTAGTTTACTGTTACATTTGTTTCAAATGGAAAGGACATTAAAGTCTACTGTCACTATTATATCACTATATGTATTTTTGTCACTCAGGTAATGTTTTCTGTTTTTAATCTGGACGCTGTGGTAGTAGGAACATACAAGTTTAGTACTATTATTGTTTCCTCCCACTATGGTTCCTTTCAGCAGAATGCAGTTTCCTTGTTTATCCTTCTTAAATTTTTGAGTGTTTGTTTTTTCAGATAGCATGACTACAACTCTTGCTTTTCTGTATTAACAATTTTTGTATGCATAATGTTTTAATGTGTTTTCTTGTAAGAAAAAGATTGTAGTGTTTTGTTTTCTTAGCTAATACGTCACTCTTTTTTATTGGACTGTTAAATCCATTTATATTTAAAATTATGAGCTAGGTTAATATTTTTCTTCCTTTGTGTCATTTTTTCAGGTTATTATTTTCCCCTTTATTTCATACTAAGCACAGTACTACAACTCTTCAGTTACTTCAGTTTAATCTTTTTTCTTTTTTTAAGGTAGTCTTATTCTCTCTTCTCTTCACCTCCTATTCTTCCCCTCCCATTTGTTACCCCTTTCTATTTGGAGTTTTATCAGTTCCTTCTTCTTACCTGATTTTATCTGGCTATTTAATTCTTCCCCTCTTTTTTTACTCTTAGTCAAGTAGATTTTCATTTTTCTCCTTTTCCACTACTTCTGTTCATTACATTTTTAAAAAATTTATTTTTTATATCCTTTTCAGAAAAGATTTATCATCCTTCTCTCTTCACTGTAGACCCTCATTCTCTGGTTCATAGTCCCTATTCTTATCTAGTCCCTCTTTAGCCTCTTCATTCTTCACAGAATCAAAACTTCTAAAGTAGCCCTTCTGAGCTGCTCCCTCTAAGAATTTTCTGCTACTGCCTTATAGAGTTTACTCCTTAGTTCCTCTTTTCCTACTATGTCTCACTTCCAGAAAAAATGTCAATTCCTATAGAATACAGAGCCCATGGAAGGACAATGTCCCCCTCCACATTCCCAATTATGCAACTTACTTCTGACCTATAACCTCCCCCTGGCTACCATTCCTCCTCATTTGACTCAAGCTGTCTTCCCCCAGTCCGTGCCCTCCCATTTACCCAGGCAATCATTGCCCCCAGGGGCTCCTGCTTTTCTCTACCCCCAAAGCAAGACAAGTGGCTTTTTGAAGTGCCAAATCCCTGCAGACAAACCCTAGCGCAAGGTCCCTATCTCCCTTCATAAATAATCTCTCTTTATCCATAGGATTATTCATTAGTGAATGCTTTTTGAATGAACCTCTTTCCCAACAACAAAGTTTCTTCTTTCTTCTCCTTTTCAATTTCTATAGAGGGACAAATTCCTCACCCACTCTCCTGCAGGCTCTTCTCTTCCTAAGAGACTTTAAGAGTCACATTTCCCTTGTTGTTAGCCCTTTATTTGACCAAGGCACATCACATAATCCCCTCTATCCTCCTCGTTTCCAATTCTGTTTAGTCTCACAAAAACATTAAGTTGTAGGCAGGATGCTGAAAGATTCTGACCATAATGTTCAGGCTCACCTCTGCACCATCACTTCTTCCTAACTTCTGCCTCCCCTGTCTGCTTATGAATATTTAAAAGAAGTCTCTTATTGGTCTCTCTGCTATCATTCTATTGCTGTGGTTGTCCTTGGTTGCTGCAGCTATTCTCCCTGGGGCATCAAGAAGTAAGTAATCTCTTTAGGTCTGGTTTTCTTTCTAAGAATGTTTTAAATCCTTCTTTATTATTGACTGTCCATAATCTTTTATTTATGGTCAAGCTGAGATTTGCATCCTGAGCTCCGCTGCTCTTTGGAACACATTATTTCATTCCCTCCTGCATTTTTGGGTGGTTGCAGAATAGTCTTGTGCCATTCAAATTTCCTTGATAGTAGAAGGACTTTCTCTTGGCCACTTGCAAAATTTGTTTTTTTCTCAATGGAGTAGCTAAATTTAACCATTGTGTGTATTGGAGATTTTTTGTTGTTGGTTTTTTTTTTTTTTTGCACTTTTTGGAGGGGAAAAGGCAGGGCAACTGGGGTTAAGTGACTTGCCCAATGTCACAGGGTTAGTCTTAAGGGTTTGAGATCAGATTTGAACTCTTGTCCTCCTGACTCCAGGGCTGGTGGTGAGCTACCTAGCCACCCTGTTTTTTTTCTTCCCCTCTAGGAGGTAATGTATAGATTCTTTTAATTGGCATTTTGTTTTCTGTGTTCAGAAGTGCTGGCAGTTTTCTTGTACTATTTCTTGCACTGTGGTATTCAAGTTTTTTGACATGTATTCTTATGGGAGACATAATTCTTGCATAGTGTCTATGAATCCTGTCTTTGAGATCATTTGTTTTTTTTTCCTAATAGTTAACACGTTTTCTTTTAATGTTATCGTTTTTTGCTTTTCTTCTTCCAGACTGTCCTTCACTTCTGTTTATCTGCATTCCTAATTAGTTGTCCTATTCCCCCCTCCCCTCCCCTCTGTAAGATTTGACATCACAGATTCAACTTTTCTATTTTGCCAATTATGTCTGCTGCATAGGCCATAAACTCTGCTCTAATACTTTTCATTTCTCTTTTAAGTACTAAGAAACAATGTGTTATGGTTTCATGAAGTCCTCCAAATCCACAGGGTGCTCTTCCTCTTCAAGTGTTGAATTGTTTTCTTCTGTTGTGCAGTATTTATTCATAAATACCTGATACACAGATACGTATATTAGATCTGGAGGCAATATTTACTTCTGTTGCTAACGTTTCCCCCTTTGTGTTTATTTGCTTATTCTCAAGATATTTGGGGTTTCTTCCTCCTGAGATTTTTGGTAATTTCAGGTTTCCCTTTCTTTTATTTTCCCCTATTACTATGTTGGAAGCTTCCCTGGGGGATGGATCTCAAAGAGTCTCAGCTTTTCCCACACTGAGCAACTCGTGGTCCACTAGCTTAGTTAGGTCTTTGCTCCAAGGACAGAATTAGCCCTGTTTGGATGCTAGGGTCTTTTTCAAAGGCTTCCCCCGCCCCTCCCCCCTCTCCCCCCAATCCCTGACACCACTGTTCTGTTTTGTTCTGTTTCTCAGTTCTTTATACTGGCAGCATAGAGCATTGACATGCTGGTACTCACTTGGAGTTTGGACCTCCCAGCTTCTGGGAGGGGTGGTGGGCTGTCTTACTCTATTTCAATCCCAGTCATGTGTCCTGTCCCACTGTTCCCTGAAGATATCCTTTGCAGCCCAGAATGTAACCACTTGCATTGGTTATACTGGCAGTGCAGTTTGTATATCCATGAAAATGGAAAGAAGAATTGAGGGAAGGGATGTGGCATTGCATTTTATTGTAAGCTTTGCTACTGAGAGTTCAGTGAAGAAGGGAGTGCAGAGTGACATGAGTTAAGTTCATGGTTTCCTAGTGTCCTAGATTATTGAGACAGTTGAAGTTGCTTTTTCTGTGGCACGTCATTTCTGTTTTGGAGAGGTCTGAGACATCATGAAGATCAGAAAAATGTCTAGTTGTCCATCTCATTGGTCATATTATCTTGCTTTTTGAATCTCAGTGTCATTGGAAAGATGGGGGCAGAGTGCTCTAGGGGTAGTTGAAGTCTGTTGCAAGCCATGGGTCAACTTGTACAGCCCTGCAGCTGGGAGCATGATGAGCTGTGGGGGGATGGGGTGCCAAGTAAGCATACTTCTATCCATTCAGTTTTTAACTTGTTTAGGTTCTTGGAGTCTTAGCTTGTGGAGACAATTGAAATTGCTTTATCTCTTGCACATAATTCCTATTTTGGAAAGATTTGAGAGGTCATGAAGATTGGGCATCTTGTTGGTCATGTGACCTAATATAGTTTCTTATAAGGTTTTTGTATTCCACCTCCTAGTCACCCATCTCACATGGGGAGGAGGCATAAAGGTCAATAGGTATTATTAACATCTTGGAAATCCACAATCCACATATAATCCATACATGCTATAATATTGTACTCTTCTTTTTCTTCCTTCCTTTTTTTCTTTTTGCTTTTTGGAGGGGGAAGGCAGGGCAATTGGGGTTAAGTGACTTGCCCAAGGTCACACGGCTAGTTAAGTGTCTGAGGCCATATTTGAACTCAGGTCCTCCTGACTACCAGGGCCAGTGCTCTACTCACTGTGCCACCTAGCCGCCCTCAATATTGCACTCTTCTTTATAGAATTAGCAATGTCTGAGTACCTTATTTACATTTTGTTATGTCAATTACAAACTATCTGAGGTCCCTCTTCCAAAACATGTAAAGGAGTTGGTGTTTTGTGGATATAATCACAGAAAAGTGTCTAATGATATCAAAGTGTTAAACTGCATAAACCATGGTAGGTGATCCCTTTATGAGGTACAAATTAGTCACTTCTGTGAATGTGAAAAGAAGCAAAAGGCATAGGATGAAGAATGATAAGTTATACCTCCTGGTGACCTTTAAAAGTCAATTTGGTGAATCCAGGAAATAGATTTGAAGAAGAATCCAGCTTCTTACAAGAGAAGAATAAGACAAAGAACTGGAAAAAGAGACTGAGAGAAGCTACCTGGAGCTGGGACAGGAAGAACAGAAGGCAGAGGGAACTCACACAAAGAAAGGAGCCAGGACTATGGGAGGGAGATTGCTTGAGTTGATTGGCATTAGGTATGTCAAGACAAGAGCTGTCTCCATGGAGTCCCCCTCCAAAAACATCAAGTTATTCTTTCTCACCTTGAGCTACTGTGGGAGCTTAAAGCTTTTTCTTCTGGGCATGGCAAAGTTTTTACCTTTCTTTGCCTTAAATAATTATTTTATCTTTATAAACAGTACTCAATGGCATTTGCTAGTTGGAGTGTACTTATTGGGAACATAATCAAGAGGAGGCAACCGAAGAGGAAACATCTCCAGAGAAAAGCTAGAGATAAAAAACTAAGGTGTTTTGCCAAAAATCCTATCTCTAGTGAGGGGTTTACAGCAACAATAACAACAACACAAGGATAAAGGGAAGTCTAGATCTTTTGATACTACTTTCTAGAGTGGAGAAGGAGCATTTTGTACGGAGAAATCCATCTGAGCAACAAGATAGTAGTAGGGTAAATGTAAAAAAGGAGTAGCTGAATAGCCCTATGCACTACACCATCCTCTTAACTCTACTGCACACACATATTTGGGGAGGGGTATTTAAAAAAACACTCAGATTAGAGAAAGTGGAGACTTGATCAGGTCTTGAAATACAATTAGGACTTTGTATATAGAATGGGAACTTCAGGAAAGGGGAATGTGACTTAAGAAAGAGGAATGAATACTGTATATTTATATGCAATACAGGCACCGTTGTATTCTCCTTTGCCTATAACCAAGCATATTTTACTCTTTTCCCCAACATTCTGCTTTGTGATATATTTGTATTTATATATATTTATTTATTTATATATTTGTAACATGTGTGATTTGGTGATAAAATTTATCATTAAATAAAAATAAAATGTAATTCAATAATAGCTCTCCAGTAGTTCAGATCAGACCTTTCTACACTGGGAAGTAAATGATCTGTTTTTACTGCCAAATTCTAAAATACATACATACCTGTCAGTATGGACAGGGTAGTGGTCTTCCCTGCTCCATTATGTCCAAGAAGCACAGTGATCTGCCCTTCATACATATTCATTGTCAGATTTTTTATTGCCTGTTTAATGGTATCCCTCTTCTTAAATACCTGTGTAAGAAGCAAAGAAAGTGATCACAAACAACTCATTAAGAGTACTGAAACTTAGTAAGAACCTACACTAATCTTCCTTCAGTTGAATGATACTACCACTGAACATGAAAGGAAATATCTAAAAAAGCATCCATTTCAGTAGAAAATAGGCTAAAATAGGCTACCTAAAGGAGGGGTCTTTTTGAGAAGCATTCAGAGACTGCCCATCTGTCTCTTAGGAGATCCTTATGATAGGGTGCTTGGGATCTATATCTGTAACATCAATTTGTAAAACCAATTTGCAACATCAGTCTGTAACATCAATTTGTAAAACCAGTCTATAAAATCACATCCCGCCCTCCCCTCCCCACCCCCCCAGCCTCTGAGCATTAACTCTGCCCCTTCCCCCTACCTGCACTCTGCCTAGCTTCAGAGCATTAACTCTGTCCAGCAACAACTATCTCAGCTTGGAACAATAACAAGCTACACCTATCAATCCTTCACAGAAGTATCTATAAACATTCCAGCTTAGGCAACTATTATCTCCCCCTGATAATATAAACATATATTATCGCTATGTATAGTGTCCCGCTGCCCCCATGAATCCTTCAATACCCCATCTCTAGGTTAACTCCTTAAGCAATTATCTCTCTGCTATCCTTGGTTCCCAGACATCAATCCTGTCAAGCATGACACTGATAGGTGGCAGACTGGGCACTTCTCAGTCAGCCGTGGACCAATGGCTGACTTAGTGACGTTTCAAGCCTAAAACCACACCTCCAGGTAGCCCCCCTTTTGGACTTTTTCCCAGTGAATCATGAAACACCTGGGCAGTTACATAAAAACTGTATATTCCTTTAAACACTGGCCCCACCTTAACTCCTCCCTAATCCCACCCTCTTCTCACCTGGTCAGCCTAGTTGACATCTAATGAATAGCCTTAACTCTTTAAAAGCTTTGCCTGTGTCTTCTTTCTTTTAAGCAATCAGGGTTAAGTAACTTGCTCAAGGTTACAGGCCAGTTATTTCTGGGTGTGGTGCTGAGTGTCTGAGCCTGGGATTTGATCTTCAGGTCATCCTCACAACTGGGGCCGGTACTCTTACTCACTGAGCCACCTGGCTGCCCCTAAGCAATTGGGGTTAAGTAACTTGGTCAAGGTTACACGGCCAGGTGTTTCTGGGGGGGTGCTAAATGTCTGAGCCCAGGATTCAATCTCCAGGTTGTCCCAACACTGGGGCTGGTGCTCTTACTCACTGTGCTACCTGGCCGCCCCGATGCCTGTGTCTTCTTTAAGCTTGCAGGTCCCCTAAGGATCCTTGCCCGTTGTAAGGTGTATAATAAATTTTTACAACTCTCACTCCAAGTTGGCTTGAGTTGAATTCTTTCCAGACTGAATCGAAGGTTTTCTGGTCTTGAGATAAAGATCAGAGTTCCTGCTGAACCTAATAGCCAACCCTCATCACTTAGGCCCACTATACAACCAAGCAAGTCAATTTCCTCTCATGCTCACTATGTACTTTTTACCTCTCCAACTTCTGGTGTTCATTTGCACCAGACCAGATCTAACTTGAATTAGATGACTTGGCATAATCACCAGGATCAGGGCCTCAAGGTTTAGAAAAGGCGGAGAGGGCAAAGAATCTGCAGGCAGCAGCAAAATTAATGGTGTGGCAGGGACACTGGTCCAAGCATGGGCAGCAAAGTGGGCACCAGCATATTTAGAACTGCAAATGAAGCTTGCTGTGAGGATCCCAAGGGTAAGGTGGTAGGAAAAGAGACCCAAGGTTAGTACCTGTCTTGGTAAAATTGGAGACCAAAGGGTGGAAATAGCTATGAATTGCATCTTTGCCTGCTGGGGGACAGGGCTCCATGTCCTAGCTTAACTTTGATATGGTCTAGTACAAATAGAATACTGAGAGATATATCATTCATATCAAGTGGCTGCCTTTACTGAGGTTTTTAAAAAAGTACCAGAAAATGTGGCTCCTTGTTCACTAGGCCCAGTTGAAAGTGGCTCCTGAAGAAAAGGCACAGCAGCCCCTCTCTGGGCCTCCTTGGTGAGACTCTTTGTCTCCAGGTGGCCATCTACACCAGGGCCCATGCCTGGGCTTTTCATGATTGCAGGGGTGGGGAACCTGTAGCTTCAAGGCCACATATGGCTTTCTAGGTTCTTGGGTGCAGCTTTTTGATTGAGTCCAAGTTTTACTGAACAAATCCTTTTGTTAAGGGCATTTGTTCTGTGAAGTTTAGATTCAGGCAAAGGGCCACAGACAGGTTCCCTACCTCTAACCTAGGGGAAAGCAGCTCTTGCCAGCTTGGTAATGTTCAAGTCAATTGCTAGCACCCCAGGCAGAGGTCCAAGAATGTTCTGTCTCTCAACACTAACAGAAATTGTAAATACCTATAGAAATGTAATTGAAATGTGTATGTTGCTTTGAAAATGCCCATATGTAATGTAACCATGACATAATGGTAACAAAACATGGTATCTAGGAATCATAGACAGAAGAGAAGGAAATAATCTGCACAAATGAAGGTGAAGGTGCCCCGAACCCCCCAGGGAGGGGGCACTATGGAGAACCACAAGAGGTAGTGGAAGAGGAGAGAAGCAGGGCACATAAAGAGAGGTTTTCCGATAATGGAGTAGTAGTATGATAAAACTGAGGAAACTCAACAGGTGGGCCTTTGTCACAGGCTGAAACCAAGCAGAAGTAACTACTGGAGGCTGGACTGGACTGTTTAACAGTTAAGACCTCAGAATGTGCTAGCTGAAAGGAAACTTACATAAACAACTCCTCTTACAATGTCATGTTATAGGCAAGGCATCTGAGGCAGGAGAAGCTTGTCCAAGGCCACCCAGCGAGTCTGTGTCTGAGTCTGATGACTCTGCTGTAAGCAGAGTGCCTGGCTCACAACTCTGCTGGTAAAATTTCTCAACTGTCTCCACTACCCCTCCCTCCCCTCCAATGCACCAAGAAGAGGGCTGAAAAGCAATTGTCCTCAAGGAGGTGACTTTCTCTGAGAGTGAGTACCCTGATTTCTGGCCATCCTTTTAGCACGAGAAAAAATCTGATTTCTATCCAGCCAAGACTATGCAATGGGACTCATCTACCTGAAGGGTGGTACAAAATGGACAATTAATTCAAAATGCTTATAACAACCAATGGACTGGGTTTTGACTGGGTCCCATCCCTTCCAAAGTCCTCAGTGACCTTGCTGCCATTCTCTTTGAATTATATAGGTTGTTTTCCATATTCCTGTGGCTTCCTCAGCATTCCTCCCACAGTGGTCATCACAAGCTCTCTTTCCTAAAGTCCAGTTCCCACTCTACCTTACATACCACTTAGCACTTGACTCTGATTGCCTCCTAGATAATTTCCAATAAGGTTGTGTTTCCTTATTCACTTACATTCTGACTTTAATATTTCTCTTTCTCAATGCCTATCTCTATCTTCCTCTACAGTCATTGAAATGTAAACTTCGATCTGATCTGGTACAAATCATTACTCAAGAAATGTCAACCTGGTGTCCGAAGCCTTAGCTTTAGCAGAAGGGCTTGGGTACAGGTATACCTTGTTTTATTGCACTTAACTTTATTGTACTTTACAGATATTGCATTTTTTTGCAAATTGAAGGTTTCTGACAACCTTGTGTCCAGCAAGTCTACTGGCACCATTTTCCAATAGCATATACTAACATTGTGTCTGGGTCACATTTTGTTAATTCTTGCAATATTTCAAACTTTTTCATTATTATATCTGTGATGGCAATCTGTGATCAGTGATCTTTAATGTTACTACTGTGACTGTTTTGGGGTACCATGAACCATGCCCATATAAGACAGCAAACTTAATAAATATTTATATACTCTTTTTTTTTTTTAAAGCAATCGGGGTTAAGTAACTTGTTCAAGGTTACACAGCCAGTTTTTTCTTGGTGCCAAGTGTCTGAGCCCAGGGTTCGATCTCCAGGTCATCCTGACACTGGAGCCGGTGTTCTTACTAGCTGAGCCACCTGGCTGCCCCTCAAACTTAATAAATATTGTGTGTGTTCTGACTGCGTCACCAACTGACCATTCCCTGTGTTTCTCCCTCTCCTTGGGTCTCCCTAATCCCTGAGACAAAACAATATTGAAATTAGGCCAATTAATAACCCTACCATGGCCCCTAAGGAAGAGTCAGATGTTTTCTCTTTCAGCTCTAAATTCACCTACAGTTTGTTCAGTTCTTTATTTTCCATTGTGTTTATTTTTCTATTAGATTTGCCAGGCTCTGAAAGAAGAACACTATTATTACTGTATCACTATCAAAATCTTGATAAAAATAATAAATTATTCAATTTTTAAAAAGGAAACTAAACTAAATTTAAAAGCACTACCAAATAAAAAGCCCTAATCCATATGAATTTACAGAAGTCTACAAAACTTTTAGATTAATTATCTATTATTCTAAAAAACTGATAATGAAAACACTTTATTCAACACTTTTTATGAGGCAAATATAGTTCTAATACCCTAACCATATATAGATAGATAGATAGATAGATAGATAGATAGATAGATAGATAGATAAAGAGAAGTATATGCCAATCTCATTCATGTATACTGATTAAAAATTTTTTAAAACAAATACAACCAAATTGATATGATTACATTCAGAGATAGAAAAAAAGCTTTTGAGAAATTTAAATATTCATCTATGCTAAAAAAAAAGAGAATTCAATAAAACGTAGGTATAGAAGGGATAAAAAGCAAACATCTAAAACCATGAGGAAATACAAAAAAACTTTCCCCAAAGATACCTCCTTTCCTCCTATCACTTAAGATGAGAAAAATAAGA
The DNA here is from genome assembly GCF_028583685.1 of Petaurus breviceps papuanus. NCBI lineage: Eukaryota > Metazoa > Chordata > Mammalia > Diprotodontia > Petauridae > Petaurus > Petaurus breviceps. The sequence goes on along the minus strand of NW_027185694.1, from coordinate 29,952,073 downwards.
ATAAGAAAACAAAATTAACAGACAAAAATAGGCAAAGAGGAGACAAAAACATTCCTATTTGCTAATGACACAATGGTTACTTAGGAATTCTAAGCAAATCAGCAAAGAAGCCTAGACAATTAATAGATTTAGCAAAATAGCAAGAATACAAAATAAATCCATAAAAAACCAACAACATTTCTACATGGTAATAATAACATCTAAGAAGAAATGACAGAAAAAAAAAGACCCATTCAAAATATCCGGGATAAAAGATCCAGGAGACAATCTACCAAGACATACTCAAGACGATTTAAAAACATTCATTTAAGAAATAAAAAAAAATAATAACTGGTTGAATATTAAGTTCATGGCTAAGCTATATAATATAATAAAAATAATGCTACCTAAATTAATTTAAAGATTTAGTGCTATACCAATCAAAATAGTGTAGTATATCTTTTTTTTTTTTTTTGCTTTCTTAGGACAAGTTTAATAGAGCTACAAAACAACAAGGGCTTGAGCCCAAAGAGGTGACTATGGTACAATGTTAACACAGCACTTGGTCATTAAGAGTGAGAAAGAGAGCTGGCAGGCTCAGCCGGTGGGCTGCTGCCCCACGAGAAGGAGGAATGATGTGGATGAGTCAGGCCCCACGAGCAGAGGGCATGCCCAGCTACCCCACACTGCCTGGGCTCCTGCTACAGAGACCTTCCAGCTGAAAGGCTGGAGAAGATCAAGCACATTTGTCCTGCAGACAGTAGCTAGTGAATCCACAGGCCCCTGGGGGGGGGGGGGGGGGGGAGGAGGAAGAAGACCCTCCGTGGCTGCCGAGAGCAGCTCACTGCTGCTTGGAGAAGTATTCCTTACTCCCCTGAACATCAGGCTTGATGGTGTCACTCCCCGGTTTCCAACCAGCAGGGCACACTTCACCATACTTGTCTGTGAACTGGAAGGCCTGGACAAGCCGAAGAGTTTCATCTACAGAGCGGCCCACGGGAAGGTCATTGATGGTGATCTGGCGAAGGATCCCCTTCTCATCAATGATGAAGAGACCCCTGAATGAAATTCCCTCATCTGTCTTTAAGACCCCATAATCTTGAGCAATGGTGCGTTTGGGGTCAGACAACAATGGGATGTTCACAGCTCCCAGTCCACCATTCTTCTTGACTGTGTTGACCCAGGCAAGGTGACAGAAGTGAGAATCCACTGAAGCACCAATCACTTGGCAGTTGATTTTCTTAAATTCTTCAGCTCAATCACTGAAAGCAATAATCTCCGTAGGGCACACGAAAGTGAAGTCCAAGGGGTAGAAGAACAACATGACGTATTTCCCTTTGTAGTACGAAAGGCTGATGTCTTTGAACTGCCGATCAGGCATAACAGCGGTAGCTTTGAAATTGGGGGCTGGGTACCCAATCTTGGCATTTCCAGCAGACATGTTGACAGCAACAGCAAAGCACCATGGACTAGCTCGGAGGAAAGAAGAACACGTGAGGACGAGCTGGAGAACGCCTGTAGTATATCTTTTGGGTTATATCACCCAACTTACATTCAAACTAGGGTAACTACTATCTCAGGTTCAAATGACATAATATTGGTAAAGCACTTAGCACAGTGTCTAGTACATAGCAGGCGCTATATAAATGCTATTACTATATTATTAATAATATAATAGGGTACCTGTGGGCACCCAATCCTAAAACAATAACACATGAGCCACCACAAGTATGATTACAATTAACAGTCATTAAGTCAACACAATTGGCTCTTAGCAAAGGCACTTAATAAAACAGAATAGTAATAATAGCAGTTACAAAAGTTTCTTCTAGAAACCTTAAGGGTACTCTTCTACAAATAATTCCCAACATGTATAGATACTTAAGAGTACAACGGGAATGAGATACTTATGGAGGGAGCAGTCAACATCAATCTACTCACTCTTCTACACTGCTGGGTCTTGAAGCCTTTCTCTCCTCTCTTTGGAAGTTCTCCCAAAGTTTTACCCCTCTCCCCAACCCCTCACTCCCTACCCTGCAGCCTTGACCATATTTCTCTGCTGGTTACTTGCTTTTCTGGGTTCCCATGATCTGTTTTTTACAGGAATAAAAATAATAATGATGTAGCAATTATATAGCACCTACTATGTGTCAGGCACTGTGCCAAGTGCTTACAAACATTATCTCATTTGATTCTCACAACAACCTGGGGAAGTAGATGCTATTATTAGACTCATTTTAGAGTTGAGTAGACAGAGGCAAACAGAGATGAAGTGACTTGTCCAGGGTCACACAGTAAATAAGTGATTGAGGCTGGATTTGAACTCAGGTCTTCCTGACTCCAGGCCCGGTACCTCTATCCCCTGTGTCACCAAGCCACCTCTAGGACACAGTAACTTTCATGATTCTGTAACTGACTCAATTGTCTTTTGCCAGAGGTTATATATACTCTTTGAAGATGCTTCTGGCCTCAAGTCAAGAGATAGTCTCTTTTAAAAAAAATTATTATATTCTGAACTTAAGAAATAAAACAAGCACTTCCATAACATAGAAGAGAAAACGTCTGTACCTGAAACTGCAAGTCTATTGTGTACAACTTGCCATTCCTTTTAAATATGTAATAAAGTTATCATGTAACTTCTTTTTCCCTCCCTGGTCTAGAGATGGTTATTTTTTTTTCTTGAACCAACTCTCCACTATTTGAATCTAGTCTCTCCAGGGCAAGTAACTTTGCTGCTTGATATCAAGTCTGATGGACAAGGAGAAACTTCTCCCTCTCCCATCCCTACCCCCCATTGATTCTGCTTCAGGGACATGGTACTTGACTGTCATATTTTGCCTTAACAAAGTCCAGCTCTTGAACTGTGTATTTTAAGGATCACAGGGCTGGGGGAAAGGGGGACTGGCTGATCACTGGCTGAACACATCCAGTATTCATCTATATATTTGTATTTTACAAAGAGATAACAAGATACTAACATCTTATCAACACATGAATGTATTGCCATCTGTGATCAAATGAATATATATATATGTATATCTATATATCTATATGTATGTATATAGTCTATATATATGCTATATATATATATACTATATATGCTAGCTCCTATCATTATCATCATTATTTTTTGTGGTTATAAGTCAAAATAACATCAACTTAGCTGGAGGAGAGCAAATTCTGCCCCCCCATACTACAAACAGGATACTTTGTAGAGCTAGCAAAAAGCAGAATTCACTTTGGAAGAATAAAAGATCTATTTTTCTTTTTGGTTTATTGTTCTAAGTCTCTCTCTAAACTGTCTTTAGTTGCTCTAATTTCTTATGTATTTCATTTCATGATATTTTTGCTAATTTGAAATTTTCTTATCATCTTTAATGTATAGAATCACTGAAAATCAGAGTTGGAAGAGATCTCAGAGGTCAGTATAGTTCACACTATGCTAGGTGGTACAGTGGATGAAATGCCAGGCCTGGAATCAGGAAGAATTGAGTTCAAATCCTGCCCTAGACACTTACTAGTTGTATGACCCTGGGCAAGTCACTTAACCCTGTTTGCTTCAGTTTTCTCATCTATAAAATGAAGTGGAGAAAGAAATGACAAACCACTCCAGTATCTTTGCCAAGAAAACCCCAAAGGGTTCATGAAGAGTCAGACACAACTGAAAATGACTGAACAACAACAAATACTCCTAAAAGAATCCCCTATATAGAGAGGGAATGACTTTATGACGAAACAGGAATTAGAGAACATTATAAAATGTAAAATGGATAATTTTGACTACATGAAATTTAAAAGTTTCTGTACAAATAAAGCCAATGTAACCAAGATTAGGAGGGAGGTGGGAAATTGGGAAAGAATCTTTACAACCTATGTCTCTGACAAAGGACTCATCTCTAAAATATACAGAGAACTGAGTCAAATTTATAAGAATACAAGTCATTCCCCAATTGATAAATGGTCAAAGGATATGAACAGGCAGTTTTCAGAGAAAGAAATTAAAGCTATCTATAAGCACATGAAGAAATGCTCTAATTCACTATTGATTAGAGAAATGCAAATCAAAACAACTCTGAGGTACCACATCTCACCAGTCAGATTGGCTAAGATGACAAAACAGGAAAATGACAAATGCTGGAGAGGATGTGGGCAAACTGGAACACTAATGCATTGTTGGTGGAGTTGTGAACTGATCCAGCCTTTCTGGAAAGCAATCTGGAACTATGCCCAAAGGGCTATAAATACTTTCATACCCTTTGATCCAGCAATACCACTCCTAGGGTTATATCCCAAAGAGATCATAGAAATGGGAGAAAGACCCATATGAACAAAAATGTTTATAGCAGCTCTTTTTGTTGTGGCAAAGAATTAGAAATTAAGGGGGTGTCCATCAATTGGGGAATGGCTGAACAAGTTGTGGTATATGCATGTTATGGAATATTATTGCGCTATAAGAAACGGGGAGCAGGCGGTCTTCATATTTACCTGGAGAGGCTTAAAAGAACTGATGCTGAGTGAGAAGAGTAGAACCAGGAGGAATTTGTACACAATTACGGACACAACGTATGTGTGATGACCACCTTTGATAGACTGGACTCTTCTCAACAATGCAGGGATATAAGTCAATCCCAAAAGACGCATGATGGAGAGAAAAACGTGCATCCAGAGAAAGAACTAGAAAGATCTAAATTTATATCCAGGTGGAAGCAAAATACCTGATCTTTTTCGTTCTCTTATTTGATTTTATGTCCTCTTTACCATTTTTCATTCCAGCTGGTACAATCCATCCTTATAACCTGACCATTGTATAATGTGAAAGTATTTACAGATCCTATACTTGATTATAAGACGCCATGGGGGGAGAGGGGAAGGAGGGGGACAAAATGTGAAATTCAAGGAATTGTGGAATTGAATCCTGTAAACTAAAAGGAAACAAACAAATTAATAAATTAAAGATTGAATTAAAAAAAAAAGAAAAAAAAAGAATCCCCTATATAACATAGCTGACATAGTATGGCTTAAAGACCTCTAGCAGGGGAACCTTACTACCTCTTAAGGCAGCACATTATACTTTCCAATAGCTCTAGTTGTTAGGAAGTGATTCCTTACATCAAACCTAAATCTTCATTCCTATGATTTCTACCTGTTGCCCCTATGTAGCCCATATTTCATCTTTTTCAGAAGAATAGTGAGAGGCTTTGCAAATGTTTTGCTAAATTCTAGGCAAATAATTTTTACTGTGCTGTATCCCACCAGTATCTATAAGATCCTTGAGGGTAAGGAATGTTTTCCATTTTTGTCTTTGTATCCTAGGGTGCCTAACAAAGTGTCTGGCATATAGTAGATACTTATTAAGTGCTTGATGGGACAGCCAGGTCACATGACCAAGAAGGAAGACTGTACATTTTGTCTGATCCTAAATACCTCTCAAAACCTTTTCAAAACAAGAATTATATACGACAAATATGGCAACTTCAACTGTCTCTATAGTGTAAGGCAGAGGTGTCAAACTCAAACAGAAATGGGGGGGGGCACTAAACCATACATAAAGATCCCTGCAGGCTACATTTGACTTAGAAAACCACATATTAATATTACCTATGTTCTATTTTATTTTTAATTAAATATTTTCCGATTACATTTTAATCTAATTTGGATTAGACTCATGAGTTGTAGCCCATGGGCCATATGTTTCATACCTCTGGTCTAAGACACCAAGAACACGAATAAGAAACCACAGGAGGGAATTGAATAATGTGTGGCAAAGAGTAAAAAAGCAGAAGATACAACCCAAGGTCATATACTGAAAACTTGAGCCTAACTAATGAAAAAAGAAAGTAAAAAATGGGTACGATCTATAGGGAGTTAGTACTTAGAGAGAATAATTCCACCTCATGAGACAGGGATGCAGAAATCTAGGTGAGGGTGTGAAAAGTGTGAGGGAATAGTTCCAGAGTGTTTTTTTTTTTTACTGTGATTTTGGAGAAAAAATGATCATGGAGAGGTATAATGTTAATGGAATAGGAAGCTCTTCCCCTCTCATTAATAGGCCTATGTGACCTGCTTTGAGCTCTGGCCCAGCTCATGGCTGTGATATAGCCAGAGTCACATGGAGCCCAGTGCATGGGAAGAGTCTGCCCAACTGAGCATGGAGTGAGATGAAACAGAGAAGGAGAGACAGAGCAGAGAGTGGAGGGAGGAACTTGCCTAGGGGAACTTGTTTGTGGAGTGGTCTGACAGAAACAATGCTTAAGAGATTATTGCTCCCTGGATTGGTGATGAATACCTTGTTAAATCTTACCTTCTGGTATCCTAATAGTGATTTCCAAATAAATATTTTGGTTTTGCCTTTGAGGAAGAGAGTTTATTATATTTTGTGAATTTACCCTGGAAATACGTACGCATATTCATATCAGGTGCTATGGGTATCACATCGGCATTACAAGAGGGTAGAGGGTAGTAATGAAACAGAAGACCAAAGTTACAGGAAGATTTCTACCATGGATTTCTACCCTATCACCTGCAATAATTGGTATTTCTAAGAATAAGGCAGAAAAGACAAAAGGGGGAAAGGGGACAAGATCTATAAGGCAACAATAAAAACTTTTTAGAAGGAACCTGAAACAGGAACCTTAGGAGCTTTAATTTCGTGAGGAACACAGACTAAAGAAAGATTAAGTAAGTATGAGGGCTATGTATAAGAAACACAGGAAACAAAAATTTAAAGCTAATAGGTTAAAAGAGAAAAAAAAGAGGGACATTTTATTTGAATACTTAACAGAAAGAAAAAAAGGAAGAGAAAGATAAAGGAATTAATGAGTTAAGCTCATCTCCAAAACTAAAGAAAAGGGTCACAAATAGGAGGGAGAAAGGCAACTGGTGGGAATAGGGTTGCTATAAAGTAGAATAAGCTAAAAGAATAGAAAAGATAAAGTACTACATTTACAAAGGATGAGTAAAAACAACCAGTATAATTGATAAATGGAGGAAAATCTAAACATGCTTATAATTTCAAAATGTGAACTAACTTAAAAATCAAATAAATTGAAAGAGTGACAGATTGGATAAGAAAACAAAGCCACTACTGAGTGTGACTAGAGAGAATGAAGTGAGCTACCCTTTACAAACTCCTTTAAAACAATCAAGAAAACACACCAAACTGAATCTGGATGAGGAAATCCAGAAAAGGTCAGTGAGTCATTTGTCTAGCTCAGCTGGCCACAGTGAGTTCTGTGCTGACAGGGTCGGAATAGGAGTACTTTCTGGAGATCACTCAGCATGGCAGTAGAGGCTGCATATCAGGACAAGAGGAAGTCCCAGACCACACTAGGGTTCTATCAGATTCACATCAAGGTTCTGTAGCTGGGACAGGTGTTAACTGGCTATCTTACTTCCTCTTCATAGACCCACAGTAATAGTAATAGTAATGGAATTAAAAGATCCCCTTGTATTGGTTTGGTTCTCAGATTGATTGTGTTAAAACCCAGAACTTGTGAATACCAGTTGTGGGATGGATTTGTTGATGTAAAAAGAGAGGGCTGAACTGGGAGGAGTTGGTGATGTGAATTTAGAGAGGCACAAGCAGAGAGAGAGGCAGAAGAATTTTTTGGAAGCAGCATCGTGGAGGCAAAGAGATGGAGAGGATTGCTGAGGGCCAGTTCGAACTGCCCAGGACTTTTGAGAGCTGCCACCCAGAGCTGCCAAGGACTGAGGAGGTATGGCTGTTATGCTGGTACTTTGTCTGTCTGTTTTGATGTTGTTTTGCCAGATTTGTCCACTGGTGAAGGACAGTCCTGTTGTTGCAGAGGTCCTGGAACCTTGATGTTGGTTCAGGGGTCCTGCGACTGTTCTGCAGACAGTGAGTGAATTGCGTCCACTGGTGAAGGCCAGTGCTGTTGTTGCAGAAGTTCTGGAACATTGCTGTTGGTTCAGAAGCCCTGAAGAAGGATTTTCTTGTTGTATGTTTACAAAAATCCTGGAAGAGTGTTTTGCTAATGTTTTAAGGGGTCCTAGGACTGTTCTGCAGACAGAGAATGATTTAATGAGGACACTGGCAATGTATCTTGTGGCCTTGCTAAGCTTTGTCTCCCCAGGAACAAAGATTGCTGAGAACTTGTCTCAGGTCAAGATGAAGAAAAGACCTCTCTTTGGGTATTAAATGCTGTGCTTAAGCTTGTTGTAACTCTGGGGTAGATGGCCTATTCAGTTGTGATACAAGGGTAGGAAACTTTTGACATTTTTGTGCTCTGGGACTGATGAGATGAATGTACTTTGCTTATGATTGGAAACTAATCTCCATTGGAGAAGAGGGGCTTTGTGATTGACTAAATGAATGTAATGTCCAAGGGTGGGGTAGTACTTGGGAATTGTTGAATTATACTTGGTGAATGCTGTATTTTCATTTTCTCTGTTCTTAATTTGTCACTGAATAAAATGGAGAGCAGCTATGCTGGTATTTTAAACCTTGGGAAGTTGCCTTTGCTTGGCATTACATTATGGCATAGTTGGCAAGGATTACAAAGTATAGTGCCTCTATTCATTCCAGGATCCATGGCCATTTAGATTGAGATTGTAAGGCCAAGGATCCTAGAGGGGTGGAATGTAATGGTAATGTAATTTTGAACTTGAAGATCCCTTTTATGTTGGAAAAAGTAGCAGGTACTTAACATTTAGTAACTGATCAAGCCTCTGAACAGAAGGTAAGAATTCTTGTCCCCTTGTTACTGACTTAACAGGAAACTGGCTGAAGGGAGTACATAATATTGTGTATATAAGAAAAGTCCCAGAGAGGCACAGTCAGAATTTCCTTGAGACTGAGATCTGGTGGCAGAACAGCTACAGGAGAATGAAGAACTGAGTCCTGAGAACTTGTGGTGGTAGAGCTTCTTCTGAACAGGATCCCAGAAGCCCAGAGCCAGGAGGCCAGGAGCCTGGAATACAGAGATAGGAGCCAGGAGCCCAGGTGACTGAAGCATAGCTGGGATGCTGAGACTTTGTTTGCAGCTTGGTTGAGCCTTTAATTCCCTGGAGCAGAAATGGTGAGGGATCTGACATGGACCAGTGTGGAGCAGGACCTGCCCAGAAAGTTGGTCAAGGAACTGGGAGCTCTCTGCCATTGAATCCAGGTAGAATCTGGGGACCATGGAAGGGGATCCAGGGAATCTGAGAACAGGCCCCAAGTCAAGATGAAGAAAAGACCTCTCCTTGGGTACTAAGTAATTATGGAATTACAGTTTACTAGTGACCTAAGGGGAGGAGGATTTTGTGTATGATACTAAACTTAGTAAGACTTTACTGAATAAGTGACTGATTGTACTATGAGTACTATGACTATTGTTACTGATTGAGTTAATCAAGACTCTGCCCCAAGAGTGGAAGACTTTGAGACTATTAGTGACTAATTGAGTTAATCAGACTTTGACCCAAGAGTGGAAGACTTTGAGACTACTGGTTAGTGACTGAGTTAATCAAGACTTTGCCCCAAGAGTGGAAGACTTCTACTGTGTACTTTGATACTACTGATAAGTGACTGATTGAATTAACTTAAGAGTGACTATTTTACTTTGAGACTATGTTATGAATATTACATTGTGATTTTTCTGTGATAAGCTGAAATATGGTAAATGCTGTATTTTGAATTATGCTGTACCTTGATTTTTCCATGGATATTTTGCTTTTGTTATGGAATAGAGTGATCACTATACTGAGTAATCAGAACGAAAAAAACAAAAAAAGCTGTTCACAGTAGCAGTTCTTCTGGAAAGCTTCTTTGCTTGGCATTACACCAGGTCAAGTTGGGCAAGGGTGTGATGTTCTCAGGTAGGCAGGCTCTGGGCAGTATGGAAAGAAAGGAAGAAGTTCAGAAGCCAGAAGCAGAAGCAGCAGGTTTGACTCAGAATCCAAGTACAGAATAAGGTCTCAGTTTTAGCATCTAACCCAGTCTGCAGTGGAATAACCAAGGCAGGAATCCTATAGCAGTCTACTCATGTATAGACCCAAACTCAGGTCAAGAACTTGAAAACTCAGACCAGAAAGGTAACAACCAAATTTTTCCTGAGATTAGAACACACTGGGACAAGTGAAAATTTATAGATTGCCATTGTGTCCCTGAAATCCTGGAGTAACACAGTATTCAAAACCCAAGAAAGTAGCAACAGGAATAGCCTAGACATTCCCTCCAAAAGTGTGTTGAGCCTGACCCTAACATAAAGTTCAAAATCAGGTATTAACTAACTAATTAATCAGGACTGGATGTGGAATCAGTACTGGAATGAGGAAACAAAAAAAGAACATCATAATGAGCTATTATGGTGGCAGGGATGCTCATGGCATAAACACAAAGAGAATGACTCCAAAACATATAAGTAATGACTCAGAGAAAAACAGAGCTTGGGCACAAAGTAAAGAAACTCAACTAGAATTCTTGGGAGAGTTGAAATAACAATATTTAAAGGTTTTTATAACTGGAATGACATAATTTCAGGAAAAAAAAGTTGGAAAAGGAATAAGAACTATGAAAAAAAGAATTGGAAAGGCAATTAACATCTAGGAAGAAGAGTTATAAAATGTTGCTCAAGCAACAACTCCCTAAAAATTATAATGGACCAAATAAAAGCCCAATGACTTCATGAGACAAGTAGAAATATTAAGACAAATTCAAAATTATGAAAAAAAATGGAGGGGCGAAGTCAAGATGGCAGAGTAGAAGCAGTACCTCCCTGCTGCTATGGCTTCTACCTCCCCCAATCCATGTAAAAAGGGGACTCTAAACAAACGGAGCTGCAGAACCCACAAAATGACATAAAGAAGCTAACCTCCCACTGAGGATAGCCCAGCAGGCTGGCAGGAATTGGCCAGCACAGCGCTCTGGGAGCTGAGCCCAGCTCCACTCCGACGTTTTAGCCCCAGGGTGGGTCTGACCAGCTGCTGGCCAGAGGGATTCCAGATCAGCAGCAGTTGTGGCCGTTTCCAGATTTATCAACACACGGATGTGAAGGACAAGGTGAGAGGTCAGTGCAGTCTGGACTTTGGGACCTAGTAAGTGGGAGTGCGTGGCTTGGGGGCGAGAAGGCGCTGAGACACCGGCGCAGCCAGCCAGTGCCATGTGGCAGCTTCAGCTCCTGGCCTGCAGAGTACAGGAGGACCAAGCACCAGTCTGAGGGGTAATCGCTCTTGCTTTAACCTGCTTGGATCCAGATTGCAGTCTAGGGTGGAGGTCCTGGGGTGTGTGTCCAGCTTGTCAGAGCATGTGGAGACCTCAGAGACGGTACCCATCTAATAACTCCGGCAACTGAGAAAACCCCAGTGTTTGGGATGTTTGGGAGGACGGGAATGAATCTGGAATTCAAAGTTTTAAAATCAAATATTCAAATATGTATGTATGTGTATATATATATATATACATACTATTATCAATACTATTTTACATGTAATTGGGAAATAAGATATACAGGCACTGGGGCATAGAGATCCACTGGAAAAGTCGAAAGGAGTATGGGAGAAAATATGGGAGAGAGCAGATTGGAGGAGGGGATATCCTGTGGGACTGCTATTTGGGGGGGGTGGATAGGGGAAAAACAGGGAAAAAATTTGTAATTCGAAATCTGGTGGAAATGAATGATGTAAATCAGAAGTTAATAAAGCATTTTTTAAAAAAAGAAATTACCAATAACTCTTGATCTGGATGATTTATGAGAATTCTATCACACTCTTACAGAACAACTAGTACTCATACTTCACAAATTATTCTCAGAAACTAAGGATGAAAGCACCTACCTGAATCCTTTTATGAGGCAAATATAGTCTAATACCCAGACCAGGGAAGGATAAAGCACAGGAGAATTATAGACCAATAACATTAAACAATGCTGATTCAAAAATTTTAAACAAAACCCTATCAAACAGACTACAGCAATTTAGGTAAAGAATTTGTCATGACTAAGTTATATTTATACTGGTGATGCAAGAATGGTTCAACATTAGGAAAATCATCATCATACTCATATCCAAACCAAAACTTCCAAAATCATGGAGCAGCTAGGAGGCAGAGAGAATAGAGTACCAACCTTGGAGTCAGGAGGACCTGAATTGAAATCCAGCCTCAGACACTTGACACCCTAGCTGTGTGACGTTGGGCAAGTCACTTAACTCCAAGTGCCCTGCCTTCCCACCTCCAAAAAACCAAAAACATACAAGATCACATGATTATCTCAATAGAGGTGGAAAGAAAAAACTGTGGTAAAGTGCAACACTCATTTATGCTAAAAACAAAACCCCTACAAAATATAGGCCTAGAGAGAGCTGTTTTTAATATCACATAAAGAATATTTTAAAAGGATGTATCATATGCAGTATGAATACATTGGAACCTTCTCCAATAAATATGGGAGTAAAGCAAGGATTTCTACTATCTATACTGTTATTTGATAGTTTTGGAAATGTTAGCAATGGCAAGAAGACAAGACAAATAAATGAAAGGCATAAAAATAGGAAAAGAGTAGATAAAACTATCTCTATTCACCAGGGATATGATGATTTACTTAGAAAATCCTATGAAATCAGCAAAGATAGTAACAGCAACAATTAATTCAAAGTTGCAGGCTACAAAATAAACCCTAAAAATTCAATAGCATTTCTATATAATTATAACAAAATTCAAGAATCAATAATAGAGAAATCCCATTCCAAATAACAAAATAAGTATAGAATGCGTAAAGTATCTGGAGATTAGTCTACTAACACATGCAAAATGCTTATATAAATTCAATTACAAAGGGCTCCTTAAAGAAATAAGGAACAATTTAAATAGTTCAAAGAATATGCAATGCTCATGGCTAGGTCATGCCAAAATAATAAAAATTACAATGCTATCAAAGTTAATTTACACTTTTAATGCTATGTCAATCAAATTATCAAAGGAATATTTTACATAACAATAAAATAATGAGAAAATCTTTTGGCAAGTCAAAAGATGTACAATGACAAAGGAAATAATGAAAATAGGTGGGGATGATGAGAAAATAATATCAAACCATTTGGTTTTAGTTAAAAAACAGAAAGATAGATTAATGAAACAGACTTGACAAGGGAGAATTAGAAATAATGGAACCCCAAACCCAATAATGGAACCCCAACCCAATACATCAGAAAATATAAATTATGAAAGAATTCTCTATGTGAAAAAAAAATTGCTGAGAAAAATGAAAAGCAGTTTGGCAGAAATTAGGCTTAGACCAACATCTCATGCCATATTCCATAGCACATTTTTTTAAATGGACACGGTTTATTATTAAATATAATACTATAAAAGAATTAGAATCAAAGCAGATGAGACCTGGTGAAATGGAAATAAGATATACAAAAATTCAAGAGAATCTCTTAAAAAGAAGAATTGGCCAAATGATAAAGCTTATTGAAGAAAATAATTCCTTAAAAGTTAGTATTGGGCAAGAGGAAACTAATGACTTTATTAGACATCTAGAAACAATCAAACAAAATCAAAAGAATGAAAAAAAATAGAAGAAAATGTAAAATATCTCATTGGAAAAACAACTGACCTGGAAAACTGATAGAGGAGAGATAATTTAAGAATTACTGAATTACCTGAAAGCCATAAACAGAAAAAGAGCCTAGTCATCATCTTTTAAGAAATTAGCAAGGAAATTGCCCTGATATTCTAGCACCAGAGGGTTAAAGAGAAATTGAAAGAATCCACCAATCACTTCCTGAAAGAGATACCAAAATGAAAACTACAAGAAATATTACAATCAAATACCAGACATCCCAGATCAAGAAGAAAATACTGCAAGCAGCTAAAAAGAAATAATTCGAATACTGTGAAGGCATAATCAATATAACATAACATTTATCACCTTCTACATTAAAGGATCTGAGGACCTGAAATAGCATATGCACTCAGTTGGATAAAGAAATCCATCTTGACCTATAGGAAAGTATGAGGGGAGGGGGATAAGAAAAGAATGAGATGACAAAAGGGAGGGCATACTGGATGAAGTGACAGAGAATGATAAACAGAGGGGAAATAGGATGGAGGGAAATAATCATAATAAATAATCATAACTGAATTTGAATGGGGTGAATTCATTCATAAAAAGGAAGCAGATAGCAGAGTGAATTAAAAACCAAATTCCTACAATATGTTGTTTACAAGAAACACTTGAAGAATAGAGACACACACAGAATAAAGGTAAAGGGATGCAGCAGAATTTATTAAGCTTCAGCTGAAGAAAAAAAAAAGGGGGGGGGTAGCAATCATGATTTCAAAAAAAGCAAAAGCAACAATAGATCTAATTAAAAGAGATAAGCAAAGAAGCTACATCTTGCTAAAATGTACCACAGACAACGAAATAGTATCAATATTGTATATATATATATATATATATATATATATATATATATATATACACAAAATGCTATTGCATCCAAATTCTTAAAGAAGTTAAAGGGATTATAGGAGAAAATAGGCAATAAAACTACACTAGGGAGGGACCTCAAATTTCCCCTCTCAGAACTAGATAAATCTAACCAAAAAATAAACTAGAAAGCAGTAAGAAGGTGGATAGAATTTTACAAAAGTTAGATATGACAGATCTCTAGAGAAAGTTGAATGGGAATAGAAAGGAATATACCTTTTTCTCAGCACCTATACAAAGGTTGACAATGTATTAGGGCATAAAATCCTCACAACCAAATGCAGACTAGATCTAGGTAAACCACGAAAAAGAAAAGTCATATGCAATTTGTGGGCTGCTAGTTGTCAATTCCTATATTTTACAAACAGGAAATATTCGTGGAAAATAGTCTGGGATTTTTTTGTTTGTTTATTTGTCTTTTTGGAGGGGAGAAGGCAGGGCAATTGGAGTTAAGTGACTTGCCCAAGATCACACACCTAGTAAATGTTAAGTGTCTGAGTTCACATTTGAACTCAGGTCCTCCTGACTTCAAGGCCAGTACTCTATTCACTGTGCCACCTAGCTGCCCCAGTAGACCAGGATTTTAATGTGAACTCTAGCTCCTTCTTGACTACTGTAATTTTTTAACAGTGCTTTCAGCTACCCCATTCAGTTGAAATTGTCATCCATTAATTTTAATTCATAATATTAAAGGGAAATCAAGAATGTTTAGTTTATAACCTAGCTTCAAACATTGTATAATAGGGGGTAACTATTATTATTATCTCACACAAAATCTTTCTTAGGACAACTGGTTTAATCTTGCAGTTCTTAAAGTGCAGGTCCAAGGATCCCTGGGGGTCCCTGAGACCCCTTTAGGAGGTTCTCAAGGTCAAAGCCATTTTCATAACAATACTAAAATATTATAAGCCTGGGCAGCTAGGTGGCACAGTGGATAGAGCACCAGCCCTGGAGTCAGGAGGACCTGAGTTCAAATTCGGCCTCAGATACTTAACACAAAAAACTAGTGACCTTGGGCAAGTCACTTAACCCCAATTGCCTTACCTATCTCCCTCTAAAAAGAAAAAAAAGAAAAATCATATTATAAGCCTTTTGAAATATATTTATGTGAGGCCAGATTTTCTTTATATACTTCAACTAAAACAATATATAAAAACAGACTGAATGAAGAAGCAGATAAGGGTATTTAGCTATCTTCTATTAAATCACACATTAGGGGCAGCTAGGTGGCGCAGTGAACACCGGCCCTGGAGCCAGTAGGACCTGAGTTCGGATCCAGCCTCAGACACTTAACACACACACACACACAAAAACTAGCTGTGTGACCTTGGGCAAGTTACGTAATCCCAATTGCCCTGAAAAAGCAAAAAAAAAAAAATCACACATTAAAGAGATTGGCCAAAATATGTAAAACAGTACTATTCTTCTCATAAATATTTTTTCTTTTAAAAATAGTCATTTTTGGGGTGGCTAGGTGGCACAGTGAGTAGAGCACTGGCCCTGGAGTCAGGAGGACCTGAGTTCAAATCTGGCCTCAGACACTTAACACATACACAAAAAAACTAGCCGTGTGACCTTGGGCAAGTTACTTAACCCCAATTGCCCTCCAAAAAGCAAAAGAATTAAAAAGAATTAAAAAAAAATAAATTTTTCCTAAAAGATGTTATTTGTGTTAATAAGTAATGAGTTTGTTATTGTTATTTTAAATAGGCTAATAAATATTTTAAAACTTTATTTGTTTTAATTTTATTCATGGTAAATCTTTGTAACTATGATCCACATAAACTAAATGTCTTTGGGGTCCTCAAAAATTATTAAGAAGGTAAGGGGGTTCAATAATGCGAGAAGTGCTTATCTAAGCCATAGTAGTATTTCTCATGCTTTTGAAAGGAGACCTATGAAACAGTACCTTCGTCAGATTACAAATTCTTACTCCTGCAACCAAGTTGGTAGGTTCATCCTGAATATAAGGGCTTCTCTGAGATGTATTAGTATCATTCTCCAGTTCTTTCTTTGCAATGTTACTTGGCCTTCCAGACCAATAGGAGGGCTAGAAAGGAAATTTTTAAATGGATTACCAAGATTGAATTATATTATATATTTATCTCTTTAAATACTGTTTCTCTGAAAAATAATGTTTAAATTATATTTTATCAAAATGAATCCATGTTCTTTCATTAACTTACTTTATAATTTTAAAGATGCATTCCCATAGAAGAAAAAAAAGAACAATAACATAATAAAAATTACAAATTAGGAATCCAACTCATATTAAAAAATTAACAACACAACATACTAGAGTGATTTATTCAAGAAATTATTCACCATGATTAAGTTGGATTTATGCCAGGGGTGCAAGAGTGGGCCAACATTTGGAAAACTAGCTGACAATTAATCATAATAAATAATTAATATTAAAATCATATTAAAAAACAAAAGCATCCCAGACCATATGATTATTTCAGCAGATGTGGGAAGAGCTTTTCAAAAAGTACAATACTTATTTATGTTAAAAACTCTACAAAGTACAGAAATAGAGGAACCTGTTTTTAGTATAATAAAAAGTATCTACCTAAAACTAAAAGCAAACATCATATATAATGGGAATAAACTAGAATCTTTCCCAATAATTATGAGACTAAACAAGAATGTGTACTGTCCCAACTATTATTTTACATAGCTCTTGAAATGCTAGCAATAGTAATAAGACAAGAAAAAGAAATAGAAGGCATAAAGATAGGTAAAGAGGAGATTTAACTATCACTCTTTGTCGAAAATATAATGGTCTACTTAGAAAATCCTAGAGAATCAACGATGATACTAATTGACAAAATTAATAACAAAATTGCAGATAAAATAAATCTTCAAAATCTATAGCCTTTCTACATAATAACAACAAAATTCAAGAATCAATAAGAGAAAGGGAAATCCTATTCCAAATACCTAAAAAATGCATAAAACATCTGGGGAACAATCTGCCAAAATATACAAAAAATTGTATAGATTCAATTACAAAGTGAACCTTAAAGAAATAAATAATAACTTAAACATTTAGAGGAATGTCCAGTGCTCATGTTTGGGTCATGCCAATATAATAAAAATGATAATACCACAAAAGTTAATTTACACTTTTAATGCTATATTAATTAAATTATCAAAGGGATAACTTTGACAAACTTGATAAAATAATAACAAAACTGAACTGGAAAAATCAAGCATCTAGAATACAAAATGAAATAACAAAAAGAGGCAGAGACAAAGGTAGAATAGCACTTCTATATTATTCAAACTATATTATAAAGCAGCAATCATCAAATCATCTAGTAATGGCTAAAAAATAGAGAGGTAGATCCGTGGAAGAGACTAGACAAAGGAGAAAAAGAAATGGAACTCAATAAGACAGTGTTTCATAAAAAGGAAAACATAAATTCCTTAGGAATGAACTCTTTATTTGATTAAAACTGCTGGAAAAATGGAAAGCAGTCTGACAGAAATTAGGCTTAGACTAATACATACCACCATATTCTACAATACATTCTAAATGGATACATGACCTTAATATTAAATTTTATATCATAAAAAATTAGATGAGATCATATAATTCTCAGCAATGAATAAGAGATCTATTCTTAACCAAACAAGAGATAGAAACAATTACAAAAGGTAAAACAGATAACTTTGATTTCATGAAACTAAAATGTTTCTTTCTGCGCAAACTATTTTGTCAGCTGAAGGGGGAAATAAATCTTTGTTTCAAATTTGTCAGATAAAGATTTGGTGCCTGAGATATAAATAATTAACGCACACATATATGTGACCAAAATACAAACACATACATATATATATATATACATATAAAAATCTTTATGTAAAGATATTTACTATGTAAAATGTTTTTATATTTTTGTATATGTTTTCACTAATTTTGTTGTTGTATCCAATTCTTCATGACCTCAATTGAGGATTTCTTTACAAAGATACTGGAGTGGTTTGCTGGTTCCTTCTCCAGCTCACTTTACAGATGAAGAAACTGAGACTAACAGGGTTAAGTGACTTGCCCAGGTTCACAAAGATAGTAAGTGTTTGAGGTCAGATTTGAACTCACAAAGGGAAATCTTCCTGATTCCAGGTCTAGCACTCTATCCACTGTGCCACCTAGCTACCCTTTAGTGTGTGTATAAAACCAAAAGCCACTTATAAACAGATAAGTGGCCAAAAAATGTGAACAAACAGTACCCAAAAGAAAAATATAAGTATTAGCAACCATATGAAAGAACGTCTCATATGACTAATAAGAGAAATGCACATTGAAACAACCTTGAGGTTTTTATACCCTACAAACTGGCAAAGATGACAAAAGATAGGAATAGTCAATGTCAGAAAGCAATTTTGATTTTTGGAAAGCAATTTTAAAATTATACAAATAAAATCACTAAAAATGATTACCCTTTTTACTGGGAATTCCATTACCAGTCTTGAAGAGGCCTTGAAAAGAAGAAATTCCTTATATATACCAAAATATTTATAGCAGTACTTTTTGTGACAGCCAAGAACTGAAAAAAAGTAGATGCTCATTGATTAGTGAATGGCTAAATAAACTGTGGTACACGAATATAATGAAATATCACTATATAAACATCACATATGATGAATATGATGAATACAGAAAAGCATGGAAAATCTACATGAATAGAGTGATGAAGAGCCAAGGAAATAATATACTCCATGAGGACAATATTTTAAAAAAGAATCACAAAAAAGATCAAAAATGAATGTTACAAAATTATAAAAGAAGCATGGCTCAAAAGAAAAGATATGAAAGGACACTTCCTCTCCCCCCCCCATTCCCCTGCAGAGGTGGGAAGTCCACAGGTGTCACACATTGCACATATTTTATGACTTTTTTCCTATGTATTGATCCATAATCTTTATTCTTTTTTTGTTTTTAAAGTACTATTTTTTTTTATATGGAATGGTTTCCTGGGAGGAGTGGGAAGGATAGTGGGAGAAAGTATGGGAGAGTAACAAAAACAAATACATCAATAAAAACTCACTTTAAAAATAATTTTAAAATTAAGTGACCATTTCAATGAAGCATTCTCTATAACAATATTATTTTCATTTCCCAGAGCTGATGGCCAATAGCAACAAGATTTTGTTGAAACAGGAGTACAAGTCACCTACTGAGTGATCTCCTCTTACAACAGTGATTATTATATTACCAAAGTGGATAATACTATGTTCTTTTCATTATAAGCAGGGAGGAAAAGAAGAGCTAAATGCTTGACTTCTACCATCAACTCCATTTCTCTCATATCAAAGGAAAGAGGAGAGATCCATGGTTGCAGGAGCATTTTCTACCTTACCAGCTATAAAGCATTGATGAATCACATAAAACAGAGCAGAGAGAAGCAATTCTTTGCAACTATGAAACAGAGACATAAGAGCTACCTGTACTGAAATTTTCAACTCTCCTACTCTGCTGAGATGATGGTATGGCTATCATTGGCAGCAGAGCATTTCTCTAGCAGAGACTTCACATCTTTCAGAGATCACAAATCTCAAGGAGCCAGATGGCGTGTACCAAAGAATATTCACTTCCATAAGAAATCCTAAGGACACCAGTCAATAAAGTAGCATATGTTATTTACTATGTGTCACACACTGTGCTAGCCAATGAGGACACAAATATAAATGAAGCAACAATAATTTCTTTCAATGAAATTACATCTTAATGTAGGAGATCCCTAACTCCAAGGTACCAAAGGTACTAGAGAACCTGTGCTTCCTGGGACACAGAACTAGAAGTAGAATGTTTGCTCCATATACTTCTGGGTCTACCTCATCCTCTAATATCATAGGTGCCGAACATGTCTTCATGTTCCAAGGAGCCATCATTATCTGCTACCACCAGGATTGTGGAACTGTAAGAGAATCTGTTCTGAATTTCTCCATGCTAATATAAAAAAGTACAGATGACAAGAAAGATTAACTGGAGGTGCTAACGCTAAGAAGTAAATTTGATCTCAAAGGTATCACTGAGACCAAATGGGATAAGATATATGAATGGAATATGGAATATGGAAGATGTGTAGGCCTTATTCAGAAAAAAAGACTAGTAAATGGGATAAGTGCATAGGACTGTATACTGAGTAAAAACAAAATACAGAGAAGTTAGGAATCAGAGTGGGGAAAAATAACAAAGCATTGGGAGAAAATGAATAGAGGCAAAAATAGAAGCTAAGTGGTTCTTGAAATATGCTAAAGGCCATCAGGACATAAAAAAGAAATAGATGAGGAATTTGAAAAACACATTACAAGACTAATATAGAGATATAGTAGAGATTAGAGATTTTGATCATATGCACATCTGCTAGACTATTCTATCAAAATCAGAGTAGTTAATGATTTCTTGACTTGCTTCAATGATAATTTCACCCTTTAAAATATGGAGAGAAAACAAAGGATATCATATTTTGGATATGATTCTCCCCAAAAGGGATGAATTGATTACTGTGGTAGGAATCATAACTATTTTGAGGGCAAGTGACTCTCTCCTAGAGTTTGTAATAGAGGAGTGAAAATATGGTCATTGTTTGATATACACTATAAATCTAGACAGCATATTTTAAAGGGTGCAGAAAAGAATAAGTAGGATTACATGGACTAAAAAATTCTAGAAAGGTAGTTAGCCAAGGAACTCTAGGAAGCACTTAAGAATAAAACTCAGGAAACTCTCTTTATGATGTTAAGTTAATAAGAGTAGAGAGCTTAGTTCATAGCTACTTCAGAAAGAATAAAAAAAAAAAAGAATACCTTTAATGATTAAGAAATCCAAGGAGAAATTATAGTAAATTCATTTTACCAGACTATGTCTTCACAAAGAGATAGCCAAAAGTTCGAGGTCATTAGGTCAAGTCAGAAAACCTTATCTATATAATACAACACACAGAAACCTTCTAGTATGTGAACTTGAGGTGAGTAGGGGAATCCTAGAGCCTGGAGCCTGAATCAGATGTTAGGAGCATGAAAGATCCCAAAGTCTATGGAGTTCAGATCATGCAGGCAACAATACAGCTTTTCCTTGTATCTGACCACTAAAGCTGCCTCCTGAGGTCCTGGAAGATCAAAGTAAGGAGTACCCAGTCCTCTCAGAATTCTAATGTCTTTAAAAGTCATAAAGCGAGTAAATAAGGCAGAGTCTAGAAGTGATTTTGCCAACTTGAAATTATCACAGGAGAAGAAAAAAAGGGAAAGAAAAAAGGAATACAATCTGGAAGAATGAGGGAGTAAGGGTATGGAGCAACAGAGAAAACACTAGGAACCAAAGGAAACATTTAAATACAAACAGGCTAGGTAGGTATCTAGAAGGTGGGTAGCATGTCTTATCTGTCCTCTGGAATTGTGGCTAGTCATTATATTGATCAGAGTTCCTAAATGTCTCAAAGTTATTTAACTTTACAATGTTGTTGTGTAAGTCATTCTCCTGGTTCTACTAACTTCACTCTACATGAATATTTCCAAATTTTCTTTCAAATCATTACCTTCATAAATTTTTTATGGCACAATAACATTCTATTGTATGTACACATTCTAATTTGGTTAGCCATTCCCCAATTGATGAGCACCCCTTTAGTTTTCATCTCTAAAAAAATTTTTTTCTCTTTTTGGAGGGGAAAGGTAGGGCAATTGGGGTTAAGTCACTTTCCCAAGGTCACACAGCTAGTTTTTTGTGTTAAGTGTCTGAGGCTGGATTTGAACTCAGGTCCTCGTGGCAACATGAGCAATCAAGGGAAGCAAGGCAAGCACAGTAATCCGACTTCGGATTTCTTTTTTTGGGGACTGTAATGGGAATGTAAATTTTGAAGATCTTCCCTACCCCTAGGCTAAAGTGCACCTGGAGCCTGGGGTGGGAGGCTTGTTTTTCAGTAGATACTTTTTGATTGGCCAGTGGGTCCAGAAGGTTGCTACATTCTCTGAGCCAGGAGAAGGCTATATAAACCCTGATTTGAGGCTTTGTTTTGGGGCTCACTTTGAGAAGTGTTCTGTGATTTGATCTGGACTCTGGGAAGCCATTGTTGAGAGCCCCCTGTCTGTGAAAAACCGAGATGTTGATTTGGTATGGATGTAATGGTTGGACAGTTTGGAAACTGTATACTTGATCTGTTTCTCTGTCTTAATAATTCTGTCTGTGTATTCTGAAGTTTGGGGTGCTGACCTTTTCCCCCTGAACTAGGTAAACGATACATATTTGACTGATTAAAGTAAGCTTGTTAACCCATTTTGAGTTGCTTTCCTTTATCAAAGCAGATCCAAGAACCTGTGTTGGCAGACACCCTGGGGACGCTAGGGTGCTTGCTGCTACAGGGACAAAAAGGATCAAAGCATGGAACAGGAGGAAGACAGTGAAGTCAGAACTCCTACACCAGAAGCTTCCAAGAAAAGAATAAGCTGCTTACAGGCCATAGAGGAGCTCAAGAAGGATTTTGAAAACCAAATAGGAGAAGTGGAGGAAAAACTGGGAAGAAAAATGAGAATGATGAAAGAAAATTATAAAATGAGAGTCAACAACCTGACTGAAGAAAATAACACCTTAAAAATAGACTAACTCAAATGGCAAAAGAGGCTCAAAAAGCAAATGAGGAGAAGAATGCCTTAAAAAGCTGAATTTGCCAGATGAATCTCAAAAGCTCACTGAAGAGAATCATTCCTTCAGAATTAGATCGGAACAAATGGAAGCTAGTGACTTTATGAGAAATCAAGATACTATTAAACAGATCCAGACAAATGAAAAAATAGAAGGCAATGTAAAATATCTCAATGGGAAAGCCACTGACCTGGAAAATAGATCCAGGAGAGATCATTTAAAAATTATTGGAATACCTGAAAGCCATGATCAAAGAAAGAACCTAGAAATCATCCTCCAAGAAATTCTCAAGGAAAATTGCCCTGATGTTTTAGAACCAGAGGGCAAAACAGAGGTTGAAAGAATCCACCAATCACCTCCTGAAAAAGATCCCCAAAAGAAAACTCTTAGGAATATTATAGCCAGGTTCCAGAATTCCCAGATCAAGAAGAAAATATTACAAGCAGCTAGGGAGAAACAATTTGAATACTGTGGAAACGCAATCAGGATAACACAGGATCTGGCAGCTTCTACATTGAGGGATTTAAGGGCTTGGAATATGATATTCCAGAGGTCAAAGGAGTTGGGATTAAAACCAAGAGTCACCTACTCAGCAAAACTTAGTATCATGTTTCAGGAGAAAATATGGTCATTCAGTGGAATAGAGGACTTTCAAGCATTCTTGATGAACTCAGGTCCTCCTGACTCCAGGGCCAGTGCTCTATTCACTGTACCACCTAGCAGCCCCCAAGTTTCCAGTTCTTTATCACTATAAAAAGAACTGCTATAATTTTTTTTGTTAGAGGTCAAAGTATAT
Source organism: Petaurus breviceps papuanus (assembly GCF_028583685.1). Taxonomy (NCBI): domain Eukaryota; kingdom Metazoa; phylum Chordata; class Mammalia; order Diprotodontia; family Petauridae; genus Petaurus; species Petaurus breviceps. The sequence goes on along the minus strand of NW_027185694.1, from coordinate 29,928,219 downwards.
GCATATATATTAGTGACCTTGGGTGTGTTCTTGAATTCCCCAATTATCCAGCTAACCAAGAAGGGCTGTATGAGTATTGGTTATATTAACTAAGATACAGAGTGTCTTGACAGACCAAAAATCCTTTGTGGTGACCATGAGCAAACCCAGCTGGACGTGCAGAAAATCAGCAACTCTGAAGTCAATTAAGCACATTGCAGCTTTGAAGCAGACCCTGAGTCATCTGGTGATTTATGGACCTTAAAGAGACACCCTTATCTCCAGAGACTTCCTTAACTGTTGATTATGGGGCTCTCAGACACATTCTATTTTATGGTTTTTGGAGACATCCTCTTATTGTCTGTGCTGAAGCCTTGAACTATGGACTGCTTATCACCAAGAATGCATCCTGATTTGTGTATCAAAGGGTTACAGCTCTGACACCTGGAATTCCTCCTGGGTTTTCCCCTCCCCTTGGGAACAGGGATCCCTGACTCATTCCTTTATAGGATTTCCTGACTTTCTCTCTAAATTCTCTGCCTTCCTTTTTTGAAAATTATATACACTCACCCCATCCATTACTTGGGGGACTGTTCAGCATTAAGTCAATAGTCCCCATGGGCATTTTTTACTACCCCGATCAATAAAAATCTTCTTTAATTTCACTAGGCAGTCTTGCTCTGGTTTACTTCCCTTTAGAGAAAAGAGGGATTACTAGCCGTGTGACTTTGGGCAAGTCACTTAACCTCAATTGCCCTCCAAAAAAAAAAAGAGAGAAAAGAGGGATCTAATTTCCCTAAAGAGAGCACCTACCTCAGTTTACAGGGGTTATATTCTACATTGATTTCCAGAATAGATGGAATAATTCACAGCTCTACCAACATTACATTAGTGTGCCTATCTTCCAAGCAGCCCCTCCAACATTCACAATTTTTCTTCTTCAGTCTTCTTTACTAATGTTATGGATGTGAGATGGAATATCAGAATTATAATTAATTTGCATTTCAGTAGATACTTTAAATACAAGCACAATATAAAGGGGATAAGGCCAAGGGCCTGGTAGTGATTTTGTTGTATTTTGATTATTTTAAGGGAAGAAAAAAAGAATACACGGGGGAAGACTGAGGGAGAAATGCAGCAGAATTTACTGTTTTATATAATCAGGTTAAGAAGATTATACAAAGAGGAATATATTGGAGAAGTATACAACATATGAACCCACCTTTCATCTGACTCAGAGAGCTGAACACACATATACAAACACACATAAATACATACACCATTTTTTATAGAAATATATTAAAATGTCTAGAAATATAAGCAATAGCAATAAGAAAAGAGAATGAAATTAAAGACAAGATAGGCAAAATGAGAAAAAACTTCATATTTGCAGATGACATAATGTTCACTTAGAAAATCAGCTAAAAAAAAAACCCAAACTAATTGAGACATTAACTTCTGCAAAGTTTAAAAAAAAATTTCTTTTAATTTATTATTTAACATTCTTTCCTTAAACTTTTGAGTTTTGAATTTTCTTCCTATGTCTTACCTCTTCCCCACCCACTGAGAAGAAAAGAAACATGATATTAATTATATATGTGAAATCACACAAAACATATTTCCACATGAGCCATGTTGCAAAAAAAAAAAACCCAAAATCAAGAACAATAAAGTGAAAAAATATGCTTTAATCTGCACTCAGACTGCAGCACTTCTTTCTCTGGAGGTGGATAGCATTTTTCATCATAAATCCTTTGGATTTGTCCAGGATCACTGTATTGATCAGAACAGCTAAGTCATGGGGTGGCTAGGTGGCACAGTGAATAGAGCACTGACCCTGGAGTCAGGAACCTGAATTCAAATTTGATCTCAGACACTTAACACTTACTAGCCATGTTACCTTGGGCCAGTCACTTAACCCCAATTGCCCTGCCATCCCCCTCCAAAATGCAAAAAAAAAATAGCTGTCACTCACAGTTGATTACTATACAACATTGCTGTTACTGTATACAGTGTTCTCCTGGTTCTGCTCATTTCACTTTGCATGAGTTCATGTTAGGTCTTCTCAGGTTTGTCTGAAAACATCCTAATCATTTTTTTATAGCACATTAGCATTCAATCACAATCATACCACAACTTGTTCAGTTATAAAAATCTTTTTCCTTTTTTTAAAGATCTCTTTGGGGTGCAGACTTAGCAATGCTATTACTATGTCCAAAAGTATGCACAGTTTTATAGCCTTTTGGACATAGTTCCAAATTGTTCTCCAGGATGGATGGATCAGTTTACAACTCCACCAAGAGTGCATTAGTGTCCCTATTTTTCCAAATCCTCTCCAAAGTTTGTTACTTTCCTTTTCTGTCATATTAGCCAATCTGATAGGTGTGAAGTGGTATCTGTATTGTTTTAATTTTCATTTTATTTTTCATACTACTATATATTACTTTGATTTCTTTATCTGAAAACTGCCTATTCATATCCTTTGACCATTTATCAATTGGTGAATGACTGATATTCTTATAAATTTGACTCAGTTTCCCGTATGTTTGAGAAATGAGATCTTTCTTGCTATAAAAACCCTTTTTCCAGTTTTCTGCTTTCCTTCTAATCTTGGCTGCATTGGCTTTAACATCTTTTTAATTTATTGTAATCAAAATGATTTGTTTTACTTTCTGTGATCCTCTTTATCTCTTGTTTAGTCATAAATTCTTCCCTCACCCATAGATCTGACAGGTAAAATTTTCCATGCTCCCCTAATCTGTTTATGATATTATCCTTTATGTCTAAATCATGTACATGTTTTGTTCAGCAAAGTTTCAAGCTACAAAAAAATCTTTCTACATCTCCCTCACACAAATCATAGTTCAATAGCCATGCACCATGACCTCTGCAAAGGAATAGAGAGAAAGGTGTCTTTTCATATTTTTTTTTTTTGGTGGAGGAGAAAGCCTCTTCTTTATAAGTTCTCAACATTCAGCTGTGATTGTTTTGTCATTATTATCGTTCTCTCTATTTACATTATTGTAGTCATTGCATATATTGGTTACCTGGCTCTTTTTATTTTATTTTTACACAAGTTCATGTCTATCCATGTTTGTATTAATCATGCTTGCCATTTCTTATACAGTAATAATATTCCATTACATTCAATCTGTCCAGTCATTTCCTAATCAATGGGCATCTACTAGTTTAGTAATATTGCCATTGTTGTTGTTGAGTCATTTCAGTTGTGTCTGACTCTTAATGGGCACTTTTGGGGTCTTCTTGGTAAACATATTGGAGTGGTTTGCCATTTCCTTCTCCAGCTAATTTTACAGAGGAGAAAATTGAGGCAAACAGGGTTAAGTGACTTGCCCAGGGTCACACAGGTCAGATTTGAAATCAGATCTTCCTGACTTCAGGCCTAGCTTTGTCTCCACTTAGCTGCCCAGTTGACAATGTTACTAAACCGGTAAATTAGGAGGATTATACATATATTTTACCTATTTTAAAAGATTATCTGTCTTAGCAAAACATTGAATAAACTCTCTCAAGCTGTTCTTGTGGAAAAGATGAAGAGCAGTACAATTGTGTGTGTATATATACATACAACATATAAATACAATTATATGGCTGATTGGCCAGTCCCAAAATGTAGTTATTCTACAATCTAGGCCATGCCTACCTCAAGCCAGTCAAGTGGTTCAGGTTTAGGATTGGAGTGCAATGAAAAAACTCATGTATGGTATGATATTTACTTAATAATAAAAAAGGAGATACAATAAGGACAATATCACCAATTCAATTAGAAAGAACTCTACCTCTGCCTCTGCTATTTGTCATGATGGCAATATCTGGTCAGAAAAGTGTACTGATTCACACAGTAGTGGACATTCTGTCAACACTGAGTCAATTTCTCATAAAGTTTGGGCTTTTTACATACCAGTTAACCAAGATCATGCCAACAGCATAAGTACTAGTTGTTCATTTGAATCAAGTCTGAGGATCTGTTTCCCTGACCCTTTAAGGAGATATTGGCCTTCTTAATGGCCATTAAAATAAATGTTGATTCTGTCACATCTCAATCCTTGGTGGCAAGATCCTAAAAATCTTTTAAGGAGGGAAGAATGAAGGAACAAGTCTACAATGTCTACAATGTGCCAGGCACCATGCTAAGTGGTTTTTTTTTAAACAAATATCTCATTTGATCCTTACAACTCTAAAAGGCAAGTACTATTGTTATTCCATTTTACAGTTGAGGAAACTGAGACAGAGATTAAGTAACTAACCCAGGGTCACAGAGCTAGTAATTATCTGTGGATAGATTTGAACTCAGGAATTCCTGACTCCAGGCTCAGTCAACTGTGCCATCAGCTTCCTCCTTAGAGAACTTTCCACCACTTAAATGGCCTTAAGATCATTACTGAACAATTCTGAATTAAAGGATTCAAGAAACCTGGCACTAGCAGAATTGAAGAAGCTTAGAGCAAATGAAATAAAAATAAAACAGAAAGACAATAAACAGCATTCTGAAAGAATAAAGTTCAAAGAGTGAAGATGATATAAGAATCGATGGCTGTGGGTCCCCTTATGCAAACAGCACCAATTAGGAAGAATAGCTCCAGCACTATCAAGGATACAGCACAGATGATGTAATAGTAATGGTAATTGAAGATTTTCCCTGCCTCTTAATAGGACCAGGTAAATTTGAGGACCTTTCCTGATCTGAAAACAAACTCTGCCCCCAAATAGGTCACATGGAGCCTGTGATGAGATTTTCAGGAACACCCACAACTTGTTACTTTGTAATTGGGCAGTGGGTCACAAGGGTTGTAATGTTCTCTGGCCCTGGAGAAGGCCATATATCTATATATACCCTGCTGTGAGGTTTTACTTTGGGGCTCACTTTGGGAAGAGTTGTGTGATTTGGTCAGAGGACACTCTGAGCAGCCGTTGAGTCCCCCAGCTTTGAAAACCCAGATATTGGTGCTTCTCTCTCTGGTAACTAACTGTATGTATACAATGGTCAGACAGCTAGAAGCCCTGTCTATTAAACTGTGTTATTTTCTCTGTATTTTTGTCTGCTTGTAACTTCTGTTTGTATTCTATGAAGTTCAGAGTGCTGATTTTTCCCCCTGAACTAGGTAAATGATATGTTTGATTAAAATGAGATTGTTAACCCTTTCTGAGTTGCTTTCCTTTAGAAAAGCAGATCTAAGAACCTGTGCTAGCAGCCATCCTGGGTATGCTAGGGTGCTTGCTGCTGCAGATGACAAGCTCCAGCACAATCACTGTCTCCCTCACAGACCAATAGCAATACTAGCAAGATAGCCAAGAAGTCCTAACTCTCCATACCAATACTCACCCTGTATGAGTATCAGCTAGGACCTGGAAATCCTCTTAGGGAAGTCATACCAAATCCTTGCTCTTTTAGAGGTCTCTGTTTAGGGCAGGGTTGGGGAACCTGTGGTCTCAAGGCCACATGTGGCCCAAGTTTGGATTCTGTCAAAGGGTCACACTTGAGGACTTAGAGGGCCACATGTGGCCTTGAGGCTGCAGGTTCTTCACCCCTGACTTAGGGGGTTCCTCCTTCTTTTACAGAGACAGGGTAACGACTTTCCCTGACTTTTATTCAGGAGCACAAATGCTGGAAAATACGTGTATTTTTAATGATTTCATTCAGAGGGCATCATATCTTTCTAGTTCCAAGTTCTTAAATAATTCATTCAATTCTGTGTTTTCTCTGTTGTTGACCTTTTTGTTAAATTTATCACACACTGAGAGAGGAACATTAATGTTTCCTACTATTGTTGTGTTAGCATTTTTTTTACAATTCAGTTAATTTTTCCCTTATGAATTTAGATACTATACCATTTGGAACATAAAAGTTTAAAACTGATATTAGTTAATTGGTTTTGGTTCCCTAAATGATTATTTAATTTTGTTTATCTCTGTTTACATGGCTAATTTTTTATTTGTTATGTTTGATAAATTAATTGCAACTCTTGTTTTTCTGGACTTAACATATAAATTTTGTTCTAGCCTCTTATTTTTCTCTTTGTATGTCTTTGCATTTTAGATGAGTTTGTTGTAAACCAAAAAATTATGCTGTTCCATATTAAAAATTGTGTTTTCACCCATTTGTCTGATATTTTCTTTAATTAGGATTTTCTTTGTTTTTCTCCATCTGTTAGTAAACAATTTGTACCAAGAATAGTTTTGCTTAACTTCATTTGATGAAACCCAATTCTCACAAGCTTCCTTCCTTCCTTTAAACTTCCCCTCTCAATTTATTGATTTCTCCCCTAGTTTTAGATTAACTTATTCATGATTTTTCTTTATTTCTTTTATTTAATAATCTTTACCCCTCTTTCTTCCTTTTCCCCCTCTCAGCTAAATGGTTCCTTCAAAATCCCTTTCTACTCCTTTCCTTCAACTTGTTTTGTTAGATTTAATTTTTTTCCACTTTTTTTATAAGGAGGATTTCTTTACCTTGTTTCTCTTCAATTCTTTTCTCTTTCTATTATGAACTTTTACTCTCTGATTCCAGTTCTATACCTTGATTCCTTTTTAAATTTCTTTAAATCTAAACTAATTCCTTCTTTAATCATCAGATTAAAACTTCTATAGTAGCTAATCTGAGTTACTTCTTCTAATCAATTTCTATGCTATTGCCTTTGTAGATCTTGTCATGTCATTCTTTTTGTATTGTGTCTCCCTCTAAGAAGTGACAATTCATAAGGGTAGTAATGAGGATAGAAACATTGCCCCATCTTAGAAATTATTTTGTGTCCCTAATTTTGCAATCCAGTTCTACCCTCTTCCATTCTCATCATCATTCTTCTTCTTTTGTTTCATGAAAATTCCAGTCTGGGGCCATGGTCTCTCTGCCCTTCTGGATAGTTCCTGACAGGATCTCTGATACCTCTTCTATGGAGGCAGGATGGTATCCAAGAAAGTACAACCCTCTCAGAAAAAGGGGGTTCTCTGTGGACCAACTGCCCCTCTTCCCCATTAGACATTGTCGGGTCTCTATCTCTGATTTTAGGTATTTACATCTACTCTCAAAGGGGTGCTATTCAACAGGATACTCACCCCATTTAGACCCTCTCCCTTAATTTGTACTGTTTCAATCTCATACTTTGGTTTTCTCTTCCTTCTCCTATATGTTCTGTTTGCTGAGAAAATATAGGGATTAGTTTCAATGCTTGGAAAAGAACATACTGAAAGAGTGTGTTTCCAATTTTGAGGGTTGTTTTTGTTTATAAAATTACAGTCATCATTCCATATCTGATTTTATAGTGAAAATGCTATAAAGAGCTTAGGTTCCCTAATTTCAAAGGCTTTTACAAACTAGTCCTGCCTCATGAGGGAGATAAGAAAGATGAATGGCAGATGAGTTAACTTGGTCAAGAGAAGTTTTCCCTAGCACTGGGTCTCTCTGGTATTAAATGGTATTTGACACAGGACTTTCCAGAGGATGTTGTTCAACTCTGTGCTTTCCCCATTGTTATGGATTCTGGAGACCTTCTCTTGCAAGTCAATGTGATTGAGCAAAATGTATAACCCACTGTTCACCTCTGTTATAAACCAATCACAGTCTTAGTTTAGTTTATACCACTGGGCCTTATGTAAAAAAAATGCTCTGATTGCCAAATGCATCCCTGCCACTGAGGGGTTTGGGATCTCACTTTTACTGGCAATTGCTAGCCTTGCTAATAAACTGATTAAACTCAGAAATTTTTGCCTCAGTTTCTCTTCATCACAGATTTTTTGCAACTATACTAGGCAAAATGTACAGACCATGTGCCATTCTCCCCTTTAGAGAATCCAGACTATCCTTAGGAAGGAAGAATGGTTTCAGAAAACAGGTCAGCTTTTGCCAAAGGGCATTGATTTCTGGAGAAGACAGGAAAGGAAAACTTTAAGAATAGACTTTTAGAAGGTAACGTGTACACACTCATTGCTCAAAAGCTCTGTGATGAAGGATGAAGTTTCAATTAGCAGGCCAAATTTCTACTACATTGGTTCTATAATGTAATTGATTTTATGCTATGTTGATTTTTATAATTGAGTCTACATCTGCCTAAAGCTACCTTTCTATGTCCTTGAGTTCAGCTTAGGAAATTTAGCTTTCTCTCTGAGTTACTTTAAAGGTAAACAACTAAAAGTTGTTATTTTCCATACTGGTAGCCTATGGGATACTTCTAGGACATCTATTTCTTATCTTTAAGCCCCATAAATTAATTTGGTACCACTCCCAAAAGATATGTTACCTGTTCTTGCCTGTCCTTGTACAATTAGGGGAGATTTTATCTCTTCCAAGGAAATAACAAGTCTGTTAGTTTTGATCCTCTAGCAAAGATTACAAGATGCACAAGGGTCCCATAAAACAAAAAATATTCCTTACTTGTCAGAGAGGTTTGTGATCGGTCTCACCTGAATGCCAGCCCACCTTTCTTAATATAGCCAATCATAATGTTCCACTACTACAAAGACCCCTTCTTCCTTGTGTGTCAATTAAGAGGGTCTCCTTCTTACTGGGATCACTGGCATTACTGAGGTGGCCAGTCTGACCTGCCTTATTAACAGTTAATAAACTTTTAATAAAATGACCACTGTTAATAAATTTATTTTTTCAGAGTATGTACCTCAGTCTACCTTTATTAAATTTAATGGAGACAGTTTTGGAGGTCCCACCAGGATTGGGAGAGGGAGCCTGGTTCCCCAAATTCTCTTAAGGAATTCTGGGTGCTTCTGGTGGAATTTTCCACCTGAAGGAAGGGCTTCTTCTAGAAAACTGTGGTTAAGACCTGGCATTATCCTTGAATCCAAAACTCTGAGCTAGAAAGGTAAGCACTCCTTTGGGGAAAAATACCTTTTATCTGTCTATGTCTGCACTGGATGATTTAAGGTCATTAAGAGTTAAGAACCATGATGTTTGGTAATAAAAGGGCTATGGCTATTCTGAAGGATTTCAGCATCAGAACTCACCATCGTGAAGAAGTACCAAGGCTGAGGTATACCATATTTCCCTGGGAAGACAGCCTCCACATACCAGGTCACCAGGCCATACAAGATACTGTCAATTAGCAGCATTATCAGCACTTCCCCAAAGCCGAATTTCTCAGACATGGAAATCTTCAACACATGTTTCCATTGAATGCCTATCCCTAAAATTCAACAAGAAATGGTTACTATGCCTGCTTGACTAACACTGAAAAAAGAATTACTCTACAGCAGAGATATCAAGAACTGGCCCTGCTGCATGGAAATGACAATGAATTTGGGCAATGTTTAATGAAATAAATAAAAACACACAAAAAGATGATATTAATATGTGGTTTTCTAAGTCAATATTCAGCCCACAGAAACAAATTTTATTTGAGTTTGATACCACTACTTTACATGTGCTAATTCAACAGCGAGAACTGAGGTGGGGCCAAGATGGCAGAGAAAAGTCAGAAAGCTGCTTGAGATATTCCCAGTTTCCCTGAGAAAAAATGTTAAATCAAACCTCTAAATGGATTCTGGAGTGACAGAACCTACAACAATACAGAGATAAAAAATTTTCCAGTAAGTAAAGGCCTGCCACACTTGGGTAAAAGGGAATCAAAGCCTAGCACAGTGTCCAGGTAAGCCAGCAGGAGGTTCTTAGCCACAGCACACATCAGCAACCAAAGCCCCTCAATCCTGGCTCAGCAGGCCAGTGGCACAGAAGACCAGCTGTGAGGCCTCCAGCCCCAACACAGAAAGCAAACTGCCAGCCAAGCACAGTGCCCCTCTGTGCCCCAGAAACAGAGCTCAACTTTAAAAGTCATGAAATAGACTAAAAAACAATCAATAAAAAAAAAACAACAGAAAAGAGCCCTGACTATAGAAAGCTTCTATGGCAACAATGAAAATCAAAACACAAACTCAGAAGAAGACAAGAATGTCAAAATATCTACACGTGAAGCCTCAAAGGGGAAGACAAATCACTCTCAAGACCAAAAAACCTTCTTGTAAGAGCCCAAAAATGAGAGGTAGAAGAAAAATTGGGAAAAGAAATGAGAGTTATACAAAAGAGAGTCAAGGGTATGGAAAAGGAAGGACAAAAGTTGACTGAAGAAAGCAATTCCTTAAAAATACAATTGGCCAAATGGAAAAAAATCCACTAAAGAAAACAACTCCTGGGGCGGCTAGGTGGTGCAGTGAATAGAGCACTGGCCCTGGAGTCAGAAGGACCTGAGTTCAAATCGAGCCTCAGATACTTAACACTTACTAGCCGTGTGACCTTGGGCAAGTCACTTAATCCCAATTGCCCTGTCCTCCCCCTCCAAAAAAAAAAAAGAATAAAGAAAACAACTCCTTAAAAAGTAGGATTGTCCAAATGAAAAAGGAGGTACAAAAGCTAATTGAAGAAAATAATGCCTTAAAAATCAGAATTTGGCAAATGGAAGCAAATGACTATGAGACATCAAGAATCAGTCAAAAAGGGGCAGCCAGGTGGCTCAGAGAGTAAGAGCACCGGCCCCAGGGTCAGGATGATCTGGGATCAAATCCGGGCTCAGATACTTAGCACTACACCCAGAAATAACTGGCTGTGTAACCTTGAACAAGTTACTTAACCCTGATTGCTTTAAAAAAAATCAGTCAAAAAATCAAAAGAATGAAAATGTAAAATACTTCATCGGAAAAACAACTGATCTGGAAAATATATACAGGAGAGTTAATTTTAAAATTACTGGACTACCTAAAAGCCATGATCAAAAAAGGGGACTGCCTGAAAGCCATGATCAAAATAGGAGCTTAGACAACATCTTTCAATAATTTATTATGGAAAACGGCCCTGATATCCTAGAAACAGAGGGCCAAAAAGTCACTGAGAAAATCCACCGATCACCTCCTGAAAGAGATCCCAAAATGAAAACTCCAAAGAATATTGTAGTCAAATTCTAGAATGATCAGGGCAAGGAGAAAATACTGCAAGCAGCCAGGAAAAAACAAAACAATTCAAATATCAAGAATTCAGTCAGGATTACACAGGATTTAGTAACTTTAATATTAAAGGACTGGAGGGCTTGTAATATGATATTCTGGAAGGCAAAGGAGCTTGGATTACAGTAAGAATCAACTACCTGCAAAATTGATCATAATCTTTCAGGGGAAAAGATGGACATTGAGTGAAATATGGAACTTTCAAACTTCCCTGAGAAAAGACCAGAACTAAACAGCAAATTTGATCTTCAAATACTAGATTTGAGAGAAGCATAAAAAAGGTAAACGGTAATGTTAAACTGTTTACATCCTTACACAGGAAGATGATACTGGTATCTCTTTTAGGGCAGTTGGAAGAGGTATATGTAGACAGAAGGTGAGGGTATAAGTTGACTTTGATGTGACAATATGAAAACATAATTAAGGGATGAAAAAAAGAATTGTACTGGGAGAAGAGGAAAGGGGGAGGCAGAACTGGGTAAATTACATCACATGAAGAGGCACAAAAGACCTATTAGATTAGAGGTAAAGTAGGGAGGAGGTAAGCATTGTTTGGATTTTATTCTCATCATATTTGGCTCAAAGGAGTAACTAACATACATACCCAGTTGGGTATAGAAATTTATTTTACCCTATTGGGGAGTTGAAGGAGAAAGGGGGAAAAATGCAGGGGGCATTGATATGATAGAATGATAGAATGGAGGGAATACTGAGGGAAGTGGTGGTCAGAAGCAAAACACTGGTGAGGAGGGACAGGGTGAAAGGAGACAAAAAAGTATAAACAGGAGGAAAAATAGGATGGAGGGAAATACACAGTAATCACAACTGGAAATACTAATGGGTTGTACTCTCCCATATAAATGGAAGTGGATAGTAGACTGGATTAAAAACTTAAGCCTACATTATGTTGTTTACAAGAAACACATTTTAAGCAGAGAGATACACACAGAATAAAGGTAAAAGGCTGGAGAAGAATATATTACATTTCAATTGAATTTTTTTAAAAAAAGCAATCCTAATCAGAGACAAAGCAAAAGCAAAAATAGATCTAATTAAAAGAGATAAGGAAAGAAACTACATCTCGCTAAAAGGTACTACAGACAATGAAGTAATACTAATACTAAACATATATGAACAAAGTGGGATATCATCCAAATTCTTAGAGAAGAAATTAAGTGAGTAACAGGAAGAAATACACAGCAAAACTATACTAGTGGGGGATACCAACCTCCCCCTCTCAGAACTAGATAAATCTAACCGCAAAATAAACAAGAAAGAAACTAAGGAGGTAGACAGAATATTAGAAAAGTTAAATATGATAAGACCTCTGGAAAAAATTGAATGGGGATAGAAAGGAATATTTTTCTCAATAGTACATGGCACCTAAACAAAAACTGACCATGTAGTAGAGCATAAAAATCTCACAATCAAATGCAGAAAGGCAGAAATATTAAATGAATCCTTTTCAGATCATTATACAATAAAAATTAAGTGTAATAAAGGGCCATGGAGTAATAGATTAAAAATTAATTGGCAACAAAATAGTCTAATCCTAAAGAATGAATGGGCCAAATCATAAAAACAATCAATAATTTCATCAAAGAGAATAACAATAATAAGATGACAAAGCAAAACTTATGAGAGCCAAAGAAGTTCTTATGGGAAATTTTATATTTATAAATTCTTACATGAATAAAAGAGAGAAAGAGTAGGTCAATGAATTGAGCATGCAACTAAAAAAGCTAAAAAAAAAAAGAACAAATTAAAAATTCCCAGTGAAATATCAAATTAGAAATTCTGAAAAATCAAAGGAGAGACTAATAAAATTGAAAGTAAGAAAATGATTGAAATAATAAATAAAACTAAGAGCTGGTTTTATTAAAAAATAAAATACATAAACTTTTGGTTAATTTGATTTTAAAAAAGAAAGAAGAAAACCAAATTACCAGTATCAAAAATGAAAAGGGTGAATTCACCACCAACGAAGAGGAAATTAAAGCAATAATCAGGAGCTATTTTGCCCAACTGTATGTCAATAAATCTGGCAATCTAAGTGAAATGAATGAATATTTACAAAAATACAAATTGCCCAAATTAACAGAAGAGGAAATAAAATACTTAACCCCATTTTAGAAAAAGAAATTGAATAAGCCATCAAGGAACTCCCTAAGAAAATATGTCCAGGGTCAGACAGATTTACAAGTGAATTCTACCAAACATTTAAAGAACAATTAATTCCAATGTTACATAAATTATTTGAAAAATAGGTGAAGATGTCCTATTAAATTCCTTTTATGACACAAATATGGTGCTGATACCTAAACCAGGAAGAACCAAAACAGAGAAAGAAAATTATAGACTTATTTCCCTAATTGCAAAAATTTTAAATAAAATATTAGCAAAGGGATTACAACAATTTATCATGAGGATAATACACTATGACCAGGTGGGATTTATACCAGCCTGGATCAATATTAGGAAAACTATCAGCATAATTGATCATATCAGTAATAAAACTAACAGATATTATCATTATCTCAATAGATGCAGAAAAAGCTTTTTGGCAAAATACAGTATCCATTCCTAGTTATAAAAACACTGGAGAGCATAGGAATAAATGGAGTTTTCCTTAAAATGATAAGTAGTACTATCTAAAACCATCAGCAAACATTATATGTAATGGGGATAAGCTAGAAGCTTTCCCAATAAGGGGTGAAAAATAAGAATGGCCATTATCACAATTCTTATTTATATGTACTAGAAATGTTAGCTTTAGTAATAACAGAAGAAAAATAAATTAAGGGAATTGGAACAGTCAAAGAGGAAACAAAATGAGCACTTTTTGCAGATGATAGTATCGTATACTTAGAGAACCCTAGAGAATCAACTAAAAAACTACCTGAAATAATAAACAACTTAGCAAAACTGCAGGATATAAAATAAACCCACATACATATTGACATTTCTATATATTACTAACAAAACCTAAAAGCAAGAGATAGAAAGAGAAATCCCATTTAAAGCTACTGTAGACAATATAAAATATTTGGGAGTCTACCTGCCAAGACAAACCCAGGAACTATATGAACACAATTGCAAAACACTTTTCACACAAATAAAGTCAGATCTAAATAACTGGAAAAATATCAATTGCTCATAGGTAGGCTAAGGTAATATAATAAAAATGACAATTCTACCTAAATTAATTTATTTATTCAGTGCCATATCAACCAAACTACTAAAAATTATTTTATAGAGCCAGGAAAAAATAATAATGAAATTCACCTGGAAGAATAAAATGTCAAGAATATAAAAGGAATTAATTTTTAAAAAGCAAAGGAAGATACCCTCAGTGAACCAAATCTAAAACTATATTATAAAGCAGCAATTACCAAAACTATTTGGTACTGGTTAAGAAACAGAGTGGCAGATAAGTGGAATAGGTAATGTATACAAGACACAGTAGTAAATGACTACAGTAATCTACTGTTTGATAAACCCAAAGACTCCAGCTTCTGGGATAAGAACTCACTATAAGACAAAAACTGCTGGGAAAACTGAAAAATAGCATGTCACAAACGAGGCATAAACCAACATCTCACAACGTATACCAAGATAAGGTCAAAATAGGTACATGATTTAGACATAAAGGGTGACATCATAAGAAAATTAGGAGAGCAAGGAATACTTTACCTGTCAGTTCTATGGAGAAGGGAAGAATTTATGACCAAGAAGAGATAAATAACATTATGAAATGCAAAATGGATAATTTTTATTCTGTTAAATTAAAAAGGGTTTTGCACAAGCAAAACCAATGCAACCAAGATTAGAAAGGAAGTAGAAAACTAAGAAAGAATGTTTACAACCAGTGTCTCTCATAAAGGCTTCATTTCTAAAATATATAGAGAACTGAGTTGAATTTATAAGAATACAAGTCATTCCCCAATTGATAAATGGTCAAAGGATATGAACAGGTAGTTTTCAGATGAAGAAATTAAATGAGTCATTTATAGTCATATGAAAAATGCTTTCAATCACTATTGATTAGAGAAATGCAAATCAAAACAATTCTGAGGTACCATCTCACCCCTATCAGATTGGCTAATATGACAGAAAATGAAAATGATAAATGTTGGGAGAAGAAATGGGAAAACTAGGACACTAATGCATTGCTGGTAGAGTTGTGAATTGATCTAACTTTTCTGGAGAATAATTTGGAACTATGCCCAAAGGGCTATAAAACTGTTTATACCCTTTGATCCAGCAATACCATTACTAGTATTTTAAATATCCCAAAGAGACCATAAAAAAGGGAAAAGTCAACAGCTTGGTAAATGAGACACAAAAAATATACTGAAGAAAATAACACCTTAAAGAAAACAAATTAGGCCAAATGGTAAAAGAGGTCAAAAAAGCCAATGAGGAAAAGAATGCCTTAAAAAGCAGAATTAGTCAAATAGAAAAGGAGGTGCAAAGGCTTACTGAAGAAAATAATTTCTTAAAAATTAGAATGGAGCAAGTGGAAACTAACGACTTTATGAGAAATGAAGGAACAAAACCAAACCAAATGAAGAAACAAAACAAAACCAAAAGAATGGAAAAATAGAAGACAATGTGAAATATCTCACTGAAAAAAACAACTGACCTGGAAAATTGATCCAAGAGAGACAATCTAAAAATTATTGGACTACCTGAAAGCCATGATCAAAAAAGGAACCTAGACATCATCTTTCAAGAAATTAGCAAGGAAAACTGCCCCAATATTCTAGAACCAGAGGGTAAAATAGAAATTGAAAGAATCTACTGCTTACCTCCTGAAAGAGATCCCCAAATGAAAACTCCCAGGAATATTGTAGCCAAATTCCAGAGTTCCCAGATAAGGAGAAAATACTGCAAGTAGCAGAAAGAAACAATTCAAGCTGCAGTTAGTATAACACAAGATTTAGCACCTTCTACACTAAAGGACTGGAGGACTTGGAATATGATATTCCAGAGGGCAAAGAAGCTAGGATTACAACCAAGAATCACCTACCCAGCAAAACTGAGGATAATCCTTTGACTTCCCTTTCCTGTTTGTTGAAACATTATTATTCAATGAGATAGAGGATTTTTCAAGCATTCTCTATGAAAGGAATGGAGCTGAATGAAAATTTGACTTTCAAATACAAGACTCAAGCATGAAAAGGTAAACAGGAAAGGGAAGTCATGAGGGACTTAATAAAGTTAAATTATTTACATTCTTGTATGGGAAGATGATATTTGTAATGCATAAGACCTTTCTTATTATTAGAGTAGTTAGAAGGAGTATATATAGACAGAAGGTGCAGGGGTGATTTGAATATGAAGGTAAGACCTTGGGGAAGGTAAGGGGAGTCTTGCTCTGGGACCTGAGACTTCTCTCTGAGAGTGGGAGTTGTGCTAAGGAACCCTGTAGTTTATATGGGCTATACATATAAAAATGAAATGAAATTGTACCTTTCAAGAGGTCTGATGCTTCAGCCATGAGCTAAGAATGCCTTACTGGGACCTATGAGAGAAGAATGTATGCTAGCTCTGAGTCTGTGGCCAGTGAGTAACTGAAAAATCTGTTTCACTCACCACTATCTAGACAAAGGTTATTCCTGTGGTGTGCCATGACCAGTTCAGTCTAATTACTATAATACTGCTACCACTTATTTCCTCCTTACAATTTAAACTGTTACTTAGTCCCCCTCCCCACATTCAAGGCATTATTATCTATTTAATGAGACTATTGTTAAGTCTTGTCTCCAGTTCTTTCCCCTTCAACCTATCCCGCACATTATTTTTGTTGTTTTTCAGTTGTGTCCAACTCTTCATGACCTCATTTGGGGTTTTCTTAGTTAAGATACTGAAGTAGCTTGCAATTTATTTCTCCATCTCATTTTACAGATGAGGAAATTGAAGCAAACAAGTCACTTGCCCAGGATCACACAGCTAGTACATGTCTGAGACCAGAATTGAACTCAGGAAGATGAGTCTTCCTGACTCCAGGACCAGCACTGTGCCACTTAGCTGCCCCTGCATAAGCTTTAAAAGATGTATGAGTCAGTTGTCAATTATTGTTGTTATAAAAGCTGTATAAGAACTAAAGAGGGGGAGATAAATATATATGACGTTATCTTATTTATACAATTACAATGTTGTAATCATATATATATACACATATACACTTAAGGCTGACATATATATATATATACATATGTTTATCTCCCTCTTTGCCTCTTTAATATGTATATATAATATACATATATGTGTATTGCATATGCATATAGATATTGATATATTTCAGGTAGAAAGAAAAGCATGAAAAGACAGAGAACTGAAAGAGTGCAAAGAATGTTTGGGGCATGAAGTATAGTTGAGTTTGGCTAGAGTAAAGAGTATGTAATAGGGGATGGCAGTAATAGAAGAT
The DNA here is from genome assembly GCF_028583685.1 of Petaurus breviceps papuanus. NCBI lineage: Eukaryota > Metazoa > Chordata > Mammalia > Diprotodontia > Petauridae > Petaurus > Petaurus breviceps. The sequence continues at coordinate 29,910,848 of NW_027185694.1, read as the reverse complement.
AAAGTTAGGTAGGATGGTGCCAGATTGGTGGAAACCTTTGAATGTAAGGCAAAGGATCATGTACTTTACCTGGGAGACCCTAAGAAGTTTTGAGCATGATCCTGACAAGAGCATGAAGGAAAAGGGAAAGCTGGAGGTGGAAGAAAGTAGAGGCAGGACCACCTCTAAGAAAATAATAATCAGAGACTATGATAAAGTAGTAGCAGTCAGAAAGAAGAAGGAGCAGACACAGGAAATACTGTAGAGGTGAAACTGAATCCTTTCAGCAATATTATAGTAATTAGGGTGAACAGGCCAGGGCAATGCTATTTGCATGGCATTGGTCCCCTAATTGGTCTCTGTCTTGTCTATCTCCATTCCAATACATCTACCACATGGCCACCCAAGGGATTTTTTCCTGAAGTGCAAATCTGATCATTTCATCTCCAATTCATATTACCTGTAAGGAATACTTTCTCTACTTGGTATTCAAAGATCTTCAAAGATCTCATCTCAATCTACCTACTCAGCCTGATTTTTCCCTAAGAATTTATGAAGCATCTATTTTGTGTAAGCACTGTGCTAATCACTGGTAATACAAAGACAATAATAAAATTTATTATACATTGCTCTCCTTCGTCCATTTTACAGGCAAGCTAAACTGGTCTTCTTGCTGCTCCTCATGCACAAGATCCCACCTCCATATCTTTTGCACTGGTTCTCCCCAAAGCCTGGAATGTTCTTTGTGGTAGGAGTGAATGATTTCATGTGGAAAGCAAATAGGAAGCCAGAGGCTTGTTGTTGGGGCTTCTACATACATTTCTGGCAGTAGAATGGTGTTTGCCCTACCTAACCCTTCATATATCAAGCAATGTTGTTTGGTTTGGTTTACTGAAAATTCTGCCTGTTTTGACAGAGTTATATGCAACTGGATCTCAATGGCCATTGATTCAGTACCTGAAGGCACTCTAGGAAATGGCTGGGTCTTGGTAAGTTTCCCCATGGGTCCAAGTTATTGGTTGATAGATGAGCAAACCTTGAGAGACAGTGTAGGCAAGATTTTTAGTTATACTGTGGCCATGTTTGGGTAAGTGTTATGGGTTCTGGAGAGAAAGAAACTGGACAATTAAACACTTCCCACTTTGCATGTTGCTGATGGGTTATATTAGTGTTTACTGAAGGCATTATATGCCCACTACCACACTCAATAGCCAAGGTAATGTTCTTATAAAAAAGAGCAGAGATAGGAGACTGGGTGCATCATCAATCTGGACAAAGGGATCATTAATGCTATGTTTCAGTAGGATTCGGAATACATGAACGCCTTCACCAAGGATGGGATGAATATGCCTGTTTAATGACACTCTTTGCAGCAATCGCAGCATCTGACTTTTGAAGGATCAGTATGGCATGATCCAAATTGATTATGTTGGTCTTCCTCTTCTAGCAAACAACAAAAGATTTGATCTAATTTCAGTTACTACCTAATCATGGTTTGGGCCTGCAGCACCAATTAATTAAGTCTGCTCCCATGGCAGCTACTATCAAAGCCCTCATAGAACATGGCCTTTTCATGTGGACCATGTTGTAGCTTGTACAAGAGTGCCTTCTTTCACCACAATGAAGGCCTAAGATTAGACCCAATACCATCATATTTGCTGGGTTTTCCATCTTCCTTAGATGGAATTCCATCTATTCTTAGAACCCTAGTATTGTGACATGATGGAATGAATTTTAAAAACAATGACATCAACCCTGATTACTGGGTTTGGGCATCCTACGTCTAAATCAGTGTTATGCCAAGGAAGTGGAGGGCTCTCTAATCAAGAGGTGTCTTGAATCTAGTTTTCAGGAGGATTTACCTGATTAAAGAACTACTTTTCAATATACTCCTAACTGACCCTCTCTTAACCTTCCTTATTGCATGCATAGACCTGAAGGTTTCTGCCCTTTTGGTACAAGATTTCTGTACATCCCAGGGAAATGGAGGAAAAATCAAAATGGCAGAGTAGTAAGTACAATGAGATATACCCCCCAAAACTACTCCAAACATGTGTATTAAGAACACCAGATTGAATTCCAATAAAGGAATCTAAGGGGAAAAAAATCATCACTTTTCCAGCACAGACAGGTAAAAGGAGACTGACGCTGAGATCTAAGAACAATGAGGACAGAGTCTGGACAGGAGTATGTGTGATGCATAAATTCATTAGGACATTCTGACCTTGCTCAGTATAACTGTAATCTAACTCTAATTAATTTTATTCTTAGACTTCGAAGGACTGTTTATAATGCTAGTGGGGAGGACTGGCCACCCCTCCTGGAATCAAACATTCCCAAACAGAAATGCTCTAAGAGAAGGCTTGAGTAGAATTCATTCAGTAGGACCTGGCATATCAGTATTTGGGGTCTCGAGCATCTGTAAACCTCAAACCTCAACAGTAGCACCGTTGGAACATTGGGTGGGAGGGAGAGAAATCTTGCCACCAAGGGGTGAAATGTGAGAGAAGCTGGTTTTATGTGGAAAGTTGGGGAGGTTGGGGGTTGTTGATGAGAGTGATTGGGTTACCTTATTCGTGCATTTCTGAGGCAGGATTGTTTTTGCAAAGAAGCTGAATACTATTTTTATCTTAACTCTGTATCCTTTTAAAAGTATATTCCTTTAATTCTTAGGAAGGAAAGTGGTTTTTAATTGTATTTTACAGTCCACAAATGCTTGCTGCATTTTAAACCTTGAACCTACTGAATGTTAACATAATTTAGGCTTAACCCATTTGTTAGGAATTTTTAAGATTGTCAATTGTTAAGAATTGTTGAGAATAATATTGTTCTTAACCCATTTCCTAACCCTTAACAATATTCTCCCTTCCTACTTTCAAATCTTGGAATCCCTGGTTTTTTTCAACACTCAACTTCAGTAACACCTTCTGCTTGAGGACTTTCCTGATATTTTGTGTAATTTTAAACGTGTTTCTTGTAAACAACAAATTGGGTTTTGTTTTCTAATCCCATTTGTCACTCTTTTCTTTTATTGTATTATTTAATTCCTTTGCATTTAAAGTTACGAGTTAGACTTATACTTTGTTCCACCTGTCTTTAAAATAGGTCTTTTTAAGGTATGATTTTTTCCCTACCGTGTTTCCCCGATAATAAGACCTATCCCGAAAATAAGCCCTCCCCTTACGGTGTAAGATTCCTCTAAAACAAGCCCTCCCCCCAAAATAAGCCCTATTGAGATTGCTACTGTAGTGAAGGTGATCCCCTGCGCTACACGCTACATTATGGTACCCTCTGTATGCACCATCCCCCCCCCTCCGGGTGAAACGCACGCCGCGCTCCAAGCTGCATCCAATCAGAGCTGTAGCACTGAGCGCGTCATCCTGTTCTTCCCCAGTGAGTTGCTTATTGAATAAAGGTACATTTTTTTGTTCACATTTACCTGTTTATTAAAATTGCTGTCAATGTTCATTAAAATAAGCCCTCCCCTGAAAATAAGCCCTCTGGTGTTTTTCTGTCCAAAAAAATTAATAAGACAGTGTCTTATTATCAGGGAAACACAGTAGTCTAGGTGGTCCTCTTCTAATTGGTTCTCTTCTCCTTATGCTGAATTCCTCTTTTCATTCGTTACCTCCTTCCCTTTATGGTCTTATTTATTAGTTCCTCTCTTCTGCTTTTATGTGGTTACATATTTCTTTACCCTCTTTCTTCCCTCTCAGTCAAGTAGATTCTTCTTTCCTTTCCTCCACCTTCAGCTAGTCCTGTTCATTACCTTTTAAAATTTCTTTTTTTGTGCCCCTTTCCAAAAATGATTTCTCGCAGTCTCTTCACTCTCCATCTGCTTTCGCTGTTTACTCCAGATCCTCATTCTCTCATTTGTGATCCCTATAATCACCTGATCTCTCTCTTTTCTCTGTATTCTTGATAAAATCAAAGCTTCCAAGATATTCATTCTAGGTTCTCAACTCTAGGCTCTCTCCATCACTGCCTCATATTACCTAGTCCATGGATTTCCCTTTTCCATTGTGCCTCCCTCTCAAAAAATTGCCAACTATTACAGGTGTCAGAGAGGACACTGCTTTATAACAGGACCCCTTCCCCACTGCTGATCTATACCCTCTCTGACTTTTTATTTTTGCTATGCAGGACTTCTGTTCTGCTCTCATAATTCCCATTTTTCCCTTAAGTCACTCAGGAACAACACATTGTAGGTGCTGTTCTCCTCAAATTCCAAAGGGCCCAAGCATTGGACATTTTCCTTTATTGTGTGGTATTTATGCACCAATGTCTGAGTTCATTTACTTGATCTGAAGGTCTTATTAGCTTCTGTTGTTACTGTTTTTCCTGTTGATTTATCTTTTTATGTTAAGGGTCTTTTGAGATTTTTTCTTCCTGAAGTCTTTAGTCATTTCAATCTTATCCCCTCCCTCATTTTCCTAATCACTCACTCCTGACTCTCCCTTCATTGGAGGCTAAATCTCACAGTGACAACTTAAAATTCATCAGCCTGGATCTCTTCCCCAAATGACTTTTGGGTGGGCAGAGCTGGTTTCAGCTGGTGCTATGCTCTTTCCCTCAGGCTTGGTGGAGTGCTCTGGAGTCTACCCACATGCTCAGTATTCTGTCCTGGTGACCTGTCCTATTCCCTCTGTTCCTCAGTTCTCTAGCTTGGTACTGGCAATTCAGAGCTTGTTTTTCCTGTCACTGTCACTTCAGAGCTTTACAGCACTTCTGTGAGACAAAGAGGTTACAGATAATTAAGAATTAATTTATTAGACTAGCAAATAATCAATAAATTGATGGTTAGTGGTGTCTCTTGGTAACCAAAGACAAAATCATGTTCCTTTATACCTTGCCTTAATACCAATGTAGAGAGAGTGGCAATTTCAAATGTAATTACAGGAACAAAGCACAAAGTTTTCTGAATGCTTAAATTACTTTTAGAAAAGGAGGTGCCTCTGACAAGTGAAAGTCAACCCTGATTGATGAACATTTAATGAAGCAGTAGATATATTAATGAGGAGGTGGGTCAAAAGTCTCAGCTCCTCTTGCTGAGAACGTGACTTGATCATGGGACTCAGTCACTTCCAGGAATCTGGACAAAAGAATCTGTCTCTACCTAGATCACTTTGGCTTCTTCCTTCATAAGCTGAGTTACCCTAGTCCACAATGAAGAGTGGGAGTAGGGTTGCTGCAAGGGCACAGACTTACTTCCCAAGGGGAAGAATTCACCTAGATTAGATTCTGTTCGTAAGGTCTTCTCGTTGGTTGAGATCCCACCCAAGTTCAAAAAGCATGTCCCCAGAGAATTTGGGCAATGTCATCTGTCAGCAATGTTTTTCAGAGACTGACTAGCTGACCTGCAAGAACTGGTCCCTGAATGAGGAAATAGAAAGGAAAAACCTCAATCCTGATGTAATAGTTATTAATATAATATGTATAATGTTAGTTATTAATTAGTTAATATAACAGAAAATAATAATTTCTCTCAGGTGCTTCTGGAAGCACTGCAGCCCCTGGAAGGCTTTTACTCTTACAGGTAGGATGCTGAGTGAACTCAAGAATCAGTGAACTTCACTTCCTGGGTTTGGGTTTTGTTTTGTTTTGTTTTTAAAGCAATCGGGGTTGAGTAACTTGCTCAAGGTTACACGGCCAGTTATTTTTGTGTGGGTGTTAATGGGTTTTGTTTTTTTTTAACCTTCCTTTAGATTCTGAGCATCCTAGACCACTGAAATAGCTGAAGTTGCCTTATGTTTACAGCATAATTTCTGTTTTGGAGAGGTTTAAGAGATTGTGGGGATTAGAGAAAACGTCTAGTCTGCCATCTTGTTGCTCATGTGACCTGGAAGTCTCCCAGTTTTAAGTTTTAATAACTTAAGCTGTTAAGTTTTAATAGTTTAAGACTGCACCAAGACTTTCTATGTCTTATTCTGGGTCTCTCATCCATAATCTTGCTGCCAAGACAATTAATAAAAACAAAACTCTGAACAGAATATTGGTGAAGGCTTTATCATTAATATTTTTAAATCTTGATTGGATCACTGATTGATCAGAGTTCTTAAGTCTTTCTGTAGTTGTTTTCCTTTACATTAATATAGTTATGATATATACTGTTCTCATTTCACTCTGATTTGTTTTATAGAAGTCTCTTTTTTTCTTCCTCACAGTAAAATAATTTTCCATTGTATTCATACACCATAATTTATTTAGTTATTCCCCAAATGAAGGACATCCATTTTGTTTCCAGTTTTTACTACATTAAAAATTGCTGCTCTAAGTATCAGTTTTCTATTTTGTAAAATAAGGGAGTTAGACTGATAAAACAGTTTCTGAGGTCCCTATAACTTTAAATTTATGATACTAAGAATTCCTACCTCATTCCCAACCAAAATTGTTCTCCTATCTTTGTACTGGTTCTTTCTGTTTTCTTGAGCTTTACTTTTAGTTCCAAGTCAAATGATTAGGTTAACCACCTCTTGAAACAGTCTGTGGGGAGTCTAATATTCCCAAAGTCCAAATAATAAGGACCCCCTGCTGATGCCCAGCACTACTAATTTAAATGTCTCTTGTTCTTCCCCCCAGTTGCCTTCCAGGATATGTGGCAAAACAAAGACCCTACACCTGTTCCCCATAATATTGTTGAGCAAGTCTTTGGGTCCTATATATCCTGCTAACTAATTCTTGAGAAACCTTTCCTGAATACCTCCATCATCTAAAAATGGCTCAACTATGAAAACTCATTCATGTTCCTTTATACCTTGCCTTAATACCAATGTAGCAATGTGGCAATTTCAATGTAATTACAGGAACACAGCACAAAGTTTTCTGAATCTACTCCACTTTTCTAGTTTTGCTAAAATGAAACTGCACGCCTGACAGGTTATACTGTGTGTCTGACTCACAATAATCCTATACAATCGTGATCCAACAAAAGAGCTTTGACCACACCCATGCAGGAAGACAACAGCTAAATTCAAGAGGAAATGGACAGATGGCAGCACAACAGAATTAGCATTACTAGACCAACAGCAAACAACCACTTAAGAGGGAGAGAACTGTTTCAACAAGGAAGTGGCCTCAAGATCTTAACCTTACCACATGACATTTGTTCCCTCTCCCAAGTGTCTCTTAGCTATGGCTTTTCCCTAAGCATATTATCGGACACTTCTCCCTTCCAGTGGGATGGGAATCTTTGGAATAGTGTACTTTTATGTATGTAGGGAATTTCTTTCTCATTATCCTTACTATTTTTGTTGATAAAATGCCTTTAACACTGAATTAACGTTTCTCATTTCAAATGAACAAACATTAATTTCTTTCTGTGTATAAAATATTGGGGATACAGACAAAAACAAAGTGGCATCTGCTATCAAGGAGTTAAGATTCTACTGGGAAATACAATGTGTACGAAGATAAACAAAAGTAAACACAAAACAATTTCAAGAATGAGTGAGCACAAAGTGAGGGGACCAGCAAAGGCTGCATGCAGAAGGCTGCACCTGAGCAGTGTATTGAAGGAAGACAATCTACACCAGTGGTGACAAACTCAAATAGAAATGGGGGCCACTAAACCATAAGTAAGGATCTCTGAGGGCTGCATCTGACTTAGAAAACCACGTATTACTATTATATACGTTTTATCATATTTCTATTTTTTTGTTACATTATTTCCCAAATGCATCTGAACATGGTTCCCCACTCTTCTTGACCTGCATGTTTGATATTTCTTGTTTCCAAAGAGGAGATGAAGAGGGAGCACGTTGCAGACATTTGGCACTGCCTGTGCATAAGCACTGAGGAAGAAGGTGGAATGTCACATAGGAGGAATGGCAAGCCAGTCTGACTAAAATGAAGAGTGCATGAAGTGGGATAAAATGAAACAAGACAGGAAAAATGGAAGTCAGATAGGGAAGGGATCTAAAATGGCAGACTAAGGATTCGGAATTTTATCCTAGTAATTCTCTTAGAAGGAAATGAGAGCCAAAGAAGATTTCTGAATAAGGGAATGACATGGTCAGACCTATATTTTAAGAATATCACTTTGACCTTGTTAGGAGGGTGGATTTCAGAAGGATGTACCTGGAAAGAGTGAGACCAAGTAAGAAACCACTGCAGTAGTTGTAATGTAATATCAAGCAAAGGCAACTTCCCAGGTTCAAAATACCAGCATAGGTGCTCTCTATTTTATTCAGTGACAAACCAAGAACAGAGAAGATGAAAACATGACATCATTCAAAATACAGCATTTACTAAGTGTGATTAAATAATCTCCAAGGACTACCCCACCCCAGGACTTTCCAATCATTCAATCAATTACAAAGTCCCTGTTCTAAATACTACTCCACCCCTAGGCTATACCTTCTTTTGGTCCACCACAAAACCCCTCTTCTCAAATGGAGATTACTTTCCAAACATAGGTAAAGTACCTTCATTTGTCAATCACAGAGCACAATAAGGTCAAAAGTTCCCCACCCCTAGGATCACAATTGAATCTACCCCAGTTACATCAAGTTTAAACACAGCACTTAATACCCAAATGGAGGTCTTTTCTTCATCTTGACACGAGGCAAGTTCTCAGCAATCTTAGTTCCTGGGGAGACAAGGCTTAGCAAGGCCATAAGATACATTGCCAGTCCCTTCATGAATTTATCCTCTGTCTGTAGAACAGTCCTAGAACCCCTGAACACATTAGCAAAGCCCTCTCCCAGGATTTCTGTAAACATACAACAAGAAAATCCTTCTTCAGGGCTTCTGAACCAACAGAAAGGCTCCCAGACCCCTGCAACAACAGCACTGTCCTTCACCAGTGGACAGTATTCATTCTGTCTGCCGGACAGTCTCCAGACCCCTGCAACAACAGTACTGTCCCTCACCAGTGGACAGTATTCACTCTCTGTCTGCAGGACAGTCTCAGGCCTTCTTAACCAAATGCCAGGTTCCAGGACTTCTTCAACAGGACAGTCTTTCACCAGTGGACAAATCTGGCAAAATAACATCAAAACAGACAGACAAAGTACCAGCAAAACAGCCATGTCTCCTCAGTCCTTGGCAGCTCAGGGGGCAGGTCTCAAAAGTCCAGGGCAATTCAAAGCGGCCACCAGCAATCTCTTAGTCTCTCTCTCTCCACGAGGTGCTGCTTCCAAAAAGAACTTCCGCCTCTCTCTTGTCTCTCCAAATCTATGTCACCAGCTCCTCCCACTTCAGGACTTTCTTTTCACATCAACAAGCCCATCCCACAGGTGGGATTAACAAACTCTGGGTTTTAATACAATCAATTTGAAAACCAAGCCAATACAGGGGAATCTTTAATTGCCATTACTATCACAGTAGTACAGGTGAAAGGTGACAAGAGCCTGGACCATTGCAGAGTCTGTGTGTGTATAGGGGACAATATAAGAGATTCTTCTGGAGGTAGAATAGACAAGACTAAGCACTGATTAGATATGGGAGATAAAGAAGGTAAATTATAAGATGATTCTAAGGTTCTGAATGCAATTAAAAGGAAGGCTGGTGATAATCTTGATAGAAATAAGGGGTTTGTAGGAGGCATGTGCTTCTGAGAAATAGAATTATTTTGATTTTGGACATGTTGATCTTGAGATACCTATGACAACAAAGTAAATATGTCCATTAGATAGTTGACAATGCTGGACTAAAATTCGGGGAAAAGATTATGGATGGACATAAGGATCTGAGTCACATGCTTAGAGATAATAATTTGGTAATCAAGCTCATGAGAGCTGATGAGCTTATCAAGAGTGTGGAGAGAAAAAGAAGGCCTAGGACAGGCTCTGGAGATGTTCACACAACAGGAACTGGAGAAAGACAATAAGAAAGAATAGTCAGATGAATAGGAAATATACCAGGAAAAATCAGCCAAAGGGAGGAGAAAGCATCTCAGAAGGGGAGACAGTCAAAAGTGTCAAGATGTAGAGAAGTCAAGTAGAGTAAGAAATGGGAAAAGATCACTGGATTTGTCACTTAAGAAATCATTGCAGTAATTTCTCAAAAGATAGATGGTTACAGGGTACAAATAAACAGTTCTCAAAAGAATTGCAAATTAGTCACAATCATGAAAGAATGTTTTAATTCTCTAATAATAAGAGAAATTCACTTTGAAACCACCCTGAGGTTGCACCTTACACCTTGCAAATTGGCAAAGATTAAGAAAGATGGAAACAGTCAATGTTGGAGGGGTAATGAGAAGACAGGCACACCAGTGTGCTGTCAGTGAAGCTGTGATCAGTACAATCATTTTGGAAAGCAAGTTGAAATTATGCCAATGAAAATATGTGGATGGTCACATAATAGTAAGGGCTCAGTTAAAATCAGATAACATTTCTTGCAATCAAAGTTACCCATTTTACCTCTGTTGATCTTCTCTCTCTCTTGTTTAAGCCAAACTAATTTAAGTGATTATAGTTATCTTCTAGGAAGGTTAACTAATTCTCTTTGCTTTATGAGGCAATATTACACATATTCAGCCATTATCATTCCTTATAAGATCTTATATACAAATTTCTATTTTAATCTGGTATTGCCTTTGGCAGCCATCTTTATCCATTTGGCAAATAAGCCAAATGTCTGTTCCTTTGGTCTTCTAATTGTAGCAACTGATTTATACTGGTTTAACTCTGAAATGAAATTACTCTATTTTTAAGATTTCTGTGATTCATGTGATGTCTGTTGTCCAGTTTTCATTTTACTTTAGTTTGTTTAAATAATTTGGGGTTAATGTTTTTTAATCGTACATCATTTTTTTTTCATTATGATTCTTTCTTCCCCTTCAGACTTTTCATAGAGGTGGTCTACATAGAAGTAATTAAATCCATGGAAGTTCATAAGGCCACCAAATTAAAGTAGAGAGAAAAGAAAAGAGGGCTCAAGATAGAGCCACAGATACATCCATTGTTATGAGATATGATATGGATGAAGACTCAGTAAAGGAGACTAAGAAAGACAAATCAGAGAGAGAGAAAGAAAATTATGATGATGATAAATAATAGCTAACATTTACATAGCACTTACTATGTTCTAGGCACTGTGTTAAGTTCTTTAAAATTATTATCTTATTTGATCTTCGCAACAACCCTAGGGGGCAATATTATTATCCCAGTTTTACAGATGAGGAAACTGGTGCAAACAGAAGCTAAGTGATTTGCCCAGAGTTACACAGCTAGTAAGTGTCTGAAGCTGGATTTGAACTCAGGTCTTCCTGACTCCAGAAAAAAAACAGGAGAGAATAGTGTCACAAAAATCCTGAGAAAGAGACAGTATCCTTGATAAGGCTGAACAGTATCAAATGCTATAGAGAGAGGTCAAGAAGGATAAAGACTTAGAAAAGAACACCAAGTCTGGCAATGAAAAGATATTCGGTAACTTTGGAAAGAGCAGTTTACATTGTGTTTCAGTATCATGTGTTTCAGTCTAATTCCACATCAATCTCCTCAGACAAGTTTTGCCTTTCCATTTCATCAAAATTATTTTTCTTAGTGTCTTCAGAATTTCATTCTTGTGAGCTTCTCATCCTTTGACTAACTTTCTTTATAAAATTTTCATCTACTATTTATTCTACCTATCCTTTCCTAAGCCAGCAGTTCTTAATCTAGGACTCATGAACTTGTTTTAAAAAATATTTTAATAATTGTATTTTAATATCATTTGTTTCCTTTGTAATATAATGTATTTTATGTTATGAATTTTAAAATATTATTCTGAGGAGGTTCCACAGGCTCTACCAGATTGCCAAAGGGGTCTATGACATGAAAAAAGGCTAATAATCCCTGCTCTACAATTTTTGAAAACTATTCTTCCAAAAATTGAAGGTGCATATCAGACTTTCAGATATACACCTCAGGAAGATAGCGTAACTCCCAAATGTTCGTGCCAAGTTGATAAATGCCACCTTTATAACCCTAAATAAGGAGTCATAAACATACAGGAGAGACACATCTCTTTTTTAGGTGGCCAACAATGGATGCCCTTTCTCAGCGCAACAGTAGAATTCTGTGGAGTATAAAATGCTTCTTCTTCCTCAAAAAGTATAATTCTACCTTCTTTACAAGAGTTTCAAAATTATTACAAAGATGAAATGGCTCAGTGGTTCTTGTCTTCCTAAACCCTTTCTTAACACAGATTCAAGTTTTTTTCTTCTTTGTTTTCCTTTGAAAGTTTTACTTCTTCAAGGGACACTTTGTTCATTCTAATAAGGAGATTAGATGTATTCCTCTAATTCTACCAGGCAGACCAATCTTTTATACACAAAATGCAGCCTTCTAATTTTGTTCCCATTTCCACTCAGTTATATCCTATATTCCCTTTGCCCCCACTTCAGTCAGGTCCCAGTGACTTTCTGATTTTTAACTTTTCCCCTTATCAAAACAGGAGTTTACACTGAAACTCATAGTAATGAGCAAAGGTCACAGGTATGCTCCCAGGTACTTGAATTTAATTTTCTAATCACTAAATAAAAGCCTTTGTTTCCTGTTAAAGGAACTGTTTCAGTATACAGCAACCAAACATGATACTTGGTCTGTGTTTTGCAATTTTTTTTTTGGTGTAAAATCAGGAGTGCTTTTTTGTCACTAAAGTCATACTAAAAAGGGATATTGAGGTGCCTAGGTTGGCTACCCTTCCATACTCTTTACTTCTCTTTCCCCAGCTCTCCTCCTTCCTCTTTAATTCCTCTTCTGTCCCACTGCTCTTAAGATTACCAGGCACCATCGCTCTAGCGTCAGCTACTGGCCTAGATCTCTCTTCCATGTAACATGGTGTTCATGCTGTTGACCACCACAGATGTAATTCATAGACTAAAGGCCTAAAGAATCACCTGCCTCAAAAATCTCCAATACCTGCTGAGAAAAATGAGTATTTCTCCTCTCTTCATCTCAAAATCCTTGGAATCAATGCCTACTCTCCTTTCCCTAAGCCTTCAAGAATGAGGTTCCCTTCTCTTTGTCATGGCTTGCTCATCTACATGTGTTCTCAATCCCATTCCTTCCCTCCTCTAGCATACTGTAACTTAAATCATCCCTTTCCAAATGTTCAATCTCTTCCCATCTACTGGTTCCTTCCTTAGCTCATTCAATATCTCCAAGGCTTTCCCATTATTAAAATTTTCTTACTAGACCTCACCATCACCTCAAGCCATTTCCCATCACTGTGCTTCACTGTCTCCACTTCTCCTTTCGCTCTCTAGTTAAGTCTTTGAAATATGGCTTCTGGCCTCATCACAATGACTGAAAGTACTCTTGAAAGGTACCCTCTTCACTCATTGGCAAGTTCCTCCTGGTGTCACTATTTTGTGGAGGAGCCCAGCTGCCCTTTATTACATTCACAGCCCTGATCCTGACTTCCACACTTCAAAAACCATGCACTTAAGCCATGGGGAAAAAATGGGCCTTAAATAGAATAGTATATATTATACACTGAATAAATGTTTATTGATTATTTATTTTCAAGCATTCTTGAACAAGGGAGAATCTTTAAAAGGCAATCACAGCAACTCCCAAACGGAAAAAAACAGAACCATACAGATTTACATCTTAGGAAACATTCAAGAACAATGAATTCCAAAATCATATAGAAAGTATTTGTAAAAATAGGAAAGGAAGGGATCCTACCGAACTTTTTTTATGATATATAGATGGTCTTGATACCTAAAGCAAGAAAGTTTAAAAAAAGAGAGAGAAAAAAGACTATAGACCAATATCCCTAATTAATATTGACCAAAAGATGTTAAATAAAATGTTGGCAAAGAGTTCATAGCAATTTATCTAAAAGATCATATACTCTAACTAGTTTGGATTTATACAAGGAACACAAGGTTAGTTCAATATTTGAAAAAATAAACAGACTATATTAATAATAAAAATGATATGATTATATCAATAGAGAGGATTGAGTGAGATAAATATGTAAAGCACTTGACATAACTTAAAAGTGTTATATAAATGCTAGCAAATATTTGAACCATGCTTTTTTTTAAACTTTATTTTTTGAGGGGTTTTTTTTTGTCTATGTTTTCTTTCATGGAAATGTTTTGCATGACTACACCATATAATCTATATTGAATTGCTTGTCTTCTCAATAGGGGACTGGGGTGGGGAGGGAGGGAGAGACAGAATTTGGAACTCAAAGTTTTAAAAACAAATGTTTAAAATTGTTCTGACATAATAAAATAAAATACTAAATAAAAAAGTTTTCAAAACTTTAACATAAAAGAAAAAAGTTCAGAAGAGACATAAACAAGGCAATCTTACTATAACTATGCTAAATTTAATATATACTTAAACCATACATGGCTTGGCATGAAATCTTTTTTTTCTTTGTATATAGAAATATTCAAGTTTGTTGATGATTCTCAGGTTAATAATAAAAAGAAATTTTTTTTAAATAACAGAACTTTGTTGTATTTTTGTAGTGGTTTAAGGTTCTGCAAAGTGCTATGTTTCATTTGATCCTCACAACCCTATGAGAAAGGTGCTATTATTATTCCCATTTTACAGTAAAGGAAACTGATCTGTGAGAGGTTAAGTGATTTGCCCCTCAGCTAACTAAGTCTCTGAGGCAGGATATAAACTCATGTTTTTCATCTAGCTATGCCAATTTCTATACTGGCTGCAAAGCCAAAGGAAAGAAATCAATAAATACTTTCTAATATTCTTCTTGATTCCCAATAGCATTATTTTGATCTAGCTACTCATTATCTCATGTCCGGATTTCCAAGACAATTTTCTTAACTTGTCTCTCTGACTTTTCCCCCCAATGTAGCTTCTGTACCACCTCTAGATTAATTACCCTTTAAGATCATTTACATTGACACTCTTTTCTTCAAAACCCTACAATATTCACTATTGCTTCCTGAATTAAATGCAAATTTTTCAGATTAATTTACAAGGCCTTCCACAATTACAGGATGACCCTATTTATCCACTTATTTCCCATTAATCTCCAGAATGCACCTTGTACTCAAATTAACCTAATCTACTCACTTTTATGGAACATTCTCTTTTCCACCTCCATGATTTCAGCCATGTCTTCTATACCTTCAAATGCCCTCTCTACTTCTCTATTCCTAGACAAAGCTTATCAAATTAAGGCCTAACTCAGGTCAATTTTCTCAATGAAGCCAGAAAATATTTCAGTTGATTCTTCTCTCTAACATCTCTTCACTCCTATAGTTCTTATAATCCATAATATGTACTATAAAGTTTAGCTCTATAGTATGTCCTAATTGCTTCACAAGTATTAGTCTTATATCTCCAAAAAACTTATAGACTGCTTGAAGTCAGGGAGAGATGATAGCCACTCAGTAAATGCTTATTTAATGAAAGAATTTGTATGGACTAAAATGCATTCAAAATGAAAAACAACTTATTGAACTGATTACATTTAAAATATATTTTAAAATGTTTTACATTTAAATATATTTAATGCAAAAAATTAATTTTCACTGACTGAAAAAAGACAAAACTTTGGCACTTACAGTTCCATTTGGAAAAAAAAAATCAGGCTAGCATTATTTATACCACCCTTATCCCTACTGTCTCTATGCACCAAAATGATCAAGAAACAATTGAAAAAAACCATGCTTACCTTTTCCTTCAAGTCTGATCATGAACATTACTCCCAATGCCATGGCAACATTTGAAGAGAGACAGCAGACCAGCTTCATAAAATAAGTCATTTGGAAGATGTTAAGATTGATGTAGAAGAATGGAAGATAGGAGAAGAAATAGACAATGCCTCCTATGGCCACTGCTAGGTTAGCTACAAAAACCAAAAGGAAGAAAGAAGTTTCAAATAATTTCCAACAAATGATGTGCATAGGCTATTATAGGATTTTATATTTATCTTTATCAATCTTTATCTAACCACCACATTATATTGTCCCATATAACATTAGCCTGTCAAAATATTTTTAGATTCCTATTCTATTCTCTAGTTTGGCAGTTATCCCTGAGTTTTATCCCATCTACAAACTTTAGCTACATACCAGTTATGTCTTCATCTGAGTCATTAATGATATTAAATAGAACGGGACTGCTAAAAATATTTTTAATTACAATGGTCCTTTTAGTCCTTAATTTATTTTGGGAACAGACCTAGAAGTGCCATTGCTAGGTTAAAATGAAATGAAAACACTAGATGAAACAAATTTTTAAAAAGGGAGAGCTCTACAGGAAAGACTTTGAAGGAGTTTAACTACTCAGTGTAAGAGACAAAACCTTACTCAAGTAACAGACTCCTTGAAAATTAGAATGAATTGGACAAAAGTTAATGATTCCTTGAGTCAACAAGAAATAGTTAAAACAAAGTCAAAAGACTGAAAAAAATAAGAGAAAATGTAGAAAACAGGTCAAGGAAAGAACATTTAAGAATCATCACACTAATTGAAAGCCATGATTTAAAAAAAAAAAGAGCTTGGATATCATATTTCAAAAATCCATAAAAGACAACTTCCTTGATAGATCAGAACAAGAAAGCAAGCTGAAAATATAAAGAATGTAGTGAATCATCGACTAAAAGAAAGCCCCGAATGAAAACTCCCAGAAACATTATAGCCATTCTTATATTGTCTCTTCATTCCAAATGAGAGTAGGAGAATGATAATAGTGCCCCCTCAAAACTGTCATTAGGAATCATCAAGGGAGTCAATTAAGGCAGAGGAAAGGTTCTGGGAGTGGTTTTGTTATGTTTTAATGATCTTGAAAGAAAAAAAAAACTTGGTGGGGAAGAATATACTAGGAATAGTAGAAAATCTTATCTTACATAACTGGGATATTCAAGTAGACTATATAAATATGTTACTATGGTAATGACAATCAATTTTGAAAGATTTAGCTACTCTGATCAAAATAATGATCCACAATTCCAAAGGCCTCATGATGAAAATGCTATCCATCTCCAGAGAGAGAACTGATGAACTCTGAACGGAGACTGAAGCATATTTCTTTCATTTTTTTGCTTCTTTTGTAACATGGCTAATGTGGTAATATATTTTACATGACTTCATATGTATAATGGGTATCATATCTCTTACCTTCTCAGTAGGGGCTAGAGGGAAGCAAAGAATTCAGAAATAAAAATTTAAAAATTTAAATAAATTCATTCTTGTTCTATTAATCTATATTCATGTTCTATATTCATGCATATAAAATTTATCTTAAATCATTAGTTGTTATATAATTGGACAAAATACTTTCTAATGATTTTTTATTTTCTTCATTTGTTGTAGTCTCCCTTTTCATTTTTAGAGTGGCAATTTTGTTTTCCTCACTTTTAAAAAAATCAGATGAAAAATAATTTATCCATTTCATTAGCTTCTTTTAAAAACTAGCTTAGTTTTATCAATTTAATGAAATGTTTATATGCAATTCTGTTTATCTTCTTTGATATTGAGAATTTATACTTTTGCGTTTGGTTGTAGTTTTAAAATGTGTTTTCTTTCTCTTTTCCTGATGGGAAGTGTTGGGATGTAATTTCCCCCCTAAAGACTATTTTGGTACAAGCTTTGGATATTGTCTACTGTAGTCATTGTTTATAAAATTATCTATTGTTTCTATGATTTATTCTTTAACACAGCAATTATTTAGCATAAAATTATTCAGTCTCATTTAAGTTTAAATCTTGCTTCAAAAGTCATTTACTGATTATAATTTTTATTCTATTATCTTAAGGGTTATATTTTAATATTTTTGCTTTACCAGTTACTATTTTTAAATTAATTATTTTTTTAGTTTACAACATTCAGTTCCATAAGCTTTTGAGTTTTAAATTCTCTCCCCTCCCCAAGACAGCATTGAGTCTAATATAGGCTCTACATACATTCATATTAAACATATTTTCACATTAGTCATGTTGTAAAGAAGAATTATAACCAATGAAACGAACCACAAGAAAAGAAACAAAACAAAAAAGAGAGAGAGCAAATAGTATGCTTTGATCTGCATTCAGACTCTGTAATTCTCTGGATGTGAATAGCACTTTTCATGATGAGCTCCTTGGAGTTGTTCTAGAACATTGTATTGCTAAGAAGAGCCAAGTCTATCAAAGTTAGTCATCACACAATGTGACTATAACTGTGTACAATGTTCTCCTAGTTCTGCTCCCCTCACTCGGCATCAGTTCATATAAGTCTTTCCAGATTTCTCTGAAGTCTACCTGCTCATCATTTCTTATAGAACAATAGTATTCCATTACATTCATATACCACAACTTGTTTAGCCATTCTCCAATTGATGGGTATCCCCTCAATTTCCAATTCTTTGCCACCACTAAAAGAGCTGCTACAAATATTTTTGTACAAGTGCATCCTTTTCCCATTTGTGTGATCTCTTTGGCATACATACCTAGAAGTGGTATTGCTAGGTCAAACGGTATGCATATTTTTATAGCCCTTTGGGCATAGTTCAAAATTGCTCTCCAAAATGGTTGGATCAGTTCACAGCTCCACCAACAATGCATTAGTGTTCCAATTTTCCACATTTTCTCTATCATTTATAGTTCTCCTGTTTTGTTACCAGTTATTTGTTTATTTTGTCATAAAACAAAGTCAGTTTGGAAAAGATGTCATGCAGAGATGAAAAATAAGCCTGTTCCTTTCTATTTTCATTCATTAATATCCAGAAATCTGTCATACCTAGCTTGTCTAAAATTATATTCTGGTACTTCTTTATTTTTTGTTATATAACTATAGGTCTGGAGGGGCACGGTGAAATTCCCATTATCATTTTGCTGTCTCTTTCTTCCTATGATTCAATTTTTTCCCAAGTAATTAGATGTTGTGTTAATCAGAGTATATGTGTGTAAGTACTGATAACATTTCCTTATCAGCATACCTTTCATCATAATATAGTTTTCCTACTAATCTTTTTGGAGGCAGCTAGGTGGTACAATGGATAGAGCACAGGGCTTGGAATCAGGAAGTCTCATCTACAAACCCCACCTCAGATACTAACCCTGTTTGTCTCATCTGTGAAAATGAGCTAGAAAAAAAAATAAAATAAAAAAGAAAATGAGCTAGAGAAGGAAATGGCAAACCACTCTAGTATCTTTGCAAGAAAAGCCCAAAATGGGATCATGAACAGTCAGACACAACTCAAATGACTAAACAACAATGCTTAGCTCTTTTAACCAGGCCCATTTTACCTTTTAACTTGTCTGAGATTGTTATTCCTACTTCTGCTTTTCTGAATTTACTTGAAGCATAATAAATTCTGTTCTAATCTCTCATTTTAACTATATAAATCCTGATATTTCAAACAACATATTACTGAATTTTACATCCTAATCCATTTTTATACCAGATACTTTTATCGGTGAGTTAATTCCATTCACATTTGTGGTTATGAATGTTAACTGTGTTTTCCTTCATCAGTACCTTTTATACTTTTTCTCTCTTTCCCCCTTACCCTTCTTTACAAAGAAGGAGATATAAAAAGAAATGAAAATGGAATCCGATTAACACTAGTATTTTGTGATCTAATTAATTTTTTTCTCCTTCACTGCACCTACTCCCTTCACCAAATGCAGTGTGATCTATGATTCTTAATCTTTCACACCTCTGAAATTGATATTTCTTTTGCTTGTAATAATTCCTTGTCCAGATCTGCTCTCCCTTTATTTATCCCTTCTACATTCCTGCTTATTTCCTTAGTTTTATTTTGATGTAAAAATCTGTGTACATGTTCTTTTCTTTTTATTCAGAGAAGAGGATCAGGAAATCCCTGGTATGTCACCCTCCTATCCATGTTTTATACTTTTCTACTTGTGTATCCCATTTATCTCCCATTTTTCCTCATTTCTTCTTTAGTGTATTCCTTTTCTCTTCCTTTACTTTCTCCCATAGGACCAAGAAACAAAACAAGATCACAATCAGATCCTGTGTACCCCAACTCCCTCTATGACCTTTGAAGATAGTGGAATCATGAAAGAACATGTCTCTTCTCACCCATTAGAATATATGGAATATGAGCACTTCACATCACTGAACCTCTTCCATTTGCTCAAACGACTATACAATTTCTGGGCTTCCTTTCATTCTTGTGTTTGTATTTCAAGGTTTCCATTCAGATCTGGTATTTTCTGTGGGCATGAAAATCTTATATTCTAAAAAAGGCCACTTTCCCCTGCAGGATTGTACTTCATTTTATATGGTAAATTATTCTAGAAGGTAAGTCTTTGTAAAATAATATTCTAATATTTTCTCTCCTTCAAGGTAGCTGCTGCCACATGATCATGACTATGATTCTTTGGTCCTTAAAATCTTTCTAGATGTTCACAGTATTTTTTTATTTTACTTGTAAGCTCTGGAATTTGGCTATGATATTCATGAATGTTTTCTATTTTAAGTATCTTTCAAGAAGTGACTGGAGTCATTCTATCTCCATTTTCTATTCTGGTTCTAATAGATCTAGGTAATTTTCTTTTGTGATTTTTTGAAATATGATCCATGTTGTTTGGTTATGTTTTTTCAGATGATGATTCTTATCTCTCCTGGACCTTCTGGAAAGGTCAGTTAATTCTGAAAACAAATACCTTACAATTTCTTCTATTTCAAATACATTACAATTTCTTCTATTTACCAATTTTAACTTGATTCTAGTTCCTTGTTGTGCCCTGAAGTTTTTTAGTTTTTTCCTCCACTCTATATTTTAGTGAGTCCATTTCTTCAGTAAAGTCCTCCTATCCTAAGTTGCATATTTTCCTTCCAATTTTTTTCTCACAAGCTTTTATTTGAATTCTACTTTCAATATTTAAATTTTGCTTCATTTCTTTCAGCCATCCTTGTAGTATTTATAATCAAGTCAAATTTTCTCTGTGGCTTTGTTTATGATTGGAGAATCATGTTTTTAATATATGATTACCTCATGGATTTTTCTTAATTAATAGTATTTTTTTTATTGTGACTGGCATTTTATTAACTCACATTTTCCCTTTCATGGCTCCTTTATCAGCATTCACAAGATTTATGTCCCTTTACTGTGACTTTTACTGGTTTCCATGGGGTTAACTCTCTATTTTGGCTGGGCTTTGGCCATTATTTTGTTCAGGTGTGGAGTAAATGGAAATGTTTACTTCTGTTACACTTTGGGATTTTATGGCTAGGCATGTGTGTGGGAGAGCTAAGCTTCTCTAGAGAGAAAAATAGTTAAAAGATCACAAGTCAGGAACTCCTGGCTAATACGAAGGAGAACAAGAGAAACTGAACTCTTTTTGACAACATAAAAGGGCAAAAGACTAAATCAAAAGTTCTAACATTAAATGTGAATGGCCTGAACTCTTTTATAAGAAATAAAGATTATGGATTAAAATAAAACAGAATACTAGTATTTCCATGAAACACATTTAAAGTATAAATTCATAGGACCACAGTTAAATAGAAGACACCTTTAAGGACATCTAGTGCAACATACCTTATTGTATAGATAAGGAAAACAAAACAAAGAGGTTCAAACAATTTGCGTAATGCCACATAATAAGTAAGTATCAGGGATGTGATTTGAACCTATCTCCTGTTATTTCAGGGTCTGGTCTCTTTCTGCTGTACTACTACCTCCAAAATGATATGTTCAGACTAAAACAAAAATGTTGATCTAAACTATATCATGCCAGCTCAAAAAAATAAAAAAATTAATATGGTGTTGTGCCAAATTTAATATAAAATTTTGTATCAATATTGATTAGAGATATTAGTCTATAATTTTCTTATATAACTGTCCCTAAACCCTGGTTTAGGTATCCAAGCAATATTTGTATCAAAGAAAGAATTTTGTACTATACATTATTTTCTTATTTTTAAATCTTATTAATACTGAATTAATTTATTCCTTAAATGTTTGAAAGAATTTATTTTTAAATTCATCTAGTTCTGGGGATTTTTCCTTTGGGAACTCATTTATGGTTTGTTCAATTCATCTTTGAGACTGGGTTATGTCCTCTATTTCTTTTGCTGCTGATGTAGAAATTTTTGCAAATATTCATTCATTTAATTGATTTTAGCTGATCAAAAATTTATAAAAATTTATGTTATTTTTTTTTTCATTTTTGTGAACTCACTTTTTTCACTTTTCATCCTGGTAAATTAACTTTCCTTTCTTTTTAAAAATTATATTAGTTACCATTTTATCAGTTTTTTTAAGTTCCTAGTTTTTACTCATTAATGTGATTTTTAAATTTTTTTTTTGCTTTTGAGTCAAGATAGCAGAGTAGAAACAGAACTTCCACAGGGCTCAGGCTTCCACCTCCTCCAATTCATGTAAATGGTGACTCTGAGAAACTCTGGAGCTACAGAACCCACAAAATGACACAGAGAAGATAACCTCCCACTGAGGACAGCCTGGCAGGCCAGCAGGAAGTGGCCAGTGCAGTGCTGTGGGAGCCAAGCCCAGACGACCCCCCCCCCCCCCGCTGCCCCGCCACGAGCCTGAGGTTTTAGGCTTAGGGCAGGCCTGACCAGCCGGTGGCTGCAGGGACTTCAGATCACCATCAGCTGTGGCGCGTTCCAGAATTATCAACCCATAGATGCTAGGGACAAAGTGAGAGGTCAGTGCAGTGTGGACTTTGGGACCTGGGAATTCAGGAGTGCTGTTGGCCTTTGCTACCAGTGCAAGAAGCAGATGAAGTGCAGCAGCTGTGCAGCCACAGCCATGTAGCAGCTTCAGCTCCTGGCCTGCAGATTGTAGGGGGACCAAGTGACCAGTCTGAGGGGCAATTTCTCTTGCTTTAACCTGCTTGGATCGGGATTGCTGTCTAGGCTGGACATCCTGGGGTGTGTGACCAGGTTGTAAGAGTGTGTGGAGGATTCAAAGAGGGCACCCAACTAATACCTTCTGCAGCTGAGAAAACCCCAGTGTTTGGGACAAAGGTCCCCTGTCTGGTAGCAGAGTCTGACTGTGGCAAAAAGCCCAAAAGTCAAGTAATTGAGTGGCAACATGAGCAGCCAAAGGAAGCAAAGTAAACAGAGCAACCTAACTCTACACTCCTATTTTGGGGACAAAAAAGATCAAAGCATGGAACAGGAGGAAGACAACAAAGTCAGAACTCCTGTACCAAAAGCTTCCAAGAAAAATAGGAACTGGTTACAGGCCATAGAGGACCTTAAGAAGGATTTTGAAAACCAAATAAGAGAAGTGGAGGAAAAATTGGGAAGAGAAAGGAGAACAATGCAAGAAAATTATGAAATGAGAGTCAACAACCTGACTGAAGGAAATAACACCTTAAATAGACTAACTCAAATGGCAAAAGAGGCTCAAAAAGCAAATGAGGAGAAGAATGCCTTAGAAAGCCAAATTTGCCAGATGGAAAAAGAATCTCAAAAGCTCACTGAAGAGAATCATTCCTTCAGAATTAGATTGGAGCAAATGGAAGCTAGTGACTTTATGAGAAATCGAGATACTATTGAACAGATCCAAACAAATGAAAAAATAGAAGGCAATGTGAAATATCTCATTGGAAAAACCACTGACCTGGAAAATAGATCCAGGAGAGATCATTTAAAAATTATTGGACTACCTGAAAGCCATAATCAAAAAAAGAACCTAGAAATCATCCTCTAAGAAATTCTCAAGGAAAACTGCCCTGATGTTTTAGAACAAGAGGGCAAAGCAGAGGTTGAAAGAATCCACCCATCACCTCCTGAAAAAAGATCCCCCCAAAAAATTATTCCTAGGAATATTATAGCCAGGTTCCAGAATAACCAAATCAAGGAGAAAATATTATAAGCAGACAGGAAGAAACAATTTGAATATTGTGGAAACACAATCAGGATAACACAAGATCTGGCAGCTTCCACACTGAGGGATCAAAGGGCTTGGAATATGATATTCTGGAAGTCAAAGGAGCTGGGATTAAAACCAATAATCACCTACCCAGCAAAACTGAGTATCATGTTTCATGGGAAAATATGGTCATTCAATGAAATAGAGGACTGTCAAGCATTCTTGATGAAAAAACCAGAATTGAATAGAAAATTTGACATTCAGATACAAGAAGCAAGCGAAGCATGAGAAGGTAAACAGGGAAAAGAAATCATAAGGAACTTATCAAAGTTGAACTATTAACATTCCTACATGGAAAAATGATAATTGTAACTGATGAAACTTTTCTCAGTATGAGAATAGTTGAAGGGAATAGAAATGTGTATGTGTCAGTGTGTGTGTGAGTATATATATACTCACACACACATACATACACACATACATATATATGTCTATATAGGAGGGTATATGGGTTTATAAATACATATGTGAATGTGTGTATATATGTGTACAGGTATACATAGAGGGCACAGGATCAATTTAATAGGAAGGGATGATATTTAAAAGGTGAAATTAAGAGGTGAGAGAGGAATATAATGAGAGGAGATGGGGAGAGACAGAATGGGGTAAACTATCTCACATAGAAGAGGCAAGGGAAAATGGTTACAATGGAGGGGAAGAATAGGAAGGCAAAAGGGAATGGGTAAACCTTATTCTCATTGAATTTGGCTTAGGGAGGGAATGACATACACACTAAATAGGGTATCTCACCCTACAGGAGAGAATGGAGAAAGGGGATGAGAGGGGGGATGGTGGAAGGGAGGGCAGGCTGGGGGGGGAGGGAAGTTGGAAACACCCACTTTTGAAAAGGGACAGTATCAAAGTAGAGAATAGAACAAGTGGGATAGGAGAGAGGGAAATATAGTCAGTCTTTTACAATATATCCACTATGGAAATGTTTATAGCTACACATATACAACCTATACTGAATTGCTTATCTTCCCAGTAAGGGTGGGTGACAAGAGAGGAAGGGAATGAATCTAGAATTCAAAGTTGTTTTTTTTTAAAGCAATCGGGGTTAAGTAATTTGCTTAAGGTTACATGGCCAGTTATTTCTGAGTGTGGTGCTAAGTATCTGAGCCTGGATTTGATCCCCAGGTGTAATGGGAATGTAAATTTAAAGATCTTCCCCACCCCTAGGCTAAAGTACACCTGGAGCCTGGGGTAGGAGGCTTGTTTTTCAGTAGATACTTCTTGATTGGCCAGCGAGTCAATAAGGTTGTTACATTCTCTGAGCCAGGAGAAGGCTATATAAGCCCTGATGTGTAGCTTTGTTTTGGGGCTCACTTTGAGAAGTGTTCTGTGATTTGATATGGATTCTGGGAAGCCGTTGTCCAGAGCTCCCAGGCTTTGAAAAACCCGGATGTTGAAACCCAGATGTTGATTTGGAATGGATGTAATGGCTGGACAGTTTGGAAAGCTGTCTACTTGATCTGTTTCTGTCTTGATAATTCTGCCTGTATACTTTGAAGTTCGGGGTGCTGACCTTTTCCCCCTGAACTAGGTAAATGATACATATTTGACTAATTAAAGTAAGCTTGTTAACCCATTTTGAGTTGCTTTCCTTTATCAAAGCAGATCCAAGAACCTGTGCTGGCAGCCACCCTGGGAACGCTGGGGTGCTTGCTGCTACAGCAGGTCATCCTGACACTGGGACCGGTGATCTTACTCGCTGAGCCACCTGGCTGCCTCCAGAATTCAAAGTTTTAAAATTAAATGTTTAAATATATATATATATGCTATTATTAATATTATTTTACATGTAACTGGGAAATAAGACATACAGGCACGGGGCATAAAGATCCACCATGCCCTACTGGAAAATTGGAGGGGGTATGGGAGAAGATATGGGAGAGAGCAGATTGGAGGAGGGGATATCCAGTGGGATTGCTATTTTGAGGTGGTGGGTAGGGGAAAAACAGGGAGAAAATTGGTAACTCAAAATCTTGCAGAAATGAATGATGTAAACTAGAAGTTAATAAAACATTTGATTAAAAAATCTTTTTTGATTTTTTTCTGACTCATGTTGCTTATGCATTTATATTACTTCTTGGTACCTCACCCATGATCTCTTTACGTGTAATTCCTGAATTTGGACTTTATAGGCTTTGTATTGGCCAGGTTCTGAGTATTTCTGGTGGGAATGCCTGGAACAGTCTTGGTTCTGTTTTTGAATTCTCTTTATGCCTGCTGTTGCTTTTTCTGGGTATAAACTACATTTTCCAAGGATCTCAAACTTTGGGATTTGGGAGTTTTTAGTACACCTAAAGTGTACTAAACACTATCTTCTCATCTGTATGTTACAAACTGCTAATCTGGGTGAGCTTGCCCCTAGCTGGAACTCCAGAAGACTCCTACTAGCTAGGGGTGGGGAACCAACAAATATTTAACAAACATTTATTGCAGGAGTAGGGGACCTGTGACCTCAAGTTCACATGTGGGCCTCTAGGTCTTCAAGTGTGGCCCTCTGACTGACTCCAAACTTCACAGAATAAATGCCTTTAATAAAAGGATTTGGTCTTAGTCAAAAGGCCACACCCAAGGACCAAGAAGGTCAAATGTGGCCTCAAGGCTGAAAGTTCCCCATCCCTGTGCTAGATCCAGTTACCATCAGCTAGCTGGAAGGCTCTGCAGATCCAGAGCAACAATTCCCCTGCTGAGGGAATTGGAGCAGCAAGTGGTACATCTTATTACTCAATTCTAGAGCTAGTTCATTTCCCTTTCTATTCAATTATGAGTATAATTCAATTTCTTTCTTGTGAGAAAACTTTATTCAATTGTGGGAATTGTGAGAAAATCTTATTGCATTGTTTGAACAGAGTCCTTGCATGGCTGGGGAGCTGGACCACATCTACTGACAGCTTAGAGACCCTTAACTAAAGACCTAGGCTATGCTGACCAGATGCAAAGAGTTTTCTCACAATTGTACATCTCAAGCAATCCATATGTCTTATCTGAGAATGGATCCCATCTGATCAATCAGTTATTGTTTTTATGTTCCTTTGATTATTTATAGATTCTTGGGGGGCAGGGAGTGGGATTACTCTTTTTCAGATTTCAGGGAATTGTACCTGTTTATTCTCCCCCTCCCAACCTGGAAGTTCCCTAATCTTTCCTCCAATTAGAAATCAAATTACCTAATATTGTATATTTATTAGTTGTTTTCTTTTAATTAATTGGCCATATTTGTTTTTTTTTAATGTATAAAAATCTGTCTCCTCCTATATTTGCAGATCCATTGCCAAAGCTGAGAATATGACTAGTCCTGATTTCTTGAGTAACCAGTATGCACTGCTTAATAAATCAATATGTTTGGACACTTGAACTTTTGTTTTCTCAGTCATTTCATCTTTCATCCACCACACTGCCCAAGTTATTTGGCTGCTGACTCCAGAATGAGCTAGGGGCTAGATCTGAGAAATTCTCTGTTCCCAGAGTCAGAGCCATACAGCTGCTGCTTACTTCATTTTCTTTGTGCAGTACACAGTCACAGTCTACTATCACAATTTAATCTGCTCTACCATTCATGAGTGCATAGCCCCTTCTCAGCCCATGCTGGATCTGTAGTTCAAATCTGGGATATGAGCAATAGTGTGCCCATCTGGCATCTACTCCTGCTCCCAACACAAGGTTAGGCTCTGCTATGCTGAACTGTCCTAATGCATAGTGGTAAGCCACAGTTCAATCCTCACACTTTAAGACTCTGCATAGAGAGCTGATGGCTAGACTCCATGCCTAGTGTCTGCAGACTTCCGTATCTCTATGCCAAGTTGACATAGGAAAATGAATTTTCCTATCACTGTACCGATTTTCTAGGTCTTTGTGTAGTAATTATTAGAAGGAGGTGAACTGTATTCTTCCTCCTACTTTACCATTGTAGATGGTCTCTATTGCTTGATTCCTTTTTTGAATCCCACACAAGTTTGGGGTTTTCCTGAGTTTTAAAAATTTCTTTTTAACTTAGTCTGCTACCATTTGGAGTCTCCTTTTGTGTTGCAAGGATCCATGGGAGAAATTTCACATGCCTCATGTATTGCGAGAATCCAAAGAAATTTTCAACTAATATAGTCTAGTTTCCCAAAGGGGGTGAGGGAGTTACTTCCAGTCAACCCTACATCTTTCATATTTGTTGGGAGTTCTATTGAGATAGGACTATTCCTGTAAGTAGGGAAGCTCATCTTTTTGGGTAAAGATAAGCTTTTGCAAATACCAAAACAAGGATGTAACATATGATCTATGAAACTGTATAACCATGTATTTGAGAGAGTATAATCCCCAGGTCCATCAGCTAAAGTAGGCCTGGGCTCTGATGGATGAGTCTGTTACTTTTTGGCTTAGCTAAGAACTATGTCACATGGAATTTGCTGAGACTTTTTAGTACAACGCACTGCAAAAAGAAGCTCTAAGGGTCAATACTGAGTATCAACAAGAGAACTATCCAAAATTGGAAATATGAACAAGACCACCATGGCTGATTTGCTAGAGACAGCAAATATTTAAGGGTGAGAGAGTGTGGTTTTGGGGAACTGATCAAGAAACCCTTGATGAATTTGTTTTCTTTCGGTCCAATTGATGAATTATAGAATATGAGGGGAATTTTAAAAAAGAAAATAAAGTGTTAAGATCTTAAACAGTACCTAGCACATAGATTTAATAAATATTTGCTGATTGACTGAATGAACAAAGTATATAAAGAAATATTTATGCTTCATTATCCCTTTATAACCCCAAGAGAGTTCACTAAAAAAAAGAACTCAAGTTCTTGAGAAGGAACTGCTCCTTGTTTCATGGGAAATAGGAGAACTCTCCTATTTCTCATCCTCTCTCTCACACACATACATGCACACACATGTGCATGTGAAATAAGATGTCTTAAAACTATTATCTAGGCAGAAGACAACACATCTAGCAAGGACCAAATCTAGTGGCAACGGAACTGAGAAGATAAATGAATTGAGGGAAATTGATTTAGCAGAAGATAAGAGACTTGACAAGTAGAAATATTGTTCCCAGTACAAACAACATTATGACACAAGAGAAAAAGAAAACTGGAACCCTGTGCTACCAGAAGTATGAGGTATATGGGCTATGTGCTCCCTGTGAGTGCCTTCAAGTCCCCAAAACATCATGTGTTTTCAGGAGACTAGGTTCCAGATTTTATTGCTTATTTTTTCATAGGGAATTGTGGGGTAGAGACTTTGTAGGTACAATTCTTGCAAATAATTTCAGTGAATGACTTTGCTTTTAAGTTTGATGTGTGTCATCTGCCTGACTATTAAAGCCTGGTGCATTTGTGGGGGGTTGTGAGGTATGTTTTGGGAAATGAGAATCCAGAGTGATTATACCTGGGTAATATACCTGAGAACCCAGTCTGTCATTATGAGTCAGAAGGAAGTTAAAAAGGGATGCCACATGTAAGTATCACAAAAAAAGCATTGTACTATTAATTTTCAAAGGGTCCTACAAAAAGATTTTAAAATTATTTTCCTCTAACTCCTCAAGTAAATTAAAATAGCAACTCTTGAGAATAAACAATTGACTCTGAATAATCCATGAGACTTTCTGTTCTCCATGAGAATTTTTTTTCAAGCAATTGGGGTTAAGTAACTTGCTCAAGGTTACATGGCCAGTTATTTCTGGGTTTGGTGCTAAGTATCTGAGCCCGGATTTGATCCCCCAGGTCATCCTGATACTGGGGCCAGTGCTCTTACTCGCTGAGCCACCGGGCTGCCCCTTCCATGAGAACTTTTGAAAGTTGTAGGTTGGCAGTGATGCCCAAAAGGAAAGTTAAAAAAAAAAACCCACCCCTGCTGAATCTGTGAAAAATTAAGCAACTCCCAGATAAGATTCCTTTAACTCACCTCTATTGAAGAACACACTAATCATAAAGCTGAAGGAGATGGTGGCAATGGCAAAACACAATAGAAAGAAAAACACCAAAGTTGGGTCACTTTTTGTGAGCACTGACACATCATAATGCACCTATAGAATAATCATTGAAATAATTAAGTCACACAGATAAATGATGTATCAGAAAGACAAGGAAAGGTGTAAAATAATTAAGCATCCTTAAACACATTAAGATACATAAATTCCTTTTCTAGGTGGCTAAAAAGAACATTAAGTAAACACCTTTACTAATGAATATATAGGATGGTTTAAATAAATGGAAGTCAATCAATTTGTACTAAAAGAACTAAATAAATATAATTAAATGATAGTATTATACTAAATTTCATAGTTTTTTTCAAAATTATTTTGAACAATGATTTCAAATGTGTAATGGTTATGGACAGGTGTAGAAGAGGGTAAAGGAGGGAAACTGGAAGTAGAAATAAAATAAAATTGTAAAATTTATTTTTAAATTTATATTTATTTTTAAAAAATAAAAAAAAAAACTTTAATGTTCTCCTTTTACTATAATCACCTGTACATGACTCAACACTGAATTTCCAAGATTTTTATACATATTTAATTTTATATTGCCTATAGTTATTTTAAATGAAATTTCTCTTTCATCTCTTCTTGCTGGACTTTGTTGGTAATATACAGAAACGCTGATATCTATGTGGGTTTATTTTATATCCTGTGACTCTGCTAAAGTTGTTAATTACTTCATCTAGTTTTTGAGGTAATTCTCTAGGATTCTCCAAGTGTATACCATCATATCATATGCAAAGAGTGATAGTTTTGTTTCCTCGCTGTCTATTCTATTTCCTTCTATTTTTTCTTCTCTTGTTGCTATTATTGCTAGCTATACATTATTGCTAATATTGAACCAACCCTGTATGCCTAGTATAAATCTTACCTGCTCATAGCAAATGATCTTTGTGATATATTTGCTCTAATCTCTTTGCTAGTATTTTATTTAAATTTTTGCATCAATACTTATTAGGGAAATTGGTCTATAGTTTTCTTTCTCTGTTTCTGCTATTCCTGATTTAGTTATCAGCACCAAATTTGTGTAATAAAAGGAATTTAGTAGGACTCTTTCTTTGCCCATTTTTTCCAAATAGTTTGTATAGTATGGAAATTAATTGTTCTTGAAAATGTTTGGTAGAATTTGTGAATTCATCTTGTCCTGGGGATTTTTCTTAGGGAGCTCATTGATGCCTTGTTCAATTTCTTTTTCTCAAATAGAGTTATTTATCTCACATAATTCTTGTGAAGAAGTTGAAGAACTATGGATTAGCCAACACTAAAATCAGGTAGTTTCAGAAGGGGTTGGATGAATTCAAAGAGCAGTTGTTAATCCACTCTCCAGTGAAGTACCCCAGGTTCTGTTGCTTAGTCCTGTGCTATTTAACATTTTTATCAATGATTTGAATAAAGACATATTTACCAGACCTTCATGAGACTTTCCAGACATGTCCATACAATGCTACCTTGCACCCTTTCCCTTAGCCTACTTTTCAACTTCACTTCCTATACTGTGACTCTATTAGACCTCCCTGATAATGAGCATTTATTTGCATGAGAATCTCTAGCATAGTGTCTAGAACATAGGAAGCACTTAATAAATTCATTATTTCTCTATTTACCTGTAATGATATATTTCAATACCATTAAGATGCAGCAACCCACCGAAGCTACTCCACTAGCTTATACTTGTACTCATGAATTGATTCCATGGAGTCTAGCTACAACTGCCAGTTTCCAGGAGATAGTCTATGGGCCTGTGCTCTTCAAATACAACTCATGATGGAAAATGCTATCTACCTCCAGAGAAAGAATTACAGAGTCTGAATGCAGATTGAAGCATATTATTTGCTCTCTCTTTTTTGTTTTGTTTCTTCTTTCTTGTGGTTCATTCCATTGGTCATAATTTTTCTTTGCAACACAACTAATGCAGAAATATGTTTAATGTAAATATATATGTAGAACCTATATCAGATTGTATGCTGTCTTGGGGAGGGGGAGAAAATTTGGAACTCAAAAGTTTGTGGAACTGAATGTTGTAAACTAAAAATAAATAAATAATTAAAAAAAATACAATTCATGAGCCACCCATAGAGGAGCTTACTTTTAATAGGAAGGCAATAGATACAATTAGCTAAAATAAAAGACAAAGTTAGTGAAGTAGTCTAGTAAGCAGAGTAGCTACAAAATATCCTCCCAAATATACACCGTATAAATGAAGAGTGACCACTAATTTAGAGTAGTAAGGCTACTCACTCCTCTAGTGCTAAAGGACCCTACTATCCTTTCTCTTTTCCTGGAAGCCTCTGTGTATCTGGACTCTCAATTGTCAGGTGAATTACTTTTCAAAAAATTTTAAATATTTTATCTGTTTTTAATCAACTAAGATTAATCTTGTTACCCTCCCATCCCAACCTACCTCTAAATTGAGAACACAAGAAAAACAAAATCCATTACAAACATGTATCATCAATCAAAACACATCTCCACATCGGCTATGTGGCTATGTCCAAAAGAAACTTGTCTCATCTATCTTTCCTGGATCCTTCATTTTTCATTAGTTCTCTGGAATCCTGGCTGGTCAGTAAGTTGGTAAGGAGTTCAGCACAAAAGTATTCAATCACAATTATATTTTTAACTTGTTCATCAATTACCTAATTTATGGGTACCTCTCAGATTTTCATGTTTGCCACCACAAAAAAACCCTTTTTATTACACCCTTAGAGTTTGTTTTGCTTAGGACTAATCCTTTCCTTAATCTCTCTCTTTCTGTATGCAACTGTTTGTGTGTAGTCTTCCTTCTTTTGACCACTTCAGATGAGAGTGAGTTTCAAGCTCCAGCCACTCCCTCCTACTTGTCTGTATAGATGTCTACTTGTGCACTCTCATTATGATATAATTTTCCTAACCTTTGTTACTCTTCTCTCCCCACCCCTCCCACCTGACTATGTATTCTTCTTCCCCTTCCCTTTCCACTCATATCTTGAGATCATCAAGACATAATAGAACCAGTGGAGCCAAGATGGCAGAGTAGAAACAAGACTTCAGCATGGCTCCCAATTCCACCTCCTCCAATACATTTTTTTTAAAGCAATTGGGGTTACTTGCTCAAGGTTACACAGCCAGTTATTTCTGGGTGTGGTGCTGAGTATCTGAGCCTGGATTTGATCCAGGTCATCCCGACACTGGAGCCGGTGCTCTTACTCACTGAGCCACCTGGCCGTCCCTAAGCAATTGGGGTTAAGTAACTTGCTCAAGGTTACACGGCCAGGTGTTTCTGGGTGGGTGCTAAGTGTCTGAGCCCCGGATTCGATTTCCAGGTCTTCTCAACACTGGAGCCGGTGCTCTTACTCGCTGTGCTACCTGGCCGCCCCTCCTCCAATACATTTAAAAATTAACTCTAAACAAACTTTAGAGCTACAGAACCCACAAGGTGACAAAGAGAAACAAATCTCCCACTGAAGGCAGCCTGGGGGTAAGAAGGGTCCTTCACAGCAGGGAAGCCGAGGGCAGTCCCGCCTGAGCCATGGTTTTAGCCCCATGGTGGCCCCCATGAGATACGGCTAGAGCAGACTCCATGAGAGTAAATCACCAGCAGCTGTAGCATTTTCCAGACTTCTCAATTCATAAATGCCAAAGACAAAGTAAAAGGTCAGTGTGGAACTTGGTTGTTCCGGTGGGGAGAGAAGAGTGTGGTCCAGCTGCTACCCCCAGAGCGAGAAGTGGAAAAGACACGGTGGCTGCAGCCACTGCTGTATGGCTGCTTCTGGAGCTCCTGGCCTGCAGATTGTAGGGGGACCAAGTGACCATTCAGAGGCTAAGCATTCTTGCTTTGACCTGCTTGTATTCAGATGGCAGTCTTGGGTGATGGTCCTAGGGTGTGTGACTAGTGAGCCAGAGCGTGTGAGGGCTAGAGATGGCACATATCTAATAGCTCCAGCTGCTGCAAAAACCCCAGCGATTTGGGACACAGCTCTTTCCATTCTGGAAGCAGAGTCCTACTGTGACAAAGAACTCAAAAGTCAAGTAACTGGCTACCAAAATGAGCAAGCAACAGAAGCACAAACAGAAAATAGAATCCTTTTTTGGGGACAAAAAGGATCAAGTCATGGAGCAGGAGAAAGACAATAAAGTCAGAACTCCTGCATCAAAGCCTCCAAGAAAAATATGAATTGGTTACAGGCCATGGAGGAGCTCAACAAGGATTTTGAAAATCGTGAAAGAAAAGTGGAGGAAAAATTGGGAAGAGAAATGAGAATGATGCAAGAAAATCATGAAAAGAGAGTCAACAACCTGACTGAAGGAAATAACACCTTAAAAAATAGACTAACTCAAATGGTAAAAGAGGCCCCAAAAGCCAATGAGGAGAAAAATGGCTTAAAAAGCTGAATTTGCCAGATGGAAAAAGAATTTCAAAAGCTCACTGAAGAGAATAATTCCTTCAGAATTAGATTGGAGGAAATGGAAGCTAATGACTTTATGAGAAATCAAGATACTATTAAACAGGTCCAAACAAATGAAAAAATAGAAGGCAATGTGTAATATCTCAATGGAAAAACCACTGACCTAGAAAATAGATCCAGGAGAGATCATTTAAAAATTATTGGACTACCTGAAAGCCATGATAAAAAAAAAAAGAACCTAGAAATCATCCTTCAAGAAATTCTCAAGGAAAACTGCCCTGATATTTTAGAACCAGAGGGCAAAACAGAAATGGAAAAAATTCATCAATTGCCTCTTGAAAAAGATCCCCAAAAGAAAACTCCTAGGAATATTATAGCCAGGTTCCACAGTTCCCAGATCAAGGAGAAAACATTACAAGCAGCCAAGAAGAAAGAATTTGAATATTGTGGAAACACAATCAGGATAACACAGGATCTGGCAGCTTCTAGATTGAGGGATTTAAGGGCTTGGAATATGATATTCCAGAGGTCAAAGGAGCTGGGGTTAAAACCAAGAATCACCTACCCAGCAAAACGTAATATCACGTTTCAGGGGAAAATATGGTTATTCAATGAAATAGAGGGCTTTCAAACATTCTTGATGATAAAACCAGAGTTGAATAGAAAATTTGACATTCAGATACAAAAAGCAAGAGAAGCATGAGAAGGTAAACAGGGAAAAGAAATCATAAGGAACCTATCAAAATTGAACTATTTATATCCCTACAAGGAAAAACAATCTTTGTAACTTACAAAACTTTTCTCTGTATGAGAATAGTTGAAGAGAATATAAATGCATATATATATGTATACGTACATATATGTCTATATAGGAAGGTATATGTGAGTATGAATACATATGTGAGTGTGTGTATATATGTGTAAAGGTATACATAGACAGAGGGCACAGGATAATCAAATACTAAGAGATAATATTTAAATAATAAAATTAAGAGGTGAGAGGAATATAATGAGAGGAGATAGGGAAAGAAAGAATAGGCTAAATTATCTTGTATAAATGAGGCAAGGGAAAATTGTTACAATGGAAGGGAAGAACAGGAAGGCAAAAGGGAATGGGTCAACCTTACTCTCACTGAATTTGGCTTAAGCAGGGAATAACATACACACTAAACTGGGTATCTTTCCCTATAGGAAAGTAGGGGGGAAGCAGATAGGAGAGGGGCTGATAGAAGGGAGGGCAAATTTGGGGGGAGGGTAGTTAGAACCACACACTTGAAAAGGGATAAGGTCTAAGGAGAAAATAAAACAAATGGGGGGTGGGATAGGATGGAGGGAAATATAGTCAATCTTTCACAAAATATCCACTATGGAAATGTTTTGTGTAACTACACATGTACAACCTATATTGAATTGCTTATCTTCCCAGTAAGGGTGGGTGATGAGGGAAGAAGGGAAAAAAATCTGGAATTCAAAGTTTTAAAATAAAATGTTTATATATATATATTTTACATGCAACTGGGAAATAAGATATACAGGTACTGGGGTATGGAGATCCACCTTGTCCTACTGGAAAGTCAGAGAGCATTATGGGGGAGGGCATAGGAGAGAGCAGATTAGGGGAGGGGATATTCAGTGGGATTGCTGTTTTGGGGTGGTGGGTAGGAGACAGATGGGGAGAAAATTTGTAACTCAAAATCTTGTGGAAATGAATGTTGTAAACTAAAAATAAACACAAAATTTAAAAAATACAATACAAAAAAAAAGATATAATAGAACCACTTCCAGGTCTTATCTGCTTCAACTCCCTCTATGAAGGTGATGATTACAGATTCAGAGGGAATATATGTACCATCTCCCCATACTTTAATATAAGGCAATTTATCTTTGCTTAGTGTTTTATCATTATTTATTTTTTGTTAACTGTTATTTACCACATTTACCATTTTTTTGTGTGTTTCTCTTCATTCCTGTGTTTGAACATCGAAGCTCATAGCTTTGGTCTTTTAATGAAAAATACTTGCAAGTCTTTATTCATTGAAGATCCATTTTTCCCCCTTGTAGCATGCTCAGTTTTGCTGGGTAAGTTATTCTTATGTTCTTTCTCAAATATCATATTCTAAATCTTCTGCTCCTTTAAAATAGTAGCTTCTAAATCATGCGTGATCTTGACTGTGGCTTCTCAGTATTTTAATTCTTCTTTCCTGACTGCTTGCATAACATTTTCTTTGAACTGCAAACTCTGGATTTGGGCTATAATGTTCCTCAATTTGAATATGGAAGTTTCTTCTAGGATTAATTCAATTACCATTTAACCCTCTGTTTATAAGAGATCTAGTGTCTAATAAAGTCATGGTGTCTAATAAAGACAAATTAGGAGAGCAATGACTATTTTACCTGTCAGATCTATAGAGAATAAAAGAATTTGTGACCAAACAAGAAATAGAGAACATTATGAAATGCAAAATGGATAATTTTAATTACATTAATAGAAAGTTTTTACACAAGGTCAATGCAATCAAGATTAGGAGGGGAAACTGAATGCTTAGGAAACAATTTTTACAGTCAGTGTCTCTGATAAAGGCCTCATTTCTAAAACACATAGAGAACTGAGTCAAATATATAAGAATACAAGTTATTTTCTAATTAACAAATGGTCAAAGGATATAAACAGGCAGTTTTCAGAGTAAGAAATTAAAGCTATCTACAGTCATATTAAAAAATGCTCTAAATCACTATTGTTTAGAGAAATGCAAATTAAAACAACTCTGAGATAACACATCACACCTATATTGGCTAACATGACAAAACAGGAAAATAATAAATGTTGGGAGAAGATGTGGGAAAATTGGAACACTAATGCATTGTTGGTAGAATTGTGAACTGATCCAACCATTGTGGAAAGTAATTTGGAACTATGCCCAAAGGACTATAAAACTGTGCATAACCTTTGATCCAGTAATATCACTACTAGGTTTGTATATCAAAGAGATCATAAAAAAGGGAAAAGGACCCACATGTACAAAAATATTTACAGCAGCTCTTTTTGTGGTGGCAAAGAATTGGAAACTGAGGGGATGTCCATCAATTGGGGGATGGCTGAACAAGTTGTGGTAGCTGAATATAATGGAATACTATTGTTCCATAAGAAATGATGAACAGATGGATTTCAGAAAAACCTAGAAAGACTTACATGAATTGATGCTTCCCAGGTCAGTCATCTTTGATATGAGATAACTGATATTTTCTTCTATATTTTTGGTCTTTTGACTTTATTTTAATATATCTTTGTTTCCTGATGAAGTCAAGAGATTCTACTTGGTCCATTCTAATTTTCAGAGAATTTGTTGCTTGAGCAAAGTTTTGTACCTTTTGTGTCAAATTGTTAATTCCCTTTCCAATTCTTTCTTCCATAGTTCTCTTTCTTTTATAATTTTTGTCTCATTTCATTTGTAAAAACATTTTAACTCTTTAAAACTCTCACTTAATCTAATCCATGAATTCTAGTTGAATTTCTGCCCAAGACGTGTTTTTCTCTGAGATTTTACTTGTAGATATTTTGGAGTCATTCTCTTCTTCTGGTTTCCTATCTAGAATATCCCTGCCATGATAATATCTTATTATTGTGTGGTTCTTTTTTGTTTGTTTGCTTATTCCTCCAGCCTTCTTCCTGACTTTGGACTTGATATTAGGGCTGGGTTCTGAAGAACTTTTTAGAGAGAAGATCTGGGATGGTCCTGTTCCTATGCTGGGATCTGTAAGTTTTCAGTACTCTGAAAGGGGTCTGTCCTGCAATAAAGTCTGATTGCTGACTTCCTGGTCTGAGCTCTGAAAGTTCTTGACCAGGGCAGAGTTCTGCTATACTCTGCCTCTATCAGTCCAGTTGAGAAACTCTGTTCGTTCAAAGTGGCAGAATTGTAGGCTCCCCTTTGGTCTGGTTTTCCTGCATTGGTTATTTCTCTGTAGGTTAACCTAAAGGCTGAAAATAAGACTTTGCTCTGAGCATGGGATCTGAGTTATACCACTGCTGCTGATGACTTCTGAACAGCCCTCCCTTCTCAGTACACCACCCAGGGTCTCCCTACCTTGGAAAGATAAATCTTCAAAAAGTCTTGTGGGGGTGGCCAGGTGGCGCAGTGAGTAAGAACACCAGCCCCAGAGTCGGGAGACCTGGGATCAGTTCTGGGCTCAGATACTTAACACCCACACAAAAATAACTGGGCATGTAACCTTGAGCAAGTTACTTAACACCGATTGCTTTAAAAAAAAATCTTGTGTAGGGGTGGCTAGGTGGCACAGTGAATAGTCCTGGAGTCAGGAGGACCTGAGTTCAAATCCAGCCTCAGACACTTGACACT
This sequence comes from Petaurus breviceps papuanus, assembly GCF_028583685.1. Taxonomy (NCBI): domain Eukaryota; kingdom Metazoa; phylum Chordata; class Mammalia; order Diprotodontia; family Petauridae; genus Petaurus; species Petaurus breviceps. Next base: position 29,872,373 of record NW_027185694.1, on the reverse strand, counting down.
CTTACTAGTTGTGTGACCTTGGGCAAGTTACTTAACCCCAACTGCCCTCCAAAAAGCAAAAAAAAAAAAAGTCTTATTTATCTCTTCTAGGAATTCCAACTGAATTTGTCCCTAGGTTATATTTTTCTTTCGAGACTCTTCTTGTGGATGTTTCAGAGTCATTCTCTTCTTCTGGGTTTGTGACTTGAGTATCTCTGCTACCATAATAACTTTTCATGGTGGGATTCTTTTTTTTCCCTCATTGCTCCAGCTTTTCTCCTGACTTCAGACTTGAAGTCAGGGCTGAAAGGAAAGTCTGGGTTGGCCTTGTGCTGCTTTCTTGGGATACTGAGTGTTGTGTTGTTTTAGGATCTCAGGGCTGGAGACCTGTAAGCTTTCACTGCTCCCAAAGTGGTCTGATCCAGGGTAAAGTCTGATTGCTATTCCCCTGGTCTAAGATTTGCAAGTTTCTGATCTGTGTTTGATCAGAACAAGAGCAGACTGCTGCTAAACTCAACTACTCTCAGCCAGCTAGGAAGCTCTTTTGGTTCAATGTGGTAGAATTACAGATTCCCTTTGCTCTGGTTATTCCTCTGAAAGCTGAGCTACACACTGGAAATGAAAACCTTAGTAAATGATGTCTTTCCCAGATGACTTCTTCTTCTGGTTTCTTAACTTCCTCCATTTTTAGTATATCACCCAGGGTCTCTCAATTCAGGAATACTAACCCCTTTCTCAGTGACTTGGAACTAGGTAATGGGCATTAGAACTATCAATTTGTACTTATCCAGGTTTCAGTGTCCCAGTATGGTTCTGGTGGTGCCTGGGTATGAGTCTGAGACCTTTCCTCTTGCCTTGGTTACTGGAGCACTCCATGAAGAGGACTTGTGGCCTGACCCTATCCTCAGGGTCTTTAGACCTCTATGTCTCTCTATGCTGAGCTGAACTGGATAAACGACTTGCAACTTTTCCTGGATTTCCCCATTGGGATTCAGTCTCATGCATTTTCTAGATCTTTCTGGATGAGTTTTTAGAGGGGGGCTCAGTGCATTGTTTCCTACTACTGCACAATCTTGGCTTCACCTCCTTAAGTAGTTTCTAAAAGAAAACTGACTCTGGAGTCAGAATACCTGTGTTTACACAGGTCCCACCTCTAGCTCTACCTTGGACAAGTAATTTAACCTCCTTGAGATTCATTTTCCTCATCTATAAAAGGATAAGACATAATGGCCTTTGAGGTCCCTTATAGCTCTAAATTGATTGATGACCCTGTGATCCTTACATGCCTCTTTTAACCTTATCTTACAGACAATTTTTACTGTTGCTTTACATATGACATGTACTGTTGTCTATCTCAAATGAATGTTTAGCTGCTTGGGAGTGGGGGTTCTTTCATTATTTGCATTTATATCCTGCGCTCTTTTCTTCTTCTTAGAAATAATTAATTCTTTAAAAAGCCCTGTTTGTCATCCATCACTACCCTCTCCCCCTTAGATTTATGACTGTCTTGTTAGGATAATTATTTTAATATGAAAACTGTGTTTCTTTGTTTTTCATTATATCATATTCAAGACTTTAATTCCAGAAATTAGAAATTATTTAATTTCTCATTGCTTAGCACAACTGTCAGTTCTGTTTTTCTGAATTCACCTGAGGTATAATGAATTCTACTCCAACTTCTCATTCTAACTCTATATAAATATAAATCTTGATTTTAAGACTATTTCCTATATGTATAAAAGTATTATATATTGTTTTTCTGTTTCATTCTCCAACCCTCTTTCCATTCTCCGGTCAACTGAATTTTCAACATTCAAAACTATAATTATTCATTTTGGTTCTTTCTCCAAAAAATTCTGTTTTATTATTTCTCTTGAAGGAAATGAAAACAAACAAAGCATTTGCAACTTGTTTTGCTAAAAGCAATCTGATCCCAGACATCAATCTTCTCTTCCCTTCCAAGTCTACAACTAAATCAGTGAATCTTGTCTTTATCATATACTCTGTCTTTTTTTCTTCTTATAATCACCTATCAGTAGCTATGATTTCTTTTGCTTTAATCCCCTTGGACTAAGTGACTTCTCATATACCTCTCTAATTCAGCCTAGTACCCTGGTTTTCTTTATTCTCTTCTTACACACATTTTATACCTCCTTGATAAAAGTGGTTCTTTATGTTCTGTCCTGTCCTCCTACATTCTTTATTTCACTGACCTTCACCTTTGACACCCTGATTTAAAGATATATAAGTTCATGTCCCCCAAACTATTAAACTGTATATGCCTTTTAACCCAGCAATACCATTACTACATCTATCCCCCCCCAAAAAGAGAAAAAGAATACACATATGAAAAAATATATATGAAT